>NW_024962271.1:4047355-4245275 GCF_019238085.1 Lagopus leucura | reverse complement strand
TAAAACTTTGTTACCAACAGTCTATAATAATATACAAAAATAATATGTAGAAATTATAAGCTATACTGAGAATTTTGTAGTTTGACTAACAAGTGAACTTATTTAATAAGATTACATCTCTGATAGCATTCATTTACTGCATACAGTATTCCTTTGCTTTAACTCCTTTCCTCAAAGGCTATGATCAGCTCATTGAATCACATCTCAGACAAATCTTTCTGCCATGCGCAGATGTTACTGCAGTCAGTGGTATTGAACCTGCCTTGAATTTTTGGACCAATTAAGTATTTGATAAGTTAGTAATGAAAAACCCTGCTATGGACTTCACACTAGCATCAGACATGCAGGTGTTTTCAGGGAGAAGCTCCTACATAGGACAAAATATACTTCTGTACCTTTCAGAATCCTGACTTACAAAGTGCCATGAATGAATAAACTTTCAAAACTTGCAGACTTTTACAGAGAAGAATATGTACGTGCAAGAAGTATTCGCTTGATGAAGCCCAAGAGACTTACCTCTACTGGTAAGCATTCCCTTTTTAAACAGGTGTACAGAGCAGCCACATTGGAAAAAGAAGGAAAAGGCGAGAGAACAGTCTCCTATAGAATCAAAGATGTTGAAATCATTCCAAACAAGGAAGGGGCTGCCCCACCTAGCAGACTAAGCAAGTGATGCTATAGATTCATAAGCAAGTAACTAAGCCACCCACGCTGCCTGCATAGTCTGCCAACAAGACAGATGGTGCTGCCTGTGAAATATCTTCAGATGTTCCTGATAGTTTACAGCATACATTTTATGATAGAAAAAAATGGAAAAAGTAGTCTTTTATTCCTTACATTTTATTGGCTACAAATGTTAGGTTATGTCCTTTTAAATCAGCCTACAGAAAGATCTGCACTTAATTAAACCCTTTAAATAATTGGTGGATTTTAACTTGCCTGTGGAGATTTGATCTCCATGCTTGCAATTTAATCTCAAAGGCTCAATCCACATTTAGTTTAGTTAATGGTTTTTATAGGCAAATGCCCAATTAGTAACTCTCCGTACTATTTGGGCCTCCCCAGGCTCAAAATACCTGTGCTAAATAAACATACCTAAAAAATTAATTAATTAAAAAAGTGGGGACTGGCCTATTTTAATGATGTTTGTCTGTATCCAAAAAATGTCTGTCTCTAAGAGGTGATGTTCTGCTAATTGTATTACACACTTCACTAGGATAGCTACCCGTGCTGGCAGCCACCATTTGAGATAATAGTAAATAGTTCAATAGTTCAAAAATTATTTTGAACTTAGACAATCTAAAATATCATCTCAACAAGTAACCAAGATCTTCTATTTCAAGTCTCACGCTGTGCACTTCTCCTTAAATCAATTTGGTTTAAATACCGGGTTGTTAGCATTCATACCAATAACTTTTATGAACACGGGTGAAAATTACTGACTTTTTAAATATTTTCTGTTGTTTCCCACCAAGAAAAGATACTACTTGATACACTATACGAAAGATTTTATATAGACACTCTCTCTACTTTGGTAGAGATGGCTACTCCTTCATGGAAGAAAATCAGTTGCAACTTTATGAAACCCCACAACACAACAGAAGTGGAATACCACTTGCTGCCTTCCAGCCTCCATGGTCTCAATGCAGGTAACCTTCACGCTTTGTCTCTTGGAGAGACTGCTGCTACTGCTGCTACTACTTTTTGGATTGATTCAAGATCTCCTACATCCCCTAAAATGAACAGTTAGAGGCATATTTAACAGCTGAAAACTGAAGCTTCAAGGATCAGCTTAGCTTTTAAGCTCCTCAAAGAGCATAGTTTTTTCTTTGACTCCTATTTTGGGGAATTAGAAAAAAAACAACCACCCAACAGTACTTTGGTGTGTTTTTTTTGTTGTTGTTGTTGTTTGTATGTTTTTAAGATGTAAATTGAAAACTCATAGCCCCATGATTATTATTGTTCTACTCCCTACGTTTATAGACAGATTGCCACGAAGCTCTGTGGCACAATCCGCTTCAGTGTTTTCATCCCTGAAGAGCTTGCTGAATTCCCCACTCTCAGAGTCTCCAGTGCCCCGCTACCACAGGTCACATCATCCAGCACAAGGGTGTCAGAGCCTTTCTCCTCAGACACTCATTAGTTCCACTTTTTCTGAGCAAATTGTTCAAAAATAAGAGTGAAATAAACAAATAAACAAAAGAATTTACAATACTGGTCCCAGGGCCTATTTTTTCTATTTAATGGTTATTTAGCCCATCTCCCCAGAGCTCAGTCATCTGATGGGAGACACATGTAACCATCCAGCTGTTTCCAGTCCCCAGCTACCATGGAGATTTTTTTACTTTGTCCTCCTTTTCAGCAGGCAGCTGAGCTAAGCTCTCACTAGACTTGATGCCTGTAGCAAGACAGGGTTAATTGGCCCTTGTTAATCTGCTCTGAGCCAATATGGCATTTGTAGGACCCCATCTCAGTATGCCTTTATCCGTCTCACCAGCAAAATGTCTGTGCAAGTTTCACCTTTTTAATGAAAGCCTTGATTCAAATCTCTTCACAGTGCTTGCACCTTCCTGTCACAATCAGCCAGCCATAAAAGTGCTAATCAGATGTTACAAATAAAACTCATTAGAATATTGGGTGCAGGTTGTGTCTACTTCAAAGGAGGGAAAATTGCTGGAGATTCAAGATTCGTATTATATCCCTGCTTAATAATTTATCTTCACGAAAGACAAGTATTAGGAAGTACTTACTCAGCTAGGACATAAATCCACTGTCCTCAGCATCTGTGGGCATCCACTGTGCTATTTCACTTTTCCTGAGAGAAAGTATTCAAACTGCAAAGCAAATTTAGACATGTTTCAACTTACTTTCATTCCCTCTTCCACTGTAATTCAGTTAGCTATGTAATCTTTGTATATCTTTTCTTCTAAATAGGCTATGGAACCATATTCACTGGCCTGTGACTGATCCTACTTTGTCAAGTATTTCAGTTTAAACTAGCCTTGAATAATCCTGTATTCTCTAGGTGCAATGATTAGGATTGTGGATAAGCCCTGCCAAACAGTCTAATAAAAAAGGAGAATCCCTTTCTCCCTGTGCAAGGTCACATATGTACATGCAGGGACTGACACAATTTGCCTCTGTGAATTCCTCAATATGTTAACTACTGAAACATTTAAGCTAATTAATTCTGACATAATAGCTAGGAAAAAAATGAAGTATTCCTTATTCCAGAAGAGTGACTTTATGGAGCTGTAGATGTTGGCAAATCAAAATAATGTTATATCTTTAAATGTTACTGGAAAGTGTAAATTGACAGCCTGGAGATAAAAATCCTCACTTCATCTACAGAAAGAGATAAGAACAGAGCCCCTCTGATTTGACATACACAGGAACAAATATAAAAGGACACTTAGTCATTTTTCAAGATAGGAGCAAATCAACTGCATTCCGCTTACATTTATTATCCATCTAAACATTGCCAAGCTTTCTCAGAACAGCATTTTCTTTTGCTGTCTATTGCCATGTCCATTAAGTCATTTCCTCATTTACACTGTCCCTCCCATTTGCGAATCTTTCTCATACATCCTTGCAAAAATTATTGGCTAATCACTGCCTATACGTCTGTATTGATTTCAGGAACTGACAGAGTAAAAGACAGCCTCAGGAACACAGCATTTCCTCGAGGCTCTGATTCTCCAGACTACCTCTTCTGAGCTGTTTTGTGCTAAGACAGTCTTGATGAAACCCCAGTGCTACCCCTGATTTATTAGGAGGGATGACTAATGTCACCTGTTCTCCTAGAATACAAGTTGAAGGGAGTTGCTTCCGGTAGTAATCATTGTGGTGTCACAGCAGTTTACCTGAAATCAAAACAGTATATTCAGAAAGTGGAAATTGGCTATTAAATGCAAACTGTAACAAGGACTGCATTCTCAAGTCTACTGTGCCTTCATTAGGTCATTGAAGTAAGCAGCACACAGAATGGAATGCGAGCCTTCTCCTCACAGCAGTAAGGAGTACTTGAAAACGTGCAAGGGAACCACGTTTTTTAAGCTTTTAAGAAGTAAAAAAATATTCCATGCATTCTATTAGGCAAAATTCCTCTTCCATTAAGAATCCTGGTTAATTTTCACATAAAACTGCTCCAAATATTTAAAAGTAGGGATAGAATATGTGTTTCAGCAGATACATACTTCTAGTAGATTAATTCAATCTGTCTCAGAGATATAACTTTTATCTTACCAAAGCCGTGTAATCCATTGCGATGAAAAAGTTTTACCTTTCAATTTTAGTCACAGAAGATTGTAATTGTATTTTGCAGTAATTTTGAAAAGTAATTTTTTTTTTTTTTTCCAAGCCTTTGGTAACAGAAGTAACGAAGATTCCTATTTGGAATTTATTTTATTATATTTTGTAATTATGCAAATGAAGTTGTACATTAGCATTAATCACACTAAATGAAGCTATCTGTTTCAGTTTGAAAAACTGAATAATTATTCATTAACAATGAGTGGTGAAAGAGCTTAAATCAAATAAGCTTGCATTTTAAAGAAGCAGCTTGCAAGAAATATTTTCTGGGAGAGTTGACTTTATTTATTTTGAAAAAGTGTGCGAGGCACAAATATTTAAGACCAGATATTATTTGTGAGAAATGTGATACTTATGTCTTTCAAATACATTTATATTTATAAACCCAGTATCTGGGAAGAGGAATGAAGAGAAACCTAAAGTATAAATATCATTTCTTTATATTTCAGAAAAGAAGATGAATTGGCATCTGTCTCTTTTACTAGAAAATAAGTTATTTTAAATTAATTCAACAAGAAGGAAATTTTTAAACAAATGTCCTGAAAAGGATGTGTTACAAAATGAGATAGTTTTCCGCTGCTGGAGCTCTAAGAGCATTGCAGTCTCAGAGCTCCACTCTTGCAGAGTACAGCTCATCAGGTCACTCTGATCTGAGGCTCTAGCTGTGCAAGCTTTGGTTTGTATGTCTTTCTCAAAATGAACTCTGTCGCTCAGTTCACATGGTTCAGCAGCAAATTGATCTCTCTAAGTTCATACAAACCCAAACTCCTAGAAGAATTTCCTCCTTTCCTTAGACCCTGTGCCTTCTTCATTAACTTTGATACAGGCTCCCTGCCTCACTTCTGCTGTTTCTTGTGCTCATCTTTTTACAGGGTAGTCAGCAGCTTCACCCTTTTAGCAGGCTTATCTGAGCTTACACTGTAAAAGCTGTTCTCATCCCCAGCTAGGAAGGCTCGCTCTGCATCAAAGGTGAGGCATGATGCAGCCCACTTCCAGCGGCCAGTCAGGCACAGGTAGCTGGCAACTGGTACCGTTAGTTGTGAGGTTGACTTCGCCTAGGAAGACCATCTTTACAATCCACTCCTTCCTGCCAACACATACTTTGTGTCAGCAAATAAGGAAATAAGGTTGTGGGTTTTTTTGTTTTTTTTTTGTTGTTGTTGTTGTTTTTTGTTTTTTTCTGTCAACACAACTGCTAATCACTATTTTGTTCCCTGAATAAAATAAGCTGCATCATTGTTGAGATGAAGCTTCTTTGCATTTCAGAGATCTTTTATCTTAGAGTAGGAATTCTCTGCCCTGCTAGAACATTAGTCACTTTGGCTAGTCACTTTTACAGGTGTGGCAGAAGGATTTTCTTCGTAATTTATAACAAAAGAGAGGACACTCCAAAACGTGGCTCACATTCAAAAGATGTGCTAGTGCCAGGCTGCTTGAAGTCCTCCCTGAAATGCTCTTCCCCAGACGGAAGGCACAGATGTCAAACTCTGGTTTGACAGTTAAAGTTAGCTCCGGCCATTTGTACCCAACTGCTCTGCAGGTACCGCGCAAGGCCTAAACAGCCATGTTCACACACTTCTGAGTCTACCATCCTCTGAATAAACTTCAGGTAGGCTGCTTCACGTGCTTCTCAGCATGATAGCCAGCAGAAATCAAATATGAGCCATTTTTAGATCTAAATCAAAAATGCTCTCTGTGATTCAAGCTTACTTCTTTGACTTTGCATTGCAATGGAGCACAGGAGATGGGCTTAAAAGGCTATGAATAGGAAAGCAGCAAGTGGAATAGCCTTTGTGCCAAACATAGGAGCAAGCTCTTCTGTGATATTTTGTTCCACTATCATTTCCCAGGCTCAGTTAGAGCCGCTGGAGTAAACTTTTAAACCCCATTATTTTTTTATCTGTATTACAAATTGAGGGTCAGGGCCAAATTTTTCCGCATTCTGTACAAACACCTAACAAAAAGTATCACTAAACAGCCGTGCATTGATGAGCCTGGGGATCCTGCAAGGAGAGGTAAGCAAGGTGAATGTCACTGGGGATGAGAAACACGAGACAGATAAAAGCTTGGAGGAAAAAGGAAGCAACAGAGCAGAAAAATGATCAGAGTCCTAGGTAACAAACATCCTGTGAACTCCAAGTTCTTGTTCTAATCATCTGGCTTGTGGCTGTCTCAGGTTGTTTTTTTTTCTCTTTTCTCCCTCTGCCCACATTACCCTTTCCTTGTGGACCCCAGTCTTTTCCTGTTATATTGTTATGTGGATTACTCAGGTTTTGGGGGAGCTTTTGACACAAACTTGGTTTTCTGTTTGTAGATTTTTGGGACACCGCAAAATTTATTGACACTGAATGGCTCAGGATAATACAAGACCTGAGTATTATCACACTCAAAATCAGTGTTTTGAATGTGACTTCTACTATTGGAAATAGCTGTTAAATAACAAATTCAGTTGCCTTCTTCAAGTTGTTTGACTTCCCAAGTCTAACATTTCTTTCTTACTTTCTTAAATCTTTCTTGCTGATATTATGAAATATATTACGGAAGGTTGCTCACTACAGAAACAGATTTAATAAAGATATTTCCATAAATTCAATCACAACTGTTTTAAATCTATGCAAGTAAAAATTAAGAGCTATAATTCAGACCTCTGTCTAAATATGTAAAAGGAAGTTTTATTAAGAAATTTTCCTGATTTAAAGCTGGCATAGAATGTAGCTTTCTGTTTCACTACATGATTTGCAGAAGTAATAGAATTTTGGGGTAGCAAAGTTAGTATGAGGATTACAAAAACATTTTCAGTAGTAAGGTGAGGATTTTACTTCTGGTATTTTGTGGAAAAAAAATGGGATCAATAAAAGCCTTTACAATGCATTACTGTGAGGAAAAAATAATTTGTAAAGAAGTTATTGTGAGCTTTAGACTAATGGTCATAACTATAAATGATATTGAAAAACAGATAAAATTAAATAAAGACTTGCAAAGTATAAATTTGCTGCTGGCAATCTAAAAAGGATTTTCTTGTTACTCACCCATGGGATTTGGGGTTCTATCAAGGAAGCTTTCCTACTTGTCATACATCATTTCAAAGAGACATATATAGCCTGGAAACTGCTTTAAGGCAGCTGCAAGCAAGTGTCACTTTGAGTTAAATGCATTATTAAACTGTTGGGAAATTTCACATCACGGGTCATTTATCTATGCTAAATGGGTCAAAAGCCTCTACACATGCCTGGATAAATGAGAGAAGAGCAAAATTCTCCCCTGGGATGTAATTCGTTGACAACCTCTTAGAATTCATGTTGTTATTTTTAGTAGGTATGAGGAAAAATGTTGCTAAGTATACCAATTCATAAAACCAGGTGCCAAATACCCACAAGAAAAGGTTACCAAATATTTCTGAATGTTGATGCTGCCTCATGCAAGGTGTCAATGAAGTATAATATGCTTTGGTTCTCTGTCTTTAGTGGTTAATTAGCTGGTCCCAAAAGATCCACACAGAGTAATGCATGTTACTAGTTCAGCTGCTCTGGGAAGAAATAATGTGTGCACTTTGAACAAGGCATACAGATAATGAAAACAGAGCAATATAAAGTTTCAAAAACTTTCGCATATTGTTAACATGTTATTTAGTCTATTTGTAGAACAAAATCTCTGTAAATCCCTCCTGCCCCTGGCAGGTTGCTGGGCCTTCCCAGATACCACAGCATGCATCATCAAGCATGGTAGAAGCTGACCTGGTGGCCAGTTGTAGGAAATTAGCAGCAATGTGAAGCAACACAGTGAAGTGAGCTAGAAACAGTTCTTCACAGTGCATTGGTATTCTTTCATGTTGAAAGACAAAGTTTTCCATCTCCTTGCACATTCATCCATTGAGCAAACCGGTCAGAAAAATAGTTGAGCAAACAACTGCAAAGGAAGGAGCATCGTTTTGAATTAGACAAAAATTTACTTTCTTATTAGCTGAAAGACAAAAAAAAGCAATGGCAATAGGTATTAGTGAGATATTAATAGGATAGTGCATAGCTCTGAGCCAACTGAGCTTATGTGAGGAGTCAGCTTGTGTTTTTACATGAGGCACTCAAACACAGATGAGCTGTGCGGAGTGATGGTCCGGCAAGGACAAGTCCATCTCTTTCTCAGCAAAACATTATGGAATATTTTACTAAATACAGTGTAGAAAATGAGGAAGGATTCTTCACTTCTAACACATATAGTACATTTTTCCTTAGTGCAGATGTTAATTAGGGAATCTGTGAAAATCACATCATCATATTGTTTTGGTATTCCCAGCTGTGGCTGTGACTCCAACTTCAGACCCCAGTACAGCCAACCACCAGCTCTGCGCAGCCAAATCATTTCACAGTTTGTATACTTTTTTTACTGCAAGAGCCAAATCAGAGTAAACTGGTAGCACCAACAACCCACCAAATTCAGTGCACCAAGGCAGCTGGTGATTTTGCTGTAATACTCCATCATGAGGGCAGCATTATGATGAATTCCAAATGAATTGTTAGAAGAAATTTCGATCCCACTGGAGAATAATGCAAGTTTTCAGTGCATTCCTAATGTAGTGTAATCCTGAGATTTTTTATTTGAAACTAGTTACTGGTTGTACATTTGAGAAACATAAATGTTTTCAGGAATGGCTGAGTGGATACAATCGAACATATGTCCATTCAGTTTGTAAGCTTGAAATCATGAGATACAAATGGCTCTAAAGATATTTCATTACTGTAGTAGGACCATGTTAACTCCATAACAATAAAGTCAACGTATCTTTCCTCCTTAATGTAATATATCTTCCATATGAACTTCTATCCAAGACTGGATTCTATAAAATGCTCCCATTATCATATTTCTTTCTTCTTTCTCACTTACACTTATCGTTTTCGACCTATGTTAGATCCAATATCAAATCAGTCTGACTGTAATTTTATGTGCACTTATACACATAAATGATCATAAATATATTTGATACATTTTCTGATCTTTTATTTATTAGCAGATTACTTAGATGACTTTGCTTTTGTTGAAAAAAAAAACTCAGATAATCCTGGCTCATTAGAAGGCTTCTGACAAAAGTAAAAATATCAGTTTTAAAAGGCTGAATGCTTATGGCTCGAGAAAAGATTGGCAGATGTTCATTTACAGGCTAAATCATTGGAAACATCTTATGAACTGGGCACAGACAACATAAATTAAACTTGGAGATCAGGAGCACCTGTCAGAAAGGCCAAAATACAATAGTAGGAGCAGATACCTGGGTTTTAATGATAACACGCATTGTGAAATTCTGTGACTTCATGCTTTCTATCTTTTACTAATAGCCAGATAATTCTGAGGATTTATGTGATGAGCTACATTCAAATGCAGTGGGTGTATATTCCCTCCCTCTCCCCTTTCTGGCTGTCTCTGCAAAAGCTTTTCCTGTCTTAACCGTGGCTTTATAGCACATCAGCCTCAATGAGCCCATAAAGTATTTCCAGATAGAGCACCATTCGATAGTTTTGCAGAAAATATTTCCATATCTTATTCTGATAAAGACTGATTACAGCATTCAGGCTGTGTCATGTTACAAGACCATGAATATCACAAGCAGTCATAAAAGACTGACCACAGTTCTAACTTTTATATAGCAACTTCTGTATCAAATTTAATACATGTAATAATTCTAATAGGAATTCAATAAAAATTCAAAATAAAATGAAATTAAAGGCAACTTGAAAAACTTAATAATAAGTTATGACATGATTAAAACATATTTTATATCTTACAGATTTCTATATAGCTCTGAACTCTAGAAAACTTTCAGTCTATAGCGTTTATCATAACCATCACATCAAATTCAAATTAAAGTTACATGAATGTAAATTTTCTCTGTAACTCTTTTTAACATTTATTATTTTCATCTGAAAAAAAAAAAAAAAACTATTAAAACATTCATGTGTTAAAAAACTGATGAACAAAAGAAGCAAAATGCAGCAATATGTTTGGCTGAGGAACCAAGACAAACTGATCTGTTTAAGCCAACTGACAGTACTGGCATTATACCAAAACGTATAAACATATAACCTGACCTATCAGAACATTTTACAAGGATGCCACCGAGAACAAAATTAAGACTTGTCTCATTAAAAATTTTCTGAGACACAAAATTAATGTATATATCAAAGCCATGACACAGGCTCTCAATTAATTAATCTATTTAAAAGTACAAAACCTCTGTGCTAAGGTATTCTCACTTGAAAGTTTCTGACAAGCTCTCTAGGTATCTGGATAGTCTTTTAAGCTTAATTGTCTTAATAATGTAATAATAACTTATATTACCATTAAATTCTTACTTTGCTTCTCTTAACAAATGTACCAGGATGATATGAGAAAGATATGATTTAAATGTTTCAAAGATAGAAAATATTCCCGATGATGTCTCAGCATACAAAGTGAATAAGATTTCTTTATAGAGATTATTTTTAACATATCAGTCTTCTTTTATTCATAGCTATTTTTTGTTTCTGTATGATGAGTGTTGTCATAACCTGCATCAGGCCATTTACAGCATAAACAATGACTCCAAATTAAATAAGCTCGATTTACTTAATTTGCTCAGTAATAACAATATTACATTATTTTAGCCAACAGTCTATGTCAAACTGAACAGAAATAAGAGGAAAGCAGTAATTAGTCTAGGTTAAAATATATCCTCAAAGGATATTAAATATGCAAGAGCTCATCCATGAAAATTAGACTGCAAGAGGTTACACCATGTATTGGCTTATTTTGTTACATATCAAATTATCTCTCATGAATAAATATATCTAATAATGTTTAACTCTATAATTTAATAGTGCCCTATTAAAAATATTTTCTGAATCAACCAAGCTGTGTATTTGATTTTCTATGATTATCAGATTTTAAGTACACAATAATTAAATGTGCAATTTGTACTGACTTCTGCAAGCACAATTAAAAAGACTGTGCACTTTAATCCCTTAAATAGATAACTTCAATAAATACAAACTCTAGGACCTAACACTTAACTTAGATAATAATACAAGAACACAACGAGGTATGAAGTTCCCAAATAGGAAAAGATTAATTTAGATCTCCTTCTTTATAGAAAGAAGAAATAATTCCTGAACATTTGTTTGATACACTTTGCAACATGAGCACTGCTGTACCCTTCCCCACAGCTAACACCAAGGTTTTCACAGTTTTCTTAAAGGACATGAAACCACATCTAATCTAGTGTAAAATCCTCACCTTGCTTGTCATTAAGCAGTGACACAATTTCCCTGTCAAACAGCTCTGAACTTGACTGACCCTCAAAGCCTTCCAAGAGTTACCCTCATCTGAAAGTGAGCTGATCTGGGTAACCTCTCTGCCATTTGCTGCCACAAAGCACTAAAGGATACTTTGAACAATGAACTTGGTTAATAGGTGCTGAGGAAGTACAGGTGCCTTACATGTCCCCGCATGCAGCATTAACCCAGAATCGTCACCGCTCTCTCGTGACAAGAAATGATATGAAGGACAGCTCTAGTTGCTATGGTGAACCTCTCTCAAATATTGTACCTCTCTCCTTTTCCTCAGACTGAAGATCTTCAAGGAGTTTTTGCTCCCTTTTTCATTGGGCCCTTCCCCAGCATCAGGCCCAGCAACAGAGCCAGACTGAACAAGGATTGGGTGCTATTTGCTAATTTTAAAACTCATGAAGATAAATTAGTCCCCTTCATACAATGTTCTCTCTACCTAAAGAAATGAAGATGAAGAGCGGAGCAATCAGCTAATTAACCCTCTTTTGCAGGCACAAAGAACTGCATTACAATGTGACATTGCTCTGCCCTTTTCTTTTTGAGATGTTTTCATGGCCTATCAGAGCCTGCTCTATGAAAAGACCCTCTGCATCTGCTCTTGCAACCTGCTAATTACAATACTGTAATTAAACGCACACTGAAGCAATTGCCTTCATATATCAGCGTGTGACAAGCAAAGAGTGACTTTCAGTTAAGACATACTTAACTCCCCTCCTCCTGACTCAGGAAGGTGGAGATTTGGTTTTGGCTCACCTGGTTTGACTGCTGCCTGAGGATACTGAAAATCCTCAGCATTGTCTGAGCTGCAATTCTGTGAAAAACATACACACGTCCATGCACACAAATGAGTCAAAATCTCTCTGAGTACCCAGTGAAGTTCCTGAAACAGGGAATGGATCAGAGAGACCAAAGTACAGTGGCTGCCCTATCTGCCCCTTGAAAGACTGCTTGTTTCTCAACTGTAGTTTCTGGTTCCTGCATCTCTGCCTAGATTCAAGGTCACAGCAATATCCTGGGTGTTCCTTGATTTGGTTTTTCGTCTCATTTGTGGTTGGCGTTCCCAACCTCCTTTTCTCTATCACAACAATAGTACTTAGTTCTTTCCTAGTAGCATTTCAGCCTCAAGGAGAGACAAACTTAAGATCTGATTTTGCTTGGTAAAGAACAAATGAATACATTTTTGTTATGAGCGGGTTCTTTGGTTTTGATTCAGACTTTGTTTCATGCTCTGCAGTACACTTTGAGCCTGTGTCTGAGCTAAACTTGCTTGAGGTCCACATCAGGATCATTCAGGCTTGCATTCAGCTGTGGCATACACAGAACCTCTGCAAATCAGAGGTAGGCACAGCGAGAAATCACAGAAAAAAAAAGTCCAGACAGTAAGGGGAACACCGCCTTACCACTGCCAGCAGCTACATGCAGGAAAGCAAAGGGCATGGAAGTAAATTCAGAGGAACCCTTATACCTCCCTCAGACACTACCACCCTGCTTCTGTATTCTGTCCTTATCGTGTCACATCATTATTCGAGGGGAAGTAAAAAAAAGTGGCTGTAAAATGTCAGTGCCTTTGAAGTGCAGACAAAATGCAGACACATCAAAATGTATTTTTCTTTTCTATACTTTTTCTTAAAGGAAATATAATGGACAGCTTTAGGCTGGGTGCTGTGATGCATTGCCAATGGGAAGTGAGAAACAACAGCAATAAATTCATCTTTCTTCCTGCAGTATTGCTTGCAGCATGTGGCAGTACTAATCAAAGACAAATCACAATGGTTTGGATTTATACCCTTCAGCACTAATACCGAGGGGCAAGTTGGAGAAGACAACCGTTCAATACTGAGCAGCCATATTCCCCATACTCTTTACCAACCATTTAAAAGGAAGCTGAATAGTGTTATTCCGTAAGAGATTAGAAATGGTGTTAAATCATACCCAAACCTGTCATTTGATGGTACTTACATAGCAGCATACAAAAGCTGGAAAACAACTCAAAGGCAGCCAATACCACTGATATGTACAAAATGGGATTTTTTCCACCAGTGAAACAAAGACAGTTACACCTACAAGTGAGTGTCTGCAGGACTGGGACCTGTGATGCTAAGAACAAAATAAGAGGAAACAAGCAGCAGGGATGCCATAAGAATGAAGGAGCCTGCTCACAGCATTTCTTTGAAGTATAATTACAGCCGCACTGAAGCATGAATGTAGCCTAACATATTTGCAACCACTGTAATCAGTGTAATCATGCTGCCATTTCATTTACTTTCACACATTCTGTTAAGGCATTAGGACTGCTGTGGGGACTGCCGGAATGATACAGTTAATACCATCCATTTATTTTGTTCATGCTGATAAATCATGTTGTTATTCTGCTATTTTCATACTTCTTTCTCATGACTTCAAAGCTAAAATAGCCCATTTCATAATAGTATAAGAATTCCGTTTGCAGAGTGAAGTAGATGGCAAAACAAGATATTGTTACACTTTAACACCTTTATAGGACGTCATATCTGCTGTTAATTAGCAGTACTGGGACCAAATAAAGAATAACAGGTAACTCCCTCTCGTAAAACTATTCTTTCCAGTAGTTATTAGTTAGTCACTGTGAAAGGAGTGAAAAAAGCAAAAAGAAAAAGAGAGGACACCAAGAAGTCTAATCTTGGTGTCATTTTACCCTTTCCCAAGTGCACTACTTACAGTTCTCCTTCTTTAAGGAAGTGCATTAACAAAATAAAATAATATAATGGGAATTGCCTTGAAGGTATAGAAAGTAATTAGAATATTATAGATAGCTCAGTGAAGCAAGAGTAAGGGCAAAAAATGTGCAAGATTTAACATCTGCACTACCATCCAAAGCCCTTGGAAAAGAAGATAAAAAACAGATTTAGAGTAGATTATGTTGCCGATTTGTCATATTAATTATAAACCTCCTCTCTCTCAAAGGTTCTTCAGTGTTGTTTGCATAAAGGAAACAGAATGAAGTAATATTACACAAGTGAGAGGGCAAATAATTTTTCTGTTGGTAAGGTACTGATGTTTTTAATTTATCTTAACTATTTACAAACATTGTACTTGCCTGTTTTTTCAAAGAAAATATGGGGGACACTTCCTAAGTGAGGACATCTGAAGAGGTAATAAAAAATGGCAGAGTGCATTTTTAATGAAAAATCTGCATCTTGATGTCTATCTTGGACCTAAAACAACTATTCGACAAGCAGACTCAAAAGACTGGATTCTATATAACAATTAAAATAATAATGCTCTTCTAATCACTTAAGCATCTAGAGTATGTATCAAGGTAATCACATTCACTGTAAATTTATATGCTGTGCATATCCTTG
The DNA here is from genome assembly GCF_019238085.1 of Lagopus leucura. Lineage (NCBI taxonomy): Eukaryota > Metazoa > Chordata > Aves > Galliformes > Phasianidae > Lagopus > Lagopus leucura. The sequence continues at coordinate 4,230,310 of NW_024962271.1, read as the reverse complement.
TAAGCATTTTGAAGAAAGCGGAGCAGAAGACACAGGTGCCTAAATTAATAAACATTAGAAAATCAGCAAGAGATTTAACTACACTTGTTATTGTTTTCATTATTAAATAATTAGTTTGAACATCTTTGTACACCTGGTCCCAAATCATGGGATTCAATTACCTTGAATGGCTTTGGGCTGCTATTTGATCTCTTAATACTAACTTTGCAAAGTATGGGGCATTAGGAAAGATATGTGGTGGAGGATATTGAGATTTCCCAGAAGTTTTCTGCAAAAGTTCCCTAATCAGAACATTCGGGTTTGCAGAGGCATGACTACAATTAATAATGGAAAAGCTTTCTGAAGAGTTTTTTAAAAAGGAAAAAGATGGCAGACAAATGCTGAGCAGCATCATTTAAGCGTTCTCTCAAAGAAGTACTTATCATTACAGAACATGTATATCTGATACATCATTAAAGAAATGTCGCACACTTCTCCTAGCTTTCCTACCTTCTGCTATACGTGCTGACCAGCTCATGGATTCCTGTCTTGTTCAATTTTAAGAGTACTGAATTTACACTTTACTCCAGCTCCAAGAGCTGCCTCGTGAGAATTCTATGCAAACAGATAAAACAGATAGCTTTATCTGAATTGGAGGCCTCCAACAGGGACCTAAATGTAACATTAGTGATATATTTTTAAATTCTCTTTCAACTTTAAGCAACAAACTAGAATAGTTTGGTATAAAATTTCAGATTAAAGAAAGACATTTTAAAAGTTTTATAAAAAATTTCATATTAAATATGTTCCACATTATGTTTACAACATGTAACAACTATTTCCCTGCATAAGTCAAGAAATTAAAAAAAAACCAAAACCACTTCTTTAACACATTGTTAAAGGCTCCAGTAGGATAAATACGAACTAGACACATCTAGACTTAGAGGAAGCAGGTATCCAGTATCCAGACAAGAAATAGCCAAGTGCCACATTCACATACATACCTAGATGATACATACACACTCCCTCAAATGTTTCAAAAACTTAAAGTATCCTTTCCTTTCCAACGCTCTTCAACTTTCATTGATTGTAAAACCCTGCAATTTCTCAAACAATGCTTCTTTTACTCCGCCTAAAATCTCACTGCAAACAAACTACTGTGACCCTTACAAAGTATGACAGGAAAACAACATGGATGGAGAGCATTTTCCAAATCTTGAAAAGGGCTAATTGATGTGAAACTATTTTCCAGGTCAAAACACTATAATGCAGCCAGGATTGACAGTGAAGTTATTTCAGTCTCTGCTTTTCTCTCTGTGACTTTCTGTTTCTTCTAGGTCTCAGGGAGATAAAAGCAGGAACAATATTGGTGACAATCACTGACATTCTCAGACAATGGCATCCCATTAAGGTAAACTCCTGCAACAAAATCACACAAGCTCATATATACTTGTGGCATCATTTTAAGAGCTAGAAAAAATATTTCAGATCTACAATTTCTGCAGCATGCATTTCTGCATGCAACTGTTTACACTGACTGAGAGCAGTCATAGCGTTCATATTCATTACATGTTAATTTATGTGAATGATGTAATCTGTTCTCTGGTTAAGTGTTACATGAATTTCCAAATACTGATTTCCAAATTGATTATTTGCATTAATTTTAAAACATTCACATGAGGATTATTTCTCATAAACTTTCATTAGTGGTTACGAACAATGTGCTGTGACTATTTGATACATTATTTAGTTGCACTTCTTATTTGCAATTGAATAACATAAGTCATATGGTATTGCTTTGAAACTTAACCAAAGCCAGCAAAAACTGTCATGTGGTGGTTGAATATGTGCTTTGCAGGTGTATTTGTATGACTGAACCTAGAGCTGTGCCATGGAGGTGACACTGAACCTAGGGATTTGGAAATTCATTATCTCCACGACACCACACAGTACCTGTCAACGATGATGATGATAATAAAAACAAATTAGGGCTAAGAAGCATTCATCAGACTTGTATTAGTTGCAAATTGATGGGCCTGCTGGAAAATTTCCCAACAGACTTAGGGACACACTTCTGAAATAGCCTTCACAGCAGGGAGCTGGTGCTCTGCATGGTCTTATATGTCACCAGCTTCTTCAAGACAGTTACCATTTGAATCAGTCTCAGCTGGGCAAGTGTAAAACTCAGTTCCTGTTAAGAACAGCTCTTTCCTGCCTTTACGTGATGGACAAGGAAGTGCATAGATGTTTCAGGAACACTTGATTTTGAAGGGAAAAAACATCAGAATTAATGTATTTGATGCAACCATTATAATCTTGTATATAACCTATTGAATTTCAGCATGCAAAAGCAAAAAAAAAAAAATTAAAAATTATTCACAAATAAATTTTACTGTCCTACTCTGTCCTTATGGTACTAGAAATCAGCTCCCTAAAATGACCAGGAAGTCACTGTGTCACCAAGACTTCATCAGTGGTTTATACACATATGAGCTCTTTAGGGACAATATACAATACAGGAGGAATTTTCATAATTTACTTTGGAGGGTTTTTTTTTAAAGTTATGGAATAATTCATTTTTCTAGGACACGCAAGGTCCATCCACCTAATCAGTGTACCTTGGAGGCAGTGTGGTTCCTTGGCAATGAATCAGCTCAGCTCAGCTGCAGGCCTAACAACTTCCTCCATAGTGTCTCCAAGTCAGCCAGATCCTAGGTGTTTCCTTTCCTTGAGTGGACTCTCTCCTCTACTCACAATAAGACAACACACCTCATTCCTTCTGAAGGAAAGATGAGATTTGTCATATGCTAAAATTCTTAAAGAATAAGACATCGAAAGTAATTTTTATTCTCTCTACAGTGCTAGATGATTTTAGGTGAGGAAACAAAATGCCTAGAAATGATATGCACGGCTGCACCTCCTTGTCACAACAAATACTGCACTGCAAATATCAGAGATTGCCTTCTGTATTTCAAACTGAGGTCTTCAGTTTCTTTCAGATTCCCTGCATTTTGCTGCTGCTGTTCTAAGTCAGTCCCTCACACACAACCAACCTCCTTAGGACTCTGGCTTATAATAACATCCAAAGAGCAGCAATAGCTGCTAGGACCATTTCACACTGAAACAATGGTAGTTCTACTTCCCAGCAGCACTGGTCATTTAGTGCAGAATAATTGTACAGGTAAGCATCTAGCTACAGTCACACGGTAGGAATAATAGGACCAAAAAAGGTGAGATTTTGCAGGACTCTGCAGGGATTAATTAGTATGATGAAGGTGAAAGTGTTTTTTCTCCAGTCAGTAAGCACTGTTTTTGCTAGGTCCCTTTACAAGTAGAATTCAGTGTGGTTTTTTTTAATGCATTCTTTGGAATCTATTTTGGGACAGCATTTTTAATTGGAAGCCACACCTGTGGAGATAAATGCTTTCAGTGGCTGAGCTTTACTGAGGAAGTATTTGACTGCTGCCAAGCAGAGAAGTGTGTAGCAGTATGACACATCCATTAAAATTAGGTAGGACTGGGACTGACTTTAGCTGTGTTTTGTTCCTGAAGTTTAGCCCAAGTTTTTAGCAGAAACTTACTTGTTCATCTCAAAAAGAAAGAGGAAAGAGTAAGGACTAGTTAACCATAATATTTCAGTGAGTTAACCTGAGGGTGTGGTAACGCCAGGCCTTTGAGGCAGCACTGGAAACACCAAGAGACCTGATATATTTATACAAATCTGCATATATACAAATGAAGTGTGCATGAGAAGATGACAGAGAAATCCCAAACCTTAGATTTTAGCATATAAAATGTGATACAAAGATTAAGTGTTGGTAAGATTAAGATGAAATACAACCACAATCTAGCTATGATCCTTTTTTTATTCATGACATTCTCATTTTGCAGGTTATTTCTTTTATTTCTGTTCTTTTTGTTCCTGTGCTTTAGGATTTAATATCGTATTATGCAATCTCCCAATTAAAAGGATTCTCCTGTAGTTACAATCATCTCAAAGGCACTCTGATAAATGTACTCTCTTAAAAGACTTTGAGATACAATAAGTGCCTCAGAATATGCAAAATAAAAAATAAAAATAAATAAAAATGAAAAAGCAGTCAGCTACGCTGACTACATGCTATAAATTGTCTGAAGCACGGATCACCTGTGGAGATTTAAAGGAGCAGACTGGAATCCTGTCCATTTTCATGTGGAAATCCTATCAGGAATCTGAATACCATGAAAGTCTGCAGTATGTGCAAACCCACACTGTGAGAGTCAGAAATCAAGATATGGGTGTAAGAAGTAAATTGATTCATTCATGGAGGATGAAGGTTTGGTTAATATAGTCCTGTCTCTCCCAGGATTAATAAATGAGGTCACTTCTTTTTCTCCATCTTCTACCATAAATTGACTTGCTGGTTTGGTTTGCTACATCAGCAGAATCAAATACAAACTAATTTTCTCAGTGCAATGGGGTTGGACCAGTTGCAGAGCAGGGCTGATACATTAGCATTCCCACGACCACATCTCTCCTATCACCTGCCCACAGTATTTTCTTGAATGAGACTTTGCCTCATCCATTTCCACAGCAATCTTTCTCATGTTAGCTTAGCAGTGAGAGGGAGAAAAGAGAGCAGCTCTAGAATTTCCATGTTGATTTTGCTTCACCTGCCTCGAGCTGCACCTTAGGTATAAGAAAGGCAGGTGTGACTTGAGAGCTGTTAAGGTAAATACTAGAAACTGCTGGAGTAATAGATGATAGTGGCTTATTATAATGTAGCCTAGAGGTAATAGGCTTGGGAAATTCTAAAAGCAGTAGTGATTCCTTTAGAAGTAGATTGCTGTGAGCGTTCACTGGCAGAAAGTGTTGAAACTAAGATGCAGAAAGAAAACAGCAGTCACTCTTCTTTATATATAGTCTTGTTGGATGCTTGAGGTTTCAGATGAATTAAGGGAACGAATCAAAGGGTGGGAATGTATGTTGCTTCTTAGAACTGAAATAAACTCTTCATGCACTTGTCTGCACTTCAATACTGAGACTAGTGGCTCTGCCACTGTGAACTGTCGGTTCACAAGAACTGTCAAGAAATAGTGGCCATAGGGGTAGAAAAGCAGGAAATGTGCAAGTAACTGGAATAAAACAGAAAGAATCAGGGACAGTCTGTCACCCTATCATGGGGAAAGTCTCCGCACCTGGACAAAAGTTCCTTTTAGTGGGAGAAAGTAGTAACGGTGGTATTAACATCACAGAGAACTCTAGTGTAGCTCCTGACAAGAACTTCCTTGAAAAAGATTTCCTTGCTCTTTGAAGTATCTGCATTGCCTGCACAGTAGACAGCTTGCTTTCTGACTGTCTTGCCTGCTTGCCCCCTCTACGTGCTTCTCTGTTGTATCACCCTGTATTATTACAGGCACTCTTAGCACCTGGCTACGGGAGTGAATAAAAGTGTTGTGGAGGCAGCATATCAATTTGGGTTTGTGCCATGATAATAGTTACTTGGCAGTTAAGTGGGATCATTTCAAAGACTTTTTCTTCCTTTTCCCTGATTCTCAGTGCCCAGATCACTGCTTGAGCTGCCTTCCCCCTAAACACTACGTGCTCACCTTTTGTGACCGTCTAAAATAGAAAACCTCTGTTCCTGTCAAAAGGATAAACTGAAACTTATCTGGCTGAGGAACTGCACACAGAGAACTCCATAACCACTTCCCAGCTGCCCACTGCTGGCTGCAGGCCCTTGCCCAGCTGGGACAGCTGCAGCCAGCAACATCACTGCGGACTTGTCCGAGACCATCACAGTGCAGAGGATAAGCTGACCTCAAAGCTGTGAGCAACCGAAGGAAGGTGAACCCAATCAAATAATCCATTTTGAATTGTTGGTACTTACAGAATCGACCTCAAAAAATAGATTGGATTATGTGTCAGTTGACTTCATGTTGCTGTACACAGAGCTATTTCCATTTTTTTTCCCCATTTTTTTTTACCAGCTAGCTAGCTTGTTAGCTGTCTGTGCATGCACACACACACACAGAAGTGAAAGCAGCAGGTTCTTAGTTCATTATATCTACATGCAAAATAGCAGAACTCATAAGTACAGCTGCACAGGCTCTCCTAGAAGTTAACAAGATTTTAGTAAATTCAGAAGATTGGAATTTCCCCAAACACAGGCCACATTAATTCATATATAAAAAGATTTCTGTCTACTATAACAGGAGTAAATGCCACATAAAACCCAATTCTGTTCCCATCAGAGACAATGGGAATTAAGCCACTAACTTCAAAGAGCAGTACTCTCCCTGTAGAATATATTTCATGCTTCTGCAGTCTTGGCTAGATTAGTGTAAATTAAACATTGGGTTAAGTTGCCAGAGCCCATAAGTGCTCCATTAGGCTCTGGAGGATTTGGCTAATTTTAGTCAAATACTTACCTATTTTACAGAATACATACAAATATCATCCATGGGATAAGCCCACTGAACTCAACAGAATGCCACTAATGAATTTGGCCTTACATCTCCACTGTCAGTGTTTAAAATGCATTCCAGTGTCATCAAATCTGAAGAAACAACTATTTTATACTAGAGCATACAAAATAATTTAATAAGAGTTGTAAATAAGTGGCTTTGACAAGTGCTAAAGGATCTAATCATCAAATCATATTCAGAGTACATGCAAGCAGTTTCTTGCCTGCAGGGCCGTCATGGAGATGGCTGTCTTCAGCATCTCCTTCCAGTATTGCTCACTGTCCTATATCCTTGTGAATGGCAAACTGCCCCAGGGAGCTACAAGCTACTTTTTTCAATCATCTCTGCTTTATGTTAAATACACTTAAAGCAGCCAAGTAGCACCCCCAGAGGATCTTTCTCTGACAGAAGGATGTTAACAATATACTTCTACTGCCTTTTTTTTTTCTTTTAATATGCTTCCAGTTAAAGCCATTTCTGAATAATCTCTTAATTAGTGAGGAGGCCATGGGTTCAGATTCATGGACTGCAGAAATAGGCCTGAGATGGCTTTTCCTAGTTTCATACTATAGGATTCTGAGCATGCCAGCATGGACAAAGCCTTGCCAGATATTCAAGCCTCATTTCTTCCCTGACTGATATTACTGGCTTCCTGGTAGACTACAGGGAATCACCTCTCTACTGCGTGTCTGTGTTCCCATACATATGAGATGGACTGGTGTTGACAATAAAGCACTTTGACATCTTAAGAAAAGCATTAGAAGAGAAGCTTGTTACCAAGGGTTTGCACTATGTCTTGCTTTTCAACCTCTGTTAGGGCTTCTGGATGTTAATCCAGGTACAAACATCATACCAATTAGTTTTTAAATGGTAATCCTTAAAACTCAGGATTTCAGAAAAAAACACAGATTCACGTACAGGCAACACAGTGCAAAAAAACATAGCAACATCCATTGGCAAGACACAAAGGGTCAAGGACAGTGCAGCTCTTCTCATAAGAAATAATATTCAGCATTTTTTATGCAAAGACTTGACCACCCAAGCAGGTAATTGACAGTGGGATGTCTTGCTGAACAAATCTTCTAAGGTGCTTTAATTATGCAGACACCTTGTTGTCACACAGATATTATAAATAATGCTTAACACTGATGTTTTTTTTGAACTAAGTGCTATTGGGAATTTTTTTTGCATTATGATTCTCCTCTGGGGAGAGTTCCATGTTATAAACAACTCCGCACTCCAGCATGCAGTTTTGTCACTTTCAGGTTTTCCTTTCCTCAAATTATTATTTTTAAAAAGCTTCTGTCTCTATTCCTGTCTGTTGTTACAAAATTGGGTACTTCAGCAAATTGCTTGGTTGACAAAAGGGGAAAAGAAATACTGCTTCCAAACAAACAATTATGATGACTTTGAAGCATAACGTAAAACGTCTCATTGATTTCATCCCAGAGGATTGGTGTAAAGAATGAATAACCAAAGATGCAGTGAAGCATGTAATACTAGTGCATGCAACATTACTTGTGCAGTATCGTTTTTAATCCATTTGTTCACCTTTGCCCTCTGTGATCATCTGCTTATCAACAGGGGAAATGCATGCAAGTAATCTAAATATTAGATCTCTCCTAAGAAAATAATTTTTTACCTATTCAAAGATAATCTGGCTGAGCAGTGGCCTGGAAAGTTATTGCTCCTTTTCTACAGTCTGAGGGGAGCATTTTCCCTATATTATAATTTATAATTTCAACCTGCAGTGCTTGAATTTCTGGCCACTGGATGTTGGCATTTGTTTTCTTTTGGAAAATAAATTTTACATTTGTTCTACAATGTAATTGTAGGACTAGTACCAAGCAGAACATTTTCCTTTTCTGCTCTCTATGTTGTGATGCTCTGAAGGGACACTGTGCAAAAGATACTGGCAAAACTTCACTCGGTTGCATTTTGTTCATACAACCCAGACTTCAAGAGGGAGGACATGAGAGTGTTAAGCTAGAAAAGGGAGCGGTAAATGATCAATTACAGCAAATGTTCTGCAGTTGTGTTCTTCAAACACAAGCGATACAGCATTTTGTCCCTAGGCTGAAATAGATTCAATTCCCTATTAAGCTAGAAAAAAAAACTCAGTACAGCTGTTCTGATACCTTTGGATATGGCTCTTTTCTAATAGATCATCTTATCTTCAGCCAAGGTATTTGCTGCTGTGATGGAGAGTCTCTGTCTCGTAAAATTCTATTCAGCAGAGCAAATTTAAATTGATAAAAAATGACATCAATCAGATGGTAAAAAAAAAAAAAAAATAGTTGAAAACAATCAAACAGTGGCTGTCAGTCCAAAGTTTGATTCCTAATAGACTTGAAATTGAAATTCTGTTAATCATATTTATCTCTCCAGATATTCCTGAAATCAGTTTCTGTCACTGAAGTGGAACAGATTATTTATTGTTGTGGGTTTCTCAGCATCTTCTCAGTACTCAAATTATTCTGCATCTTTCCACTTAGCTTCACTGGTTTGGGAGCCAGATCTCAGCCTTGGATGTCGCAATCAATCAATATATATTTTTTAAACTACGATTCTGTTGATAAAGTGCAAGTATCCCTTTAATACAAAGCTCCAGCCATACTGAGCTATGCCCTCTACTAGACACAGTGAGAAATATTTCTGTATTACACTAAGTAAAAAAGGTAATACGCTCAAGATCATTGTATAGGGAATCCAAGTCCATTGTCTTTTTTTGCCTAAATACTTTGAAAGATTTCAGTTTCAGTGTTATGTTCCTGGATTCCTAGCTGTTTGACATAACTGCATTAACTGTGCAGAGAAAATAACCATTTACTGTGGGAGTGACTTGGCAATTTTGTTTTCAGAGTTGTAGACTGACAGAAGATATATCTATTCAGCTCTGCTGGGCAGCAGTGCTCAGCAGTAAACAAAATTAGCCCATACTATGCTATCCTACCTAGACCTCCCAACAAGCAAAACAGCTTGCTTTAATGCCAGTGTACAGTCAGATAATCTGTTCAAAGGAGAAAGGTAGATTTCAGCACATTTTTCTTCCTGGGTTGAGAACTTTTCCATTACTTCCAGTACCTGTTCTCTGACAGTTCAGGTCATAGAACTTCACTCTATGCTCAAATCTACCCTTCCTCGCTTCTGCAGCTTTGCTTTAGCACCTATAATGGATGAGAATGAAAAAGAAATCATAGATACGACAGTCTAGCTAGGAAATACGTAGGACTAAAACTCAAAATAACTGATAAGTATTTTCAAGGACAGCAAAGTATCTGCAAAAATGGGCCATCATATTAGGGAATTGAAATCTCCCAGGAACAAAGACCTGAGCTTAGTTTTGTGCCCGGTTCTGTATCCTATGTACAAGAGTTCCCACTGGCAATCAACCTGTACTAATAATGACTATACACTGAGACATAAAGGCATTATGTATTTACATTGATCTTGGTCTTACAGCATTTTAAAGATTTTTTTTCCTAACGTTCATTCACTGTTGAGCAGCACAAAATACTTGGCTGTTGCCTTTTTTTTTTTTCTTCTCTAGAGCTGAGCAGAAAAGGATTTAGAAATAGAAAGAACATATGCTATTCAGTTTGGTCCTTTGAAATTAAGCCACCTGCACTTCATAAAGTAGCTATTGGAGATGACAAACCTGACATTTTTCGCCTTGATAATGCTGCAAAGATAGCTGCTTTGCAAAGACAATCATTCTTAAGAGTGCAAGCATTATTAGGTTTTCTCTGCTGATCTTCAAGGTGTAAGTGACAGGTAGCTTAAATGCTCTGTCAAGTAAAAAGTTCTTTGCAAATCATCTCTCAAAAAATATGATTTTCTGTTTTACATAAGACTTCACAATCCATATTACGTCTAATCCTTTAACATGTATTCTTCTGTTTTCTCTTTACCTTCAGGATTTCTTGTGAGCAGAGCACATGGCTTTAAGTATTAGAAAAGTAAATGATACCTTGAAGAGCAGAATTAAATTCAGAAGCATTCTGCACTGATAGAAAAATCACCTTCACAATACATTCCAGCAAGCAGTTGTTCTATTAATTCCTGGAAATAGACAAATATCGATCTAATCCCAAAAGTAACAACTGTCAGCACAGCGAGTTTTCTGTGACCCATATCATGCCTCTAACTGTGACAAGATAGAAGAAGAGCTCTCCAGCTGGGAACAGAATTATGTCACTGTTTTCTGACATTTTCTTTCATTTTTTTTTTCCTGTCAGCCCAGTTGATCAGTAAGCGATGTATCAATATAAGCCACCCAACTGAAACAGGTTCAGAATATGGAAGTCATGAGAACAAGAGACAAGCGAAGAGTTGGGTCAGACCAGCTTAACTGTATTTTTCTCTTATGGGAGTTTTCTTCAGGCACACATAGTCACTGAATGTTCTTGTACAATGCATGCCATGCTGACAGATTCCATGCAACAAAAAAAACACACGTTTATCAAATCACCCCTTTGCCTCTGCAGTAACCTAGATGGGACCGAAGTGACAAACTAGAGGTAAGGCAGTGAGTGCTAAGAACTAGCACATGGTGCCTCCAGGTTGGCTAAAGCAGTGTTTAGATCAGCTTCTCAAAGCACACAAAGCAGTTTGGAGAGTCTGAAGATGCTGTCACAAGCATACAGTCTGAAAAAAAGACTGCGCTCCTCAGAGCCTCTGAAAGCATATCTGAATCAGTCTGAAAAGAATAACCTTCCTGGAGGAAGATAAGAGTTGAAGAGAGATGTTCCACAGCATCCAGCTTCATGCATGCAGCAGTTACTAAGAGAGGACCTGAAGTTTCTTCCTTAGCCAGGGGAGGCTCAGGAAGAAGCTATCCCTGGAAGCTCATGTACAACTGCAATGCAACCTCAGATGTTAGCTGAGGCATCTGCAAGCCTGAGCTAAACTGCAGAAATATGCCCCTTTCCCCCACCGTTGCCTATGTAACAGCACTGACATCCCCTCTTGTATCAGATCTGTGAAAGTTGTCAGTGCTCTTTGAAGTTTACTAGCCAGATGGGAGTTCAAGCAAAGTCAAGCCCTGAACAATATCGTGTCATTTTGGATGTAAGTACGAAGTGAAATTGAATCTTTCACTTGGTAGCACTTTTAATCAAACCAGCAACCCTGTCTGTGGGCTGCAGTACTGATGGGACATAGGTCAACAACAGTGGTCACTGGCAAGGGGTCTAGTATCTTTTCAGAGAAACTGTTGAATCCAGGCTTTCATATTATTTTCCAGTGCTTCACTCAATGTGAGGTACTGATTTACAAGTAGGTTTAGGACTTGAGGGAGAGAGATCAATAGCTTTTTAGTGAATACTAAGTGCTATTTGTGACAATTCAGAATATAAAACAGCCCCATGCTGCCCAGCTCTCATAGAAAGAGAGAGAGAAGCAAGACTCACTGACCTGAAGGATCAGAAACTGATGCTGAAATTACTTTTTTTTTTTTTTTTTTTAAGCTTAGCTCTTTGACTTTGGCAACATGATTGGGTGATGATGCACCACCAGACAAAATGCAGAATACAAGGGAACTGCACTTTTTGCTGAAGAACTTACAGTTTAATTTAGGACTGCCATATATGTCTCCAGATTACCTATGCAGACTCAATTATCAGTTAAGATATGCACAGAATGAAGTTACTGGGGAAAAAGCTTATTGCCCAGGCAAAGGCTTGTTGCTTTTGCACAGCACAGCCAGGCTGCATGTGGGGAATATAGTTTGAGATGGATCAGATTTAGCATGTCCATACAAACAGGGAATTACAGTCTGGGTGCACAACCACAGTTCTCTAGATTAAAAAAATCCATATTGAAAAGAGCCATACTGAATATTTCCATTACACATAAAATCAATCCAATGCTCTTCTGAAGTATATAACCTACTTTACAAATACACAGCAATATATAGAAATGCATGGCAATTCAACACACACTGGGAACATTGGACTGAGTCAGAGTATATGAGAGATGCTGTACTGAATATCTATTATTAATATTAATGTTCTGTTATGTTATGTTCAATTAATATTATGTCCTGTTAATTAATGTTCTATTATTAATAGAAAATTATGACTATGTCTATTTAAAAAACAGTTTTGTTTGGTTCAAAAGAGCTAAATCCTCTTTACACGTACAGAATCTCATGTTCCCCAAAGGAGTATAGGAAGGAAGCAAATTAACATTTTCACTTCCTGGACACAAATATTAATTAAATTGGATTAATTCCACTAACAAGAGACACATCTTCCCTAGGAGCATTTCAGCAAGAAACGTGCAATTCACCAAAAACACTTTTGGCAAATAAAAAAATCAGTTACAATGATAAATATTAAAAAGTAAAAAAAGAGCTTGTTATAGAAAAAGAGAATTATGTGCACTTAAGCCCGTCTGTTTCTTGGGCTCATGCAGTTTAGATTAAACTACTCTATTTCTGACTGCTAATTAGGACTATTTATTACTGACACTCAGATATTTATACAGGAACTTGAATTACAATTCTTAGACTAGTTACTTTAATATGGTATAAACACAAACAAAGAATGACTCTAGAGCATCTCTGAAAAAAAACTGAGCAATGTCAAATCCTAATAAAATTGGTGGGAGTTTTCATGCTTAGGAGAAACTCTCAGTGAGTTGTAGAATCAGTCTCTGTCAGCTGAATTGTGATTTCTCATTAAACTGCCTTAGCACAGCGCACCAGGGATAGCTACTCTACAAATCAACTCAAAAGGAAATCTGATCATTTCTCTTACAATTATGAAGATTGTTTCAAAAGTATTGAAAGTGAGTGTAGAAATACTTATCCCTGAAATCTAATTAGAAATTAACAATTCAGATAATGAATGAGTAGAAGTGGAAAAGACGATCAAATATTCACCAAATTATTATGCTGAATTTTATAACACTCAGGCTGATGGATGAGAATTTCCAAATTTACATTGATCAGGACTTGGTACAGTCAAGTGCATCACCAAATGCAAATATACAAACAGGAAAGTTACAATGCAATTTCAGGACTTGAAGGGAGTTTTCCTAACTCTTTCAGAGTGCTGATGTCTGAAGGCATATATGGGGGCACGTCAAGGGAAAGTGAGAACTAAGAGAGTTTTCAAAGTAGAAAATGAAGCCTGAGAAGAACATTAAATGAACTGAGATATGAAAAGATTTAAAGAACTCGGGCACATTAAAAAAAAATACGTAACAACAAAGATATTCATGAACCTAGGTGTTATTTTTATACTATTATGTATTACTTCCAGTGACGAGTACAAAATTTCCAGTCTCCAGATAAGAACCAGATTTCCCAGTATCTCTAGATATAAAGAAAGTTCTTTCAGCTTTTAATATAAGCAAAAGAACACTACATAATCTAGATAGATTAGATACATAATCAGATATCTGCTGAATATTAGTACTTTTCTTAAAAGCCAGCGTTTGTAAAGATTCTAGTTCTGTCCATTCAGTCCTTATCCATACAAGAATTTAAAGAGCCATTCTCTACTGGCAGTAAGTCATTAGTATCATCCTAATCATTCTTTTTTTCCTCTGGGGTGATTGGCTTATTACATCAAGTACGAATACCTTAAAATGAACAAGGACAGACTGTTGCCCTGCAGCCCTCCAAGCAAATCTTGCATCATTTCTTTCTGAAGTATGATTAAATGAAACAAATAATCCTGTTTGTAGAATTGCTTGTGCACAATACAACAGAAATCTGAAGAGGTACAATTCCAGCTATGAAAATAAACACTATTTGCTGTGGTGTCCCTCAAAAGATTGCCAAAAGCATTTGTTAGTAAATCCATTATTTCCTCAACAGGACTTGTTTGTCATTGCTTTAGCTCCATGCATAGATAGAAAAATGCATTTTGGCCTGATAGCAAGTACAGTGAAGTCCTGGAATTTTTGTCATCTAGTCTTCCTTACCCACATGTAGATTCATAAATGGCCATGCTGAGGAGATATCAGTATTTACAAGGTCAGGAAAACCCACAAAAAGTTAAGGAGCAATGCAGCTCTTGAAACAGAGTTGTTAGATCACAACCTGAGTAGAATCCCCAACCAATCTCAAACAAAATTTAGATCTGAAAGCTGAGTTGGTAAGAACCCCTTCAGAAAGTACAGCATCAGGCTCAGGAAACAAAACAGAGTAGGTGTTATTTTCACGTTTCACGCATAAGCACTTTAAATACATCTACTTTACTTATCTCGGGCTGAGAGTGGTATTTTAGACATATTTCAGGCATTTCAGACAGAAGACTGTGGCAATCTTTAGAACAGGTGTCATGAAACACCCACCAACATAAGCTTCCTAAAGCAAAATTTCTTGATGTGCTGTTTCAAACAGTAACACCAGATGTATCCTTACTGAGCAGAACAGTGCTTTATGTTCAACAGGTACCTTCTGCTGAATAGCAATAACCACGTGCTCCTTGTTAACAAAATAGGAGGGATACAGTGGGATTTTTTAAGGTAAAAAATCCTATTCCCAACCAAATTTATCCGTGGACTGATTTACATGAAAGGCATTCTTGTCCAGTTTCCAGCTTGTGCTACCTAAATTAAATGAAAACTATGTTAAAATGATTTCAGTGTAGCTTAAGTCAACCAAAACTAACCATATCAGCTCTCAAGCATTCACTCAGGCTTGCACGCAAACCAGTCTGTATACAACAGTAAGCTTATTCTGATTCAAGCAGTAAACTGTTGAGGCTGTCAAATACTACAGTATGCAAGATACACAGTAACAAGTAAAAAAAAAGGAATTGATCAGCTTCAGTAACAGTCCCATAGGCCTTCTGAGAGTCTTTCAATGTAGTGACCAGTTTCCCTCACTTGAAAATTCCTGAAGCTCTCTGATCATCAGACAATCTTTCTCACTGTGACCCAGAAATTTCATCTGAACCCAGTTAGCATAAATCATGGGAACCAGGATGCGAGTTTCCTGACTGAAGGCTGTCATGGTCTGAATTTCTCCAAAACACTCCCTTTAATCACAAAATTAGCAATCTCTTCTCTCCTGACATCCCTGTTGAGCATCTGTTTTCAAGTCTGGACAGAGGCAGTCAAAACCCAGTTCATTTGCTTTGGGGCTGTTCTGGTCCAGACCTTCCACACAGAATGAATAAACTTCACTCAACTACTTCAGTTACGAAATACATGCCAGAGACACGTTTGATTTCACAGTACATCTTAAAATTTACACTTTATGGATAGGAGGCCTTGAATTTATAGCATAATTTTCTTGCCTCAGGAAGATCTTGTTCTGCCACGGTTTTGACTATGAGACAAGTCCCATTACCAGAGAAGATGGATTTCCCAGGCAGTCACTGCATAAGAAATGGGGATGGCACCCTCGTGAATAACTTGAGTGATTTGGTACTTGTCCCACGTCAAGAGTGAAAGAAAGGGTGAGTTTGCACAAAACTTGGATAACCCAAACCTTAGAGCTCTTTTACATAATACTTTAGACATTTCTAAGCATGTAAGCTGACATGGCAAAATGGAGAAAGTGTTTTGAATTAGTTGTGTGTAAGTAAAAGTAGGGACTAAAACTCATCACATTCAGAGATGGAACTTATTGAGCCAAAACTCAGAATTTCATCTTCAGTATATATATATAAAGAAAGATATGTACTTATATTTCCCCCAATAAACTTCCTCAGCTCTCAGGAAGTTATAACTTAGGAACTTTCTGTATTTTTGTAAGTTCTAACATCTTTCACCAAGGAGTTTGTCTAAATATCTTTTTAACCCACTTATTTATGATTCTGATCTCTACCCTGTCTTGCAGCAATATGCTCTGGAGTTTAACTAACTTGTTTCTAACAGCTTATTTGTCCTTTCTAATTCCTACCACTGGATAATTCTATTTGATATTGACTCATGCTTTCATCATGACAACGATCCCTCCCTATACCACTCATAATTTTTTTGTGTATTTTTACCACCTTTTTGTGTCAGTGTGATTTTTTCTGTGTTGAAAATATTAAACTTGCATCTGCCCTTGGACACAAGGTATTCTGTTCTTTGTCACCCATCTCTATTCCTCTAGTTCTGTTTTAGCCTTTCTGAGGTGGGTAAGCAGTACTACGAACTGTATTCAAACTGGAAATACCTTTCCTCTTAATCAGCTGGAGGACGCATTTTTCTTAACTGAAAGCTATAAAGGTAGAATAAAATACAATCTGGTCCTTTCATTTCAATACCTAAAGTGGGGTGGATTTCATCAACGTTTTCAAAACGTTTCCTAAGCTTTGAGAAAACCGTTAAGAACCCTTGAACCCTGAGAAATCCAGCATCTCAAAGGATCGGGCTGTAAAGTGTAATCTACACCCAGTTCCAATGCCCTTTTTACAGGCATTAAAATTTAGTAGAAAACAAAACAGAACCCTGGAGGGTTAATATTTTCTAAAACAGCTATAGTTCAAGACAATCAGTGCAGCTTTTGATAAAACTGATCAAAAGGCACTTCTTGACAGCTGGGAAACATGAAATTCTATTACTTGCCCTCTTTCAGTTTTTCTTCTTTCTTCTCAGAAGACCACTGTTTGTTTTGTGTAGTAGGAAACACTATTCCTGTGTCGTTTGACTTTTGCACATGAGCCCTCATATCTTTACACCGGAGTAAAAGTAGTGTGAGATTACAAAGAGGTTCTTTGTGCACTGCCGTATTAAAACGTTTTTGCAATTTATCTTTCTTTTATTTCTCTCTCTTTTACCTCTTGGCCACAATTTACGCATCGTGTCTTCTTCTATTGTCTTTATATTAGATGAGAATCCCCTTGAAATGATCCTGCAGAGCTGCTATTTCTTCTCTTTTCATTAAAATGGAAAGTGTTAAAGATAATGTAATTGGCATTAGACTACAAAAAAAAAAAAAAAAAAAAAAAAAAAAAAAAAAAAGGAAAAAAAAAAAAAAAAGCAGAGTGAATTGCTGTGATCCTCTCAAGGATAGTTTGTGTTAGGCCAGCGAAGAGGGCAAAACCTTGTCCCGATGCCTTTTAAATCTCTGCACTGATCAGGGAATATATAGATCCCCCATTGACAAGTAATTAGGAGCACCTTAAAACTGCTTTCTTTTAGACTGAGTACAGAAGCTGCAGGCTGTATATATCCATGCCCTCTCACAGGAGAGGACATCTCAACTGGCCACTTAACCCTTTACAAAGGCTGACTGGATTTTAATCTCTCTTTCACAATCGTTAATTAGTCACCTCTCTCAGCACCTTAACAGTTTTCTTTCATGCCAGTTGAAATCAGGACACTTTGCAGAGAATGGCACGCAAATTAAACCAAGCATTTAGTCAGTAACAGTCCACGCTCAGTTTAAAAAGCCCTTTGGGCACAGTATCTGCTCTTTCACACTAGTGGAAAACTACAGGACGTCTAAAGATCTCAGTATCTAACCTTCTTCCACATTCAAGAATGCTGAGGCAGTAAAACAAAATCCAATCCTTGTAATTCCTTTGAACCAAACGTTGACATATCTAATACAGAAATACTTAACTGAGGCATCAGCTATTCCCGATAATTTCTATGCTATCAGATCCTTATATTAGTTATCACCCTCAGTTAAGTTTGGAACTGCTTTTTAAGCTTTTCTATTTAAGCTCGTAGCTTTAAAATGCAAGTCTGCGTTCTCAGTTCACTGCTGCTTATTGAGCATTTGGGGCATAAAGAAGCAGCAGCATTGTCTCCTAATTGGAGTTCAGAACGGGGAAAAAAACCCTCAAGATTCACTAAAGGTGCTCACAGAGAGGAAATCAGCAAGGCAGGATGACCTTTCTGCTTATCAATTTCTTCTTTCGTAAATGGAGTTGAAAGTCTTACCTTATTTACCTGAGATGCTGTGTATAAACCAGCTGGTTGGTAGGGGGTTTCAAGAGGAAAAATACTGCCAAATGCCAAACAAAATAATTCATGAAATATAACTATCTGGGTGACACATTTGTGAGAGCTTTAAGTGACACACTGCCTCTGAACTCATTTACAGAGGACCTGAGGGGGTGCATTTCCTATTCAAATGCTGTGGTTTTCAAATTATTATTATTATATTTGGCAAATAGATGTTTCTGCTTAAACTCCGGATAGATACAAACCACAGTTTCAGCCATGTCTATGGGAAAATCGTGTCAGTGACCTCAAGAAATTTCTCAAGAAATATGTCCTCCATTTCATGGGAAAAGGGCAAGTGCAGCATGCTCTTCACAGTGCTGGGGACATGGATAACTGTGCAAGGTCTCATTTTCATCTTTCATTTTCACTTTCCTTAAAAGCTGAACCAAAAGAAAAAAGAAAAATCCTCCAATGTTTTTAACTGATTGATTTTTTTCTGATCCAGCTGACATTTTTCATTAAAAATGCTTTTTGGCACAACTGTATCTTTCAATTGGAAAACTTTCCACATGAAAAATTTCAGACAACTGCAACATAACAAATGCAGCAACAGTATCTTTCATGTCTAATATAGGGCAATTCATGACTAACAATATAGAGAGATTGGTTTTCTAACAACAGGGTATTCGATTTTATATAATGTTCATGATTAAGCTGTGCGCTTGAGAACATCCGACTTTCAGCACTTCAAGTTGAGGCAATTCAGTCTGCCTTCTCCCTGAACACAGTACTCGAAGAAATGACACACTTTAGGAGATAAGGAACAACCTCTTCTGCTGATCTGCCAGGAACAGCCAAAAAGGGCCATTACAAATCAGGGCCAAGCTTGTAGTAGAGTTTAGCTCTACTAACACTGGACCTTTTGGAAATTTGTGGCAGCTAAAAAGTATGATCCAATATGTGACAATATGTCCAGGCTGTGTACATATGATGGAAAAAAGTGCAGTATAGCACAGCCCTGAGCAACTTCTCTAACTAAGTTTTCTAAGCCACCTCCACAACATCCATCCCACACAGTCTGTGGACTCACTAAAGATCTTCCCCCTGACATTGCTGTATTCTGGATAGGACATTGAGTGACAATCCTTCTCAAGGTTGTCATTTCAAGGTAATTAATTTCCAAAATGAATGGATTTAGATATAATTTCTCTTTTTTTTCTGCCCTGTTCTTAAAATAAAGTAATCCTATGGGCCTAGGTGTTCTTATTTCCCATCAGAATCACTGCAATGGATTAGACTCTAGTTGCCTTCTACAGTATATGGTATTTGAGCAAATCCCATCTAAACGCTTTTCTTGCTTTAATAGTAGCTTTGGCAATTGGATTTGGCATCTCTGCGCTGCTCCTTAGTATGCAAAAATACAACTTTGAGGAACAAATCTTCCCTGGTTTTTTATCATTCAGTAATGTTAATGACATAATGTAGAACTGTTTGTTCAAAGAGTAAGCAGAAATCTGTTTAATTATGTTAAAGTCAACATACTTCTAATGCCATGCTTAAAAGCTAGTTGTTTCTTCAATTTTCAAGCACATCTTTATACATACTGCAGGCCATGTATTATTCCATTTATTCTATTTACTACAAACACTGCATATACATCACATAGTATTTACTGATTACTAAAATTACCTGTTATAATATTTAGAAGAGACTCAAAATGCTTTCATTGTATCTTTATGAATAGTTCTTCTATTTTTTTTTTTATTTTTTTTTTCCCCTTTAACATTCTCCTTACACTATCTTTGTCTTACCAGCTGTCAATCTCATTGTAAACTCCTTAAGTGTAGTGGTCTCTGCTACTGGTGTGAAAAAACCAAGCCTCTTCCCAGCTCCCCTAGTGTGGTAGCCCTTTAGCACAAGCCCTTTTCATGCCTGCTCCCTGTTGCCCTTACTTCAGCCTCTGTGATTTAGAAGTCTTTTTCTAAGTGGCACTGCTATTTTAGTGTAATCATTGGTTTAATCCTTTTAAAAGTCTGCGATCTCTTCACTGGATAAGTATTGAACATCTCCTTGAAAAAGTAAGATTTTTAGATCCACTTTTACTCGCTAATCTATAGCTGTTAAAGACATTCACTGCTGCTTTTTTTAGAGTTACACTTTTCTCAGACCAGAAATTGATGGAGGTGACCTATTCTATTTTTACTTTTCTTGAGCTTTTTCTGATAATGTCAGCTCTCCTTGCTATGCCATGAGGTTGCACAGCCCTGTCACTCCAGTAAAGATTAATCCCTCTTATTTTGTGTGTCCCAGACCATTAGATTTTTAACTGATACAAACCTACACAGTTCCACTGAAGATGAGTCTATGAACCAAAAAGGCGCCTGCATGATTATTGTCAAAAAGACTTTGGGTGAGTAAAAAGAAAAAGTTAATATATCTAGATGATCGGCAGGTACTTCAACAATCTGAAGCTGACATCTGAATTTCTGAGCAGAAATACACATTTACTCCAGAAATGCATTCATCCATTATGACCTCTCTTACACCCCCCCAGCAAACAAAGCTTAAAAGTAACTACAATCAAGAAATGTCAATTTGTAAGGTAAATAAATAACAAAACCTTCAATTGTCACAGAAGTACTGGAAAAGCACTAAAAATGCTTAGACTTTCATGACTTCATTGCTCATTGAAATATTTGAGACAAAATGTCAAAGATAGAAGTAAACTGCCATTTGAAATATCAAATGCAAACCTCCTGGATTTGGTTTTTAACATATAAAAGATGGTGTTTTTTTTTTTAATCTTCTTGGCTGCATTTAAATACAAATGGTGTCAAGGAGACAACGCAGGACTGAAGGTCTTAATGGGAAGTTACAATGCTCCTGTCAGAAGTCACAAGGAATTTTCTCCCCTCAGAGCTAACCCACCAATGGCAACATCCCTATTTAGGTCTTACTGGAGTCACCCTTCAAGTGCTCACTCTTCCTCAGTTACACTTGGGAAGCTGTGTACTCAGATTTTTTTTTTGCTACCACAAACACTGTTTACCTCACTTTTATTTAAATAAGCAACCAAATAAATTACTTGTGACAGAGAGTGAAAAAAAAAGACTCTAAAAAATGGTGCACTAAGATTGGCTTTCAGAGTCATTTTTGGTTCAGCCATCCCTATTTGTTGTTTTGTTTTGTTTTGTTTTCCTTTTTTGTCATTTTGCTGGGTTTTTTTTTGCACTCTCTTTCAATGAATGCTCAGAGTACACGATCTTTACTTACTTTTGGTTCTAAGAAGACACAGTAATAAGTTACATTGATATTTCCCCAAATGAAAACGTAGACTGCACACCTGATCACAGTATATGCAATCCTTGATGATTTGCTTGATTACCAGTCTAAACGCAGTTTTTGTACCGCACGCATAATGTAATGAGACCATGTTGTCCCACTGTAATAAATAAATTCTGTTCTATATTACCAGGGCCATTTATTTTAGCAGAATATTTGCTTAACATGATGTTATATCCAGTAAAGAACAACTATACCTTATAAGGCAGCAGAAATTGGCTTTGTCAGAAAAATTCCTTTGCTGAGAATGTCTGGTGCAGTTTTCTGCTATGTTAGTGGGCTGAGATGGCTCATTGAAATGTTAGAAAAATATCAAAGTTATAACACAATTAACATTTTCAATAACAGTCACCCAATGTATTAGCTTCTATGTTTAGTATTGGTGAGTACCCAGGGAATTGCAAGAGTCATTATAACCCCATAAAACCTCACTGGTGTAACCCAATGGTTACACTCAATAGTCTCTATTCACTGTTATAAATTCAAGGAATATCTAACGTACTTCCAATATAAGCCCTTACAAGTCTAGAATGGGGTAGACTTATATAATTAAACAATTCTTCATAGATCCATTTTCAGATGTTCACAACAAGTTACTTACAGATATCCAAATAGGAAGTATTATGGAAAATACACAGGCATTTCTATGGGATGCTCATAGATATTTCAAACAAAAAAGGGTAACAGCGAGTATGCCCAGTGAATGACTTATTTGATAGTTAATTTTTGTTCAATGTCTCTCACAAATCATAAAGACTTTGTTGGATAATTTTCATAAGGAGAATGAATTACTGGAATGACATAGTCCTTCCATGACATTTTCTAATATACTTCTCTGTCAAACTGTGAAGTTAAGTGTTTTCATTGTTAAGCTAAAGAGGCTTAGCATTAAAAACTTATGGAAATGGCCTTAATACTGAGATTTACTTCTAGAATACTTTTGAAATGCAGTATCCCCAGGTATTTTATAAAAAAAGATATGCTCAATTTCCAGTAGGTTTTGCTGAGTTTTTTTAATCTGTATTCATAATCCAGAATGTGCCATTATAAATAATGAATCAATTGGCATTTGCAATGCCCACAAAACAGCTGTACATCAAAATTTACCACTGGCCTGATTATGCATCTCTGAAGTGGCTGAGAACTTCACTTCTAGCTTCTGTCAGAAATTTATTGAGCACAGGGAACCAATCTTCATAATGGACCATGGGTCTGCACATACAGGTACGTACGTTAGTAATCTGACCAAGGCAATGGAACGAGTTTGCTGTCTGGTACTTAAATGAAAATGTAATTTTTAAAGGTATATTTTAATTCTGTCATTATAAAAATATAATAATAAATATCAGGGAAGTATGTTGAGGATTGGTTTCAGTTTGAAACCACTTTATGACCTCAGATCATCCTTCCCCAGTCCTTGTCACCCCGGGGCAATAAGATGTTATCTGTGTGGTACTGTTGCCCCCTGCTGCTGGAACGGATGGTTTCCATAGGCCTTTTTTTTCAGGGCCTTTATGTTCAGTATGAACATTGATCACACATCTGTTTTGCCCTGACCCATTTGCAATTGATGAAATGCAGCTGAATTTAGCAAAGCACAGCTATCAAATTACCATGAGCGAATAAACATCAATGAAATGGCCTATATCAAATCTTACCTCTTTCAAATCTGTCTCTGATGCCTTCTCAGCCTTGTACATTGATTTAGACATTCTGCCTTTACACTCCAAGTGAATTTAAATATCCTATAAAACACAAATGGTTATTACAGTCTGGAATGAAAAGAAAAAGGAAAACTTGGTGGAAACCGTGAATGTATATGATTAGCTGATATGTGAGAGAACAACACATTTGAAAAAATGCTTTTGGACAGGCCAGCTACCCTAAAGGCCAGACGAAAGCCATATTTACATTAGTTTATCCTCAATACTGCTGTACATCTTTGTGTAACAGCATATACAGTTGTAGGTTCAGAGATGCAAGGTCCTCAGCTGTCAGCTCCATGATAAGCTCTCTGTTATCAGCCGTCAGTGCCTAAACCAATCTTGAAGGAATTTTTTCACAAAGAAGATAACAAACCTGAAAAATACGAGAGCGGCCAGCATCCAGTTTATTGCCATTCTACCCACTGTTATACCATTTTCTTACATTAGACTCTGTCATCTTACAGCGATCTTACAACCAATTCCTACCATGATGTCATCATTCTTTTTCAAACTTTTTAACCCTGTTTGCAAAATTCATAGAATTTCCTCTAAAGAAAACATTAGCATTGCATTAACCACATTATAAAATACTACATCCTGGCGAGCTGTAAAACACCTCATGTCATCTCTCATAAGATTCTTTACTACAAAATAAAGAAGTGGAAGTCTAAGATTTTGACTGTGGCTGTTTGATAGTCAAAAGATGCTGGATTTATATAAAAAAGAAGAAACAAAGATTCCTTTTTTAACTCCTTATATAATACGGAAAATCTTGGAAAATTAAAGCCACGCCTAGGATGCAATTCTCTCTGTTATCTGCCAAAGCCTTGTCCTGGGCTACCTTATGAACTAACACTTAGATTTGACTTGCATTTACTTTAACTACAGTGAGATCTTAATAATGTCTCTATTGGTTATTATTGTCCAAAATCTTACACTCTGACTGTAAACAGAAGTAATTCTATGTTCTAAATGTTTCCACTTTCAAAAAAACTCTGTTGCTTTCATCACTTACTCAGCATCTGCTAATACACAAATATGGAATTTATAGTCAAGAGCATTGGAACCAAAACTACTGCAAAGGCATTGCACATTTCTTACAGTTATGCCCCTCATTTTGCTAGTTAGTCACATATTTAATGGCAGCAGGGATCTCTTCAGAATGGGCTTTGCTTATTTTGCTTTGTGCAAGGTACTGCATGATCATTATTCAGAGCTGTAAATAATTCCTAATTACATCTCAAGGGGTCCATTTTCTCTACCTAATTCTTGAAGAAAATATTCTCTTCTGTTTATACAAGCTTGAGACATATATTTAAGCTGTGATGGTACAAACGTTTACCTGCACAGAAACATCTCATAGTGGGATTGCTCCCGTTTTCGCATGACTTACCAGCATGAGCACACAGGGAACAAGGATGCAGGTATGAAGGCTTCTGTCTTTTACAAGAAAAAAGGAATCTAAACATAATTCTGCCTTGAGCATATAGTACTCACAACCAAGAACATGTGGTTAATGAACAAAAGCCTTTTACTTTTTTCCTTTAACTCGGGCTGTCACTATCTGCATGTTTACTTGATGCACAGATGCATCCCAGCTGCTAATTAAGCTTGAACGAATTAAGGTGAATTGAATCTTGCCTGAGCATCTGCTATTCTATTAACATGGCAAGTAATGAAAGGAAGATGATGCTACACCTTTAAAAAGGCCATTTATAGTAAGAAGTACTTCTTGCAATACACTAACACAGATACTTTTTCTTAAAACAAATAACTATTAAAAACAAACAGTGCCATAGTATGTATCAAAAGATTGATCTATGGTATAATCTCTGCAGTTCTCTTGGTAGATTCTCATCACATACAAAACTAGGACTAAAGTTTTAAACTATATTCAAATAAGGAAGTACAAGATATCAAACAGATGAGTTGCTTGATAAAGAGTGATGCACACGTAGCTTCAGTACCTCTGTTTTTGGCCAGTATTATACACAATAAAAAATTCTAAGTAGTTCTAAGCCCTTTTTCCTAGAGAAAGGAAACAGGTTTTGGAGTATATCTGTGAAAAGTCTTGTTTGTTAACTCTTGGGTTTTCTTCAGTCTTCAAAGGTTCATCCTCATGATCTGAAGACACACTTGGTGATCTTTTTTAAGCAGAATGACATCCATCAAATAAGATAATGATCTAAATGGAAACAAAGAGAAGGAAAACCTTGATGGTGATACCCTGTCAAAGTGGGGAGTCATCCAGTGCACAATTTGGAACTTAAATACCTTTGCTGCATTTCTCTTTGTTCTAGAATTACCTAGATCTATGCCTGAGCATGGGAAGAACTTATAATTTATATCTAGGAAGAAGAAAACCGGGTGATTCCTAATAATGTAGAGATACAGCAAAAGAGATATTGTGAATAATGCTGTAGAGATATAGACAGAGTGGTACCAAAGTAGAAAAGACTGTCACATTGCCTTTCTGGGAATAATCCCTATATTGAGTCCAATAACAGTACTGAGGCTCTTCTTGTGCATTAAACAAATACCTATTTTGTGATACTTTTATATTATGCAACCAAAGGAATGTAAAACTAAGCAAAACATAAAACGGTATGCAGGACAAGATGTTTGATTAGGTCTACCTGTGCTGAATACACAGTTACAGCTTAAAGAGCTTAAGAGTTTTGCTCCCTGTAAAACTACAGTTAATATAGTATGAAAGAAAAACCACAGTATTAAAAATAGTTACGAAAGGGAAGCAAAAAGTAAGTCATTTTGATCTTAGAGACACTTTTAGGTTATTATAGATGCAAAGAAGATCTCTTCATAAAAGAAGTATAAAAATGATTAAAACTCTGTGCCTTGAGAAGGTGCAGAGTCTGCTTTTACACAATTTGCAGTAAGTCTTTAGAGCGATAAAATCTTGAATATTAGATGTGCATCCCTTAGGGCTTTCATTTCATTTTTATACTGAAAAAAGGCTAATACAAGTTCATAGTAATCAAAAAAATGGTGATAATTGCTACTACTAAAATTCTCTGTGAAAAGTTTGTGCTGTCTTATCAAAAAGCAAGTGAAAATTAACCACAGCGAGTCCAAGTTAATAAATTTACTTATTGCACAAGAGACAATTGGAAAGTGAAGTTTACAAATGTAAATGTCTAAAATTTAGAAATGCAGCTCCTCAGCTGTAAACATGATAAATACAAGTTCTGTAAATGGTGCATTGTGGCTATTAAAACTAAGGCTGCACAGTGGCAAAACTGCTGAAGAAATGTTTTTTGCTACATGACTTCCCATAGGAATATGCAGTTGAAGGAAAATTTAATGGACCTTCCAACCAATAATGAACGTTCTTTTGCTAAAGACAAATGAGAGTCACAGTACCATTTTCTGACTAAATATGATTAAATATCAATGCCAATGGGTTAAAAAAAAAAAGCAAAAGAACAAAAGCAAACAAACAAAATGCCAAAAGTTATTGATCCAAAATTGGACAATTGTATTTTTTTAAGAAAGCTCATAATGGTAAACTTAGCACCATTCAGAAGAGTAGTTAATAATAGGACTCTGGAGATCTTAATGATGCTTGGCTTGTTGTAGGCATTACCTGAAACACATTTAACTACTTGGATAAATTGATCTTCATCACTAGATTCTGTCTGAGTAAAATAAACCACAGAAATTTCTCCACAGTGAGAGAAATCACTCCACAGTGAGATACAGACTATAGGACTTAATTTTTTCACCTACTTTGAATAAAACTGAATATTTCATCAAATCTAAATATTCAAATTTCCCAATAGATAAAATTCAGTAACAAGATAATTGTATTTCCTTTTCGTGAGTTCAAATTAGGATGAAAAATAGTATCAAATGGAAAATTATTCCTAAATTTATTGAGTCAAGGTTCATAGTACTTTTCTTCATAATTCACTTTTAATGTGTATCCAGAAAAAAAAAAAATCTGACCTTTTCCAACTAAGAAATGAAGCATTCCTGAAAAAGTCTTAAATATCCTCTTTTGAGAACATTTGTGTTGAACACTTATCAGGGCAAAGATACCTAGAAGATGTGTGCAGTAAAATAGAGACAACTCTGGAAGAAACGAGTAAGAGCCGAGGAATCTACAGAGAAATATGCACAAGACTTAAGTAAGTCAGGAATAGTTCTCATATTCCTTTTTAGAGTAATAGAATACAAAAATAGATGGCTGAGCCCTTGCCAAGACAAAGCCATATTGAAGCCATACCTAAACTGCCTAACTTGTTCTAAACATTTGCAGTAATTCACTTTTTACCAGCTCAGTCAATGGAAGTGCTTAAATATCCTGACCATAAGTCTGACAGCAGTTTTATCATTTACTGAAATCTATACCAGTGTCTTCTAGAATCCAGCATAGAAGTAATAGCTTAGAGTAATTTTTGAAGAGCATTTAGAAAGGAGACCTCAGAGAAAGTCCATCTAGGATAGAATCATTCTGCTTGGAAATAAAAATTGTTAGAAAGTTACTATGCATTAAAAAAATTACAGCAAAAATAAAAAGCAGCTGCTGCAGGGAATGAATTTAGCAATGGGGAACTAAAGCATTTGTTTTCACGCTTTTCAGGATTATGGGTAAAGATGGGATCTTCAGAGCTGCTGGAATCTTTTTGGTACCTTCAAGTACTGAGCCTCAGAGAGACAATCTGGGCATGAGAGATGTCCATACATATTTGGAAGTGGCAATTATTTCCAGTGCTTTCTACATAGATCATAATAAGATGTAACACAGAAATAAAGAACGAAAGGTATAAAGATGTTAATTTAAGCAGAACAAACTTTAGAATAATGTATAAGGACTCTGGCATGTCCAACTCTGGGCAGCATGCAGTGTGGCACAGCTGGCAACTGGGCCCAACCCTGACCTGCACCACCTGCCCCCCGCTGTCCCTGTGGCTCTCTCCTGCTGAGCTGCCCTGCCCAGCTGCCAGATCACACACCCATCACTCACCTGCAGCCAAACATTTGTGTGCTATTAGTGCTGTCTGAGCTGAAACCAGGGCACGGGGAGGGCGCAGTGCAGTGCTAACTCAAGTGATAGCAAATAATTTTGTGCGTTTCTATTCAGTGGCTAAACACAACCCTGTAAATTGTGAAAAACATGTAGTCATGTTTTCCATTTTGATAAAGGAATTTGAGAACAGGTTTCAAAATTGCTGACAAAATAAATCTTTTTTTTTTTTTTTTTTTTTGTGTGTGTGTGTGTGTGTGTGTGTGTGTCTATTTGCAACTCCATTTTCTGTTGGCATAGATACATGACCTGGAAATTTTCAAATGGAGTGTGAATCAGACATTCAACTTAAAAATCTGACCATGTCACTCATAAGCCCATCTCACCAAGAAAAACATTCTTCACAATCATGCTTTATTCCTGTCATCACTTTTTGGCAGTACCTACATTTGTGAACAACTATTTTCAAGGATGAAGTATTGGAAAAGTAAAATTTCATCAAAAATCTCTGACAAACACCTTGAGAACCCACTAAGAATTGCAGCCACTGCCAATGAAGCAGCCTAATACATCAGCTTCACAAAAACAAGATCAAATCACAGAATCACAGAATCACAGAATCACCCGGGTTGGAAGGGACCCCAAGGATCATGTAGTTCCAACCCTCCTGCCTAGCAGGGCCACCAAACATATACATTCAGATCAGGTTGCCCAGGACCCCATCCAACCTGGCCTTAAACATGTCCAAGGTATCCTGCTAGTTCTGTGCTTTTGTTGCTCTCTTTTTTAAAAATAAAAAATATTAAAAATTAAAATATGTTCTGTTACTTATATACATGAATTATATATTTTATGAGGGCTGCTCTGAAAGTCATGCCTGCCACTTTAAAGCATAGTTTCAGAGAAAGATGTTGGTGGTATGCCGGTAGAGCTCGAACCTTTCCACCAACATGCCATTAAATTTTGTTGCTACACAACAGATGACAGCAGAGGGGCAGTTTCCTAGCACATTTTGAGGCCTTCTAAAAGTTTGTACAGCATTTTAATATCCTTCAATGAAAGCTCATGCATTTAGGCAACAAATCACCGTTAAATATCACCACCAGTTCCAAGACTCTAGGCAGCCCTCTATTCTCATCAGTCATATTCAGCAACAGGATTTTAACGTGTCCACTTCCTGTTTAACTCCAGGGAAAAGTCTACTTGGCACCACTATACTGCTGCGCTGAAGTCTGTTGTCAGAGCCCTTTCATCACTAGTGACAGCTGGACTGGCAAGGTTGTGACTCCTTTGGACAATCCTGCTTATGCTACTAACTGAGTGAAGCACCAGCATGAACCTTCCAGACTTTCACCCAGTGGCACTACAGAGAGCTCAGTTGTCAAGTGTTGTCAGTTCTGGAGCTATCAGTCCTTGCTGGAGAAAAGATGCAGAAGGCAAACAAAGAGAGAAGAGAATCATTTCATTGTCTCTCCTTCCTATTTATGCTCTGTCAGGTTTTACCTGGAGGTGAAAGAGTGAAAAAGGACTAGGCACATCTTCCTTCCATTTATGCACTGGAATGTACAACTGCTGTTTAATTTAGTTCACTTAGGAGTCCTTTTTTCCCTACATCCCATAAAGGACTGAAGTAAAAAAGTTTGCCTGAAGTAAATGTGTTCACTCTCACTTGTGACTGATCTTAAGTTTAGACAAAGTTTCAGTTTAGGAGAAGAAAAGTGTATGGCTTAGTGATGGGAAAATTAAAAATACTGATCACCACCATTGCCAAAGATGCTCACAGAAATTTCATTAGGCCTAAGGGCATTCTTTTCAACACGCAACTATGATGTATGGGTCCAAGGTGTCAATGGACTCTGTAATATCAATATGCTCCACGTCAGAGGTTTCCCAGCCTTCGTTACTGATGCTAGCTAGTGGTCTTCACTGAATATGAATTGATTTTTAAACAGTGGCTCAAGTGCTGGTAAGCAGAAAGGAGTCTGAAACACAGCTCTGCGCAGGCAGTTTACTGTGCTAGGTTTTCTGTTATTGTCCTGTTTCTGCATTGAAACATGAATTTTGCATATCAGTGAGACAACAAAAGAAGTGCAACATTCTTGGACAAATGGTCTGTGTGGCTTTGCAGGTAGAATGGTTAACTGAGCATTTCACAATAAGTTGATGTAAAAATGAAGGTCTAGAGTAGTTTTGTTGTTTAACTAATAATAGCACCTTGGAAAACAAATAAGCAATCATGTCCAAATTGCACAAGCTGTTACTTTTTTATTTTGCTATTCAGTAAATCAAAAGTTATTGATCTCTACAGTGGGAAATGGCTGAAAAACAGTAACATTCAAAAATACATATGAACACATATACGCATTTTATTTAGAAATGAAAAATTTTTATTTCATTTTTTCTTGTTACATTTCAGTGTATCTGTGAATATGTCAAGATGACAGAATCTCATTTAAAAGCTGTGAAGACAGCTGACAGAAAGTGCATTAAAAATTAGATTTTGAATTCAAAGAATGAAAGCTTTAAATCACTACAGGCATGTCTGTAGGACAAGATTGATACCAGATGCTATTTAGTACATGTTATTAACAAGCCATTCAAGCCTTGAAGGGACCTTGTCACTACATAACTTCTGTCTATGTAAATAAGATTGAAGCAAGGATTTATATTGCCAGCGATATCAAGCATCCAGTACATCAAAGAAACAGGACAGAAAGTACTGCTCAAGTTAAAGAAAGTACTGGAGAATGCTAAAATCTATGACTTTCCCCTGACTTTGCTTACACACATAAATCACTTGACAGTGTTACAAATCTATCCTATGAATGCACTGGCTTGCAGAACAAGAACAAATGCTATGATTGCCTTTATGCTAAGAAAAACAATTAACTAAATATTGTTGTATTATCATAATGCAACATATATTAATGCAGATTGTTAACTGCAAAAATATATAATATGGAACTTGATAAAAATGCATTTTTTTCTCTCTCATTTTAAGGGTCTTCCTCTTGACATGCGGTTCACAAAAGAAGCAGTAACACCACAGTTTCAAATATTCTGTGCTTTGGGGAATACTGTGATAGCAATCTAAGAGTCTAAATTTTGTTTCTCCCTGAAAATCTAGTCAATAACCTCCACTGACATATTCATTCGATGCTAATTTGACACTTCTGCCTTCTCCTGTGGTCTCCCTAATTTATCAAAACCAATTCTCCTTCGCTTTCTACCTTAGTCATCACATGCACACATATCTACAAACCACTTCAAAGTGATTGTATAAACTACCAAAGGATGATAATGTAGATCTTTTCTTGATTTCATAATTTTTAAAATTGAGGAAACCATTAGGAGGTCAGTTTGACCTTCAATCTCAATCTCATTTTGAATTAAAAAAAGTTTTCAGAAACATCCAGTGTTGATATCAAAACTGGACAAAAGAGAACGCACGGTATCTTTTTGTATATTTCTGAATAATTATTCACAATATAACTGTTTCTATCTCTGTTTTGGCTTGATTTGCCTGATAGAAAATTTTAGAACCACATAAATATCTGCTACAAAACCTTGAGGAATCCCAGTCAGGAGGAGATTTGAAAGCAAAATTTTAATGGGATGGGACTTGATTTGTAAGGCCCTACGTGCTGTGAGTCTGAGATACCGCAATTCCTGTGCTGACCTACAGCCATAGTGATTTCAATACCAGCAGAATGTTCCCACTAAGAGCAAACTGTAGAACTTGTCCTGAAAAATCTTGAGACTTATCTTTGTTCACTATTAGGATACTTTTCCTGGATTTGTTTGTATTCCATAACTAGAATTGAGGAAAATTATGCACTTTGGAACCAAAGAGGGTGATGGAAATCTCAGAAAGCAGATATTGAGATACTAGGTAGCTTGTTCCAGTGACTTTTCACCTTCGTGACTCTCTATGAGCAAACAAGATGAGATCTGTTGGAGTCATCCTGAACAAACAAGTGGAGCCTGTTTTGCTCAGAGCAGCAGGAGAGACACATGGATACATCCACAGAATTTTTATTTCACAACTGGGCTCAAGGGTCCAAGCTTAATTTCTGATGGGTGGATTAGGAAGGAGTCTGTAAACAAATCTTCACTACAGTTTACTCCTCCAAGTTTCTCATGCTTTTTAATGAGGTTATCTGGCCCATGTTAATTACTACTAGAAATATTCAGCATTTATCTGCCTCAACACTTGACAAATAAGGATACTGTTCTTTCATTGAAATTCAAAACTGCCATAAATTCTACTTGCTATCTCTTTGATGATTTCAGCCCAGAAACATTGCCTAAAGTTATGCCTACAGTCTGGATTTGGTGTAATTCCACAACAACTCACTTTTCTGGATTACTATTATTATTTTATTTTAGCCTCCTACCGATCTGTGAATTTGGAATTACAACATTACTGGTTTTAAATATTATTGAAATGTGGATATTTATTCAGTGCTGTGTTAGAAAGAATATCAACACACAGGAAACTTTATACTGCAGATGTGTATGTACACACACACACACACACACACACACACCTCCATATGATGTGCTTTCTTCTGCTTCCTTTTTAAATTAATCACGTTCTCTTTGTGATTCTATTCATTGTAACATCATCCCCTAATGTGACTATTACATCCTCATCACAGGCTTTACTCAAATCTGTATAGATGTCCTTGATTTGCACAACATCCAGCAGATTTAAATTCTGCAATAAATTTCAAATGGCAGAATTTTATTAGCACTTCAAGTTCTAGTGAATTACTGAGGTTGCAAAGCGCAACTGTATTTGATCTATTCAGCCCACAGGGCATATTTTCAGAGACTGTTGATAAATGCATTGAGGGGGACAGGATATTCCTATTTGTTTCCCAAGTACTTAAAATAATTTAGCTTCACTTTACTTGAAATAGAAGGAGAGTTTTGGTTTCATTTTTAGGACTGTCATAAAACAAAGATGACCTTTCCAAGAGCATCATTTTTTATAAAACCTTAAACTCTGAATGCTGATTTTGAAGTGCTTACTCCACCCTACTCTTGTTTATGAAATGGTTATACAGTTGTATGGCTGGTTATAAATAACACTGACAGGGCTCTCTAGCCTTTTCTAGTTGCTAGCAGGACCATGGGCCTAAAACTGTGGTCAGATTGCTTCTCATTGATATTCTTCTTGTGGTATGGGTGGCTTGAGACAACACAATAGCCTTAACTTTTTCCCTTCATCCCAGAAGGTGAGTCATGTCCTGGATAATTCACACACTGCTTTTTAGTGGTGGAGCATAAAGTGGCTTCTGTACACCACTGGCTTAATAAAATACTGAGAATCTGTAGCACTTCCTACATTTCTGTCCATACACAGATATCCTGCCTAGCTGAGTTACTGTCGCAACAAACAATGAATTTAAAGCATCAACCCAAAGCTAGACGCTGAGGTCAGCTCCCATGATTCATGCAAAAATTAGAATCACTGACATGAAAATACATAAACCCAAACATCCTCTCTTCAGTGATTGTTATTAAGCAGAGATTTACAACCAAAGCCCAATCATGTTAAGGTTGGATGCATGTTTCAACTAACAGCTATTTCAGCCATTAAGTGATACTTTTTACAACATGCTGAATGATTGCTCTACTAGGCTGGTAACTTATATTTCATGGAAAAGGAATAAATTCCTTTTTGACAGAAGAGGTACATTCTAACCCGCTGAAATGAAAGTTTGACCTTTGAGTACCGTGATATGCTGTTTATTGATGGCAGCTTCTTTGATAAAATAGTATGGTTACTATATTTTTGATAGAACAATAAGAAAGTCATTGACTGTGAAGCTTTGAAAGCAAAGTGGAATCTAAATTACATAACATCAACTTGAAATTGGCACAGAGTGTTTTCTATATGATAGGGGACAATTAAATCAGAGATAATGGAAGAAATAAACTAACCCAAGCACAAATCACTAGAGAAATTACTGAAGAAATGTAGCATACCCAAACAGGTGAGAATGAGCAAATAAATATTATAACTTCAATTAAAAAATAGAGTATTTAATGGACTGGAAAGGGATGTGGGAATCATGTTGGCTAATGTATTTCAAAATACTGAATTAAATCTATAATATCTGTTTGTGTCGCTATATTTTCATGTCTGTGGTTGCCTGGAAGTCATCTTCTACGAAAAAAAAAAAAGAAAAAAAAATGCCATTATGTCAATCTGACTAAAATAGTGCTATTTATTACTGTCAGAATCTAATTGGAACCATTTTGTGCAACCATATATGTCAGGAACAACACCACAATAATACTAGTTACAAATCAAGCTGATTCTGAGAGCAAAGCTGCTACACTATGGACTTTGCACATGGGAAGGAAGAACCAGTCACAAAAAAATTCACAGGTTTCTTCAGCAGACGTTACAGTTCAATATGCAGGTGTTGGA
This sequence comes from Lagopus leucura, assembly GCF_019238085.1. Taxonomy (NCBI): domain Eukaryota; kingdom Metazoa; phylum Chordata; class Aves; order Galliformes; family Phasianidae; genus Lagopus; species Lagopus leucura. The sequence continues at coordinate 4,195,557 of NW_024962271.1, read as the reverse complement.
AAGAGCTGCTGAAGAGCTGAGCTGCATTTGTTTTGTGAGGGGTCTTCATTAACATGAAAGATTCTGTGTGTAGATCTGTTGTTAGCAGAAGATTGCTGCAGTATGTGTGGATTGGTTTTCTGAGGTGGAAATTCTTTTCTTGAAATGATTTCAACAACAAAATCTGTTTTCATGTCAAGAAAACATCCAGAAAAACAATTCACTGCAAAGGCATTTGATTCTATATCAAATTATTACAAACAAAATATTCACCATTGAATATCTAGCACTAGCATGATATCTTACAGGTGGAAAAGTGATGACAGTATTTATTTTCTATCATTTATTCAGACTGCTAAAGCATTCCCTAGTTGCATTTCCTATGCACTGGGTACCTTTTCCACTGCTTGAAGTGAAAACACACAGCAATATAAAATAAATTACTGTACCTCACATCTTCAGGGTCTCATTGAACAATGTTAATTTTTTCCCTCTGACAATCAAATACTGAACCCAGTGGAAAAAAATAACAAACACCGTGAGTTGCTGGATTCTATCATGAGAACTTAATGTCATATTTAATATGCACTCAGCAGATTTTTAGTATGCCAACACTTGATTATTCTAAACATAGCTTTTTCTTAAGATAACCAAATGTACATCATTTCCGAGGGATGGAATAGCCATAAAACCAATTTTTGGTGGGTGCATATATTATACATGATTGATAATTTGAAGCTTTCTTGTTTTTATTTTTGAGTACATCTCTGACCTTATTTACTGTTCTCGAACGTTCAGGGTGCACATGAATTCAGAACTCATTTAACAAAACAAAGGAATGCACTCCATGGCAAAGTTACTTGTAATACTATTTCCACTTACGTCTCCTGATATATATAAATGGAACAAACACACTCAAAAAGAAAACAAAGCAGTTCAAGAAGAGGTTGTTTGGACCTGCATCCCTCTGGTTTTCTTCTTTAGTATAACGAAAAAAAAAAATCAACCACTCTTTCTTAACAAGAAAAACCTTTGTAGCACATCAGTTTTCCTTATATTAATCCTAGGTTTACACTGATCAGACATCCTGGAGAATATATTTTGCTTTGCTTGTTCAACACAATTCACTTTGTACTAATACTTATTACTTCATTATTTTTTAAAGGTTGCTTGCTGAACACAAATAAAGTACTCCTGTGTTGCTTCAGTATTTTAACTTGTTTTGAACAAAATAGCAGTTGAGTACAATTTAAATATTCACTTTCCAAAGCCTGACCAAGTTACTCTGCATGTTCAATTTCTTCTACCTTCCAGAATAAACAAATTGAATGTGATGTGTTATAAGAGGAATTGGATCAGCACTTCTACAAACTTCAGTATTTTTCTGTCTCCCTCCACCAACTTATTAATTAGAGAATGATTGAATCTTACAGAGTAGAGCAGTGTAGGGAAGCTCAGCTATTTGTACGTGACCTGGTCTAGAATTAAAACTGAAATGGGGAAACAGAGATAGAGGGCAAGAAGATAATAACACAGTTCACAATTAACTTTATATATTGTTCTGATACATACATACTCTTATATGTATATATATATATGTATACTCATATATTCTTTGAAAAGCCCCTTGAAAGTAAGTTTCTGTTTGCTTTGTAATGGTTGTTGTAGGCACTGTGCTTGGGGGTCTTAAGACCTTTGGGAAAAGAGTGTGAGCAGTACACAAACAATGTCAGTTGATGTGACTGGAAGACAGCTAATCAACTGATGACCTGAAATTTTACTACGTCCATAAAAGCTACACAGTTACAAAATAAATAAATAAAAAGATCCTCAGCTCTGGATGTTCCTACCTATCGTAGGCACTTTCTGACCCCTATTACTGTACTATCAAAGCACCGCACAATCTTACTATCTTTACGCTGAAAAACCCCTTGTGAGGGTTTGCTGTTATCTCTGCACTCACGCTGACACTTTATGTTTCAAGAAAGTACAAAAACTGATTCAAATGCAATACCTCCCTTTGGCCTTGGAGGCCCAAGGCAGCTCTTTCCAAACATGGTTTCGATCATGTTTCACAGATTAAATGAATTATTCAGCTCTGCAAATCTACATTTTGCAGAAGATTTTGCTCAGCTTAAGATCAATTTAAAAAAAAGTCATCCTTGCTCTAAACTGTTTCATACTTGTACAGTTTTGATAATCATATAGGAAGTGCACACCCTTTAAATGCAAGCTAGTTTTATAATAAAGGGCAAAACTTTTTTGTTTTTGTTTTTGTTTTTGTTTTGTACATACTGTAGAAAAAAAATATAAACACCTCAAAAGTTCACAGAAGAAGGATCACTGATTATAAGTGAACGTGGAGACCTGATTTGTACATTTGATGGTAAAAGAAGGAGCTAGGATTTCCTAATCCTTCTCTGTCATACCTCTTTTATAGAACTATTTTATTCAGAGTTGGAACATAAAGTTCTTGATAAACTTGGAAAGAATTAAATATTTTTGGATAGAAAAGACTGAAGAGCAGAGGACAGAACTGATTAAAGAGTTAAATTTCTTTAAATGACACTTCTTCTTTTCAGTTATTTTGTTTTCTCAGTTTTTGAGAGAAAAAACTGAGTCTGGTTTTGTTGTGCTAGATTCTAGCTGAAAAATGCGTAACAAATTGATTACGGTATGAGAGATGGGAATGTCTGGAGACAGCAGTTCTTTCAAGAATGCATCAGAATGAGCAAAGAAGATGACATTTCTTTTTTTCATCAGAATAATCCACTTTTGGTGGTGAAGAGGAATAAACCAGTAATCAAGATGTAAAATGATAGGGAAGTCGAACAGCAATTCAACTTGAAATTCAAAATCCTTGATACTAACAAAGGCCACCTCTATGGTCTCACACATTTGCTCCCATGCTCTCAAGTGATCTAGGACAACTATTTGGGGACCAAATAGAGAATTGGATCACTGAGATGACAAGGTTAATTGTAATTATGATTATTATTTTCACAGTTCTCAATTTTACATTTCTAATCAGTCTCAAGCTTCTTGTGTGTCAGAAGAAGGGTTTAGTAAGCAAGGGAAAAATACACAAAAATAGGAGGCTGGATTTGTTATAGGGGAGCTTTACAAAACAGCTGTAGTGCAAAAAAGGGAGGATAAGCTTCAATTATTTGAGCCACAGAGTTGTCATCTGTCTTGTTCCAACACAAGCAAGTTACTCACAGCTCAGCAGACAATGGGACAAAGCAATTATGAGAGAACAATCTTGTAAGAGGTTTGGGCTTTTTTGTGTACAAACTGCACTAAGTTACTCACATCAGCATCACTGATAATCTCTCACTGGGACAATTATTTAACAAGGAAACTACTTATCTGGGAGAAAACTGAGAAACCAATACATACTTTCTAGTCCAATCTATTGTCACCTCTGAAGGGTACTGCTCAGATCTCAATAACTGTACAATATTGCCTTTGTTTTGATAAAAAAAAAAAAAAAAAAAAAAAAAAAAAACTTCCCAAGAGTGGTTACATCTCCAGTTTACTTTACAGCAATCAGATGCCTAGTAGTTTCAGCAGTCATTTTAGCAGCTTGATTTGGAAATATCTTTTAAACTACAACTGAGCGACAAAAACTGTCAGTGAACAATTTTATTTGTTTTTTGCTGTTTAGTTTCTGGTAGGAAAGAAGGAAGAAAATATAAACATTTCACCAACATTTTTAGTTGTAAAAGCTGTCTTTAGGGATGTCCTGGTTTCAGCCGGGACAGAGTTGATTTTTCCTTCATAGTGTCTAATATATTTTGGCTTTAAGAACAAAACAACATTGGTAACACCATTGTTTTAGTTGTTGCTGAACAGCACTGTATGGAGCCAAGGACATTTTAGTTTCTCAGCTTTTCATACTGTCCTGCTATTGAGAGGGGCTGAGGGGGCACAAGGAATTGGGAGGGGACAGAACTATAGCAACTGACCTAAGCTGGCCAGAGGGATATTCCAGATGGCATTACGTGAATAAAACTTGAAAATGGTGTGGAGTTAGAGCATGCTACTGAAGGCATTATTACTGAACGTTTGTAGTCAGGGGACATCAACCATCTCCCTAGGAAGCTTGTTTCAGTGTTGGACCAGCCTCACGATACAGAAGGGTTTCCTAACGCCAAGTCTGATCCTCCCTGGGAGAGCTTTGTGCCATTTTGATTCTGCCATTAGTTCCCAGGAGCAGAGCCCAGCACCTCCCCGGCTTCCCTTCCTCAGGGAACTGCACAGAGCACTGAGGTTGCCTCTTGGCCTCCTCCAGATCAGACAACATGAGTCCTCTCAGGCTATGCCGTCCAGCCCTTTTATTGGCTTTGTTGACCCCCTCTGGAAGAATTCAAGTATCTTAACATCATTTTTATGTTGTGGAGCGCAGAGCCGCATACAACACTCAAGGTGAGGCCACAGCATCTCTTTTGACTGGCTGGGCTGTGTTTAGTGCACTCCAAAAAGTGGTTTGCCTTCTCAGCTGCTAGGGCACACTGCTGGCTCATGTTGAGCCTGCTGCCACCAGCACTCCTGTATCGCTTCCTGCTAAGCTGTTCTCCAGCTACTCTTCTTGTACGCTGTGCCTTTGTCTGGCATTGCTCCATCCCCAGGCAGAAACTGGAACTTACCTTTGCTGAATTTCATTTCAGAGATGACTGCCCGATGAAGAATCAAAACTACTTATTGTCCCAAGTGTCTACTCTTGCCAGTCAGTTTGTCACCTCCTGTCTTGTGTTTTATCTACAAAGTGCCCAAAGATAAAATTTTTCAGTAAAAAAAGAACACAGGGTGATATACACCAGTAGAAAATACATTGCAGGAACAATCCTGAGGAAACTGTTTATAATTCTGTTTGTTTCTTCCATCTCTTTATGTGCAGTGTCTCTACCATTTATTCTAAGAGGCAACCAAAGCATTTATTTCAAATTGTAGCTACAAATGTGACTTCTCTTTAGGTAGTGACATCATTACTAACCTGTCAATCCTGATTGTTATTAAGCAAACTATTCCTTTCATCACTTCATTGCTGTGCATGTACTCCAGCACTGATCACCAAAGGAACTGGCTACTGCTGTTTCTACGCATGGAGATCTGAAAGTTTTCAAATAAGAGACCATCAAATAATTGACACTAATTGCCAAATTAATTACACTGAATATCATACAAATACTAGGATTCAGGAAGATCTTCATAAACATGCAGTAGTTATCTAAGCTTTGCTGAATAACACAGGCATGTTAATTACAGAAAGCTAAACACTGCATTTTATTCATTCAGCTTTTCTTGTCAATTGGCTGGCATTGTTTTTGAATTCTGCTTCTTCCAAAATTAAACCAGCTCTTCTCTGTTCTTTGTATTGAAACCCTTACATTGTAGTCTGATGGACATTATATCTGAGATCCTTTTTATTACTGCATATAAGTTAATCACACAGTATATTCAAAAGGCCTCCTTTTACATTTAATTTTTTTTCAGCCAAGTTTATAAAAAGTTATTATTGGTTCTCTTATTAGTGACAATTAAAATTTGAAAAAATAATGAAGCAAAAGTAATGTATCCACCTGAATGAATAATACTTAAAATTGGAAATCTTTCCTAAAAGTTCTTTTAAAGAAGTCTGCTATATAGCTGTACACATGGCTGAACCACAAGATTATCAGTAACTGCTCATTCAGATGAGTTATTTTGCATCTAACTGTCCACAAGTTAGTTGACTATGAAACTGCCCAGTTTTTGTGTGTAATCAAAATAACTGTGTACACACTTGGCATGTAATTACATTTCTAACTTGATTAAAATCCAGCCCTGAAACAACTGCAAGCTAAGGCTTGGCTCCAGTGATTAGTTCTTAAAACTTCTTTCATAAGCTTGAACAAATAACTCTTTTTGCCAAAAAAATGCTGCCAACTGTGAAAGTTAATTATGATAAATGTAACACAGTTCTCTCATCACCAATGCACAAAGAGAGGCTTTTACCTCTTCTAACTTTATTGTCCATCAAGACGAAGATGGTGCTTGAGGTTTTTTTCCTTTAACAAGGACAGATATGCACATGAGTGACAGTTAAATTTGTTGGAGGTATTAAATTGCTAATGCTAATGCATTTTACAATCTTCTGAACTGATTTAATATATTAGACTGTCGCTCAAAGTCCTAATAAACAATTCTGCATTCTTGGTTTAAAATAATCCTGTCAGATCTAGAGATTTTCTCAATTGGCCTCCATTGTTAATGCGATAGTTTACAAACAAATGACTTTTTTTCTTCATACATTGTAACACAGGAGACTTTAATGAATGTTTCTCCTGTTTCTCTTTTTAATTTATTGTGAAACAGCTGTGCCAGACCTTAATGGTGTGGATTTGTGCTTTAAAGCACCTGTGCTCACAACCAGACTTTTCCTTTTCTTGCAAATATTCTCTTATTCACATTTGAACAGATCTTCCTTCTCATTTTAAGATATTGCAAACTCAGCCTTGTGCAACTTAATACATTTTTGAAGAATTACTTCATTATATTTATTCTAATGTAGTATAATTTCTCCATGGAGTACTACTTTTGCTTCAGAGACTCATAAGAAGCTCAACAAGTACTGAAGTTTCAAGTTTGCAGATGTGAAAACAGAGGTACTCATTATGGCTAATAGACATTGACAAGAAAATCATTAAAATAATATATTTTTTTCTAATTTTGTAAAAAAAAAAAAAAAAAAAAAAGAGAAAATCATTACTCTGAAGTACATCTATGTAGAAAACCTAGGTACTTTGATACCAGAGCACTCTGAAATATTTAAGGCTCTCAAACAGGAAGAGAAGTACTTAGCATAAAATATAAAATATAAAGTATAAATAAAATAGAAAATATAAAATAAAATTTAGATTATTGTTTGGATAAGTATTCAGATTTTATATGAGTATGAAATCAATAGATCAAAATTGCTGTAAAAAAAAAAAAAAGTTGAAGAGAACTCTATCTTAAGCTGGTATTAATAATGCCTTCCTGTGTTTTGTTTGCTTTTCCTTATCTGGGTGCTGGTAGCTGCAGGATGATCTAAGATAACCGTAACACACAAACCTAAATTGTTCTGACAGTTAATTCCATACTGGGCTGATACTTGTTTAAAACAGCTTCATCTCTGATTCTGATGTTTCTGGTAATAAACTTTCTCAAATTAGTCATCCTCAGAGTTAGGTAAGCATTCCCTAAAGCAGGTAGGTCTTCATAGACAGCTTTCGAGATTAGAACAAAGAATAGGTATGAATCACAGAAGATGTAAGGCTAGTCAACACAACCAAGTTTATACCAATAAGACCTCAGCAAGTCAACCAGTGAACATAAGTGTATTCACTTTATGTGCAGGATGAAGTCTGGTTTTGCTTATTAACCTAAAGCAATACAGAGAGAAAGAAATCTGTCCAAATGTGAAGATTACTTGGTCAGTTATTCAGAGGATTTAAATCACAGCATTTGAACTGAGCACTGACCCCTCTTAAACCTTTTTATTTCACTTCTAGACCATCCTGGCTGCAAAGCACATAGAAATATTTAGTTTTCCAAAAAACAAAAGGCACTGAAAATTGAGTACTGACTTCTCAAGCTTGTGTCATTGACACCGGAGCTGTCAGATTTTACGAACTGAAGATCTGTTTCCCTATCTTTCTATCTAATTTTTTAAAATTTCATAAAATGAACTGGAAACTTGCATCATTGTACAAAGAGAGACTTCTGGAAGTACATATGACATGGCTAGTCCTTTTCAGAACAGTGCAAACACAAAATACCTAACATATTTTTAAAGGCTCTGATTTGTTTCATTCCTATGCTAACATTTCTCAGCCTGTCACTCAAATTTTTGACTTGTCACTTCTGGTTGAATCAGTCACATCATTCTATATTACTTTATAAAGCAAAACCCAGCATGACTAATATTACCAGACAAGGTATTTTTGCAAATGTTCTGTTTTTGGAAGCGGGGGATTTTAGGGAATGCACTGGTCCATGGATATCTGACCTCTTCTATTTGACATAATTTTCGAGGCTTTTTTTTCCTGATGTGTGATGTAAACTGGCTCTGATGGCAGCATACAATCTGCCATGTAGAATGTGAGAAAGTTTGTAGTTCTGGATGAAGAAATTTGTGGTTTGACAATCAGACAAATTGCCCACATTTACTGACCACCTAACACATGCAGAAATCTTTTTATCTTTTTTGAACCGCCCTATCTCATCCTATTTGCTTCAAATGAGTATTTAAGATATTCATTGCTGTTTGATACAGCACATTCAGATTCCTACCTTTGCAGGTGTCAAGGTCTCCTTTGAAAGACTGATCTCTTTAGTTCTGACTGATTTTTGCTTTTACCATCAAATACTTGGTTTCAGAAATGTGCAAAGCTGTGAGTGACCACTGTCAGTCATGACTGTGATTAGATCCATCACACTTGATATGGCCACATACCAGTTCTTACTCAAAACCTGTATAATTGCAAGCTGACAATTCCTAAGTCTTGGTACAAAGTGGGGCACATATGTCTTATGTGCTTTTAGAGATCAAGATAATTTTACGTAGGAAACTCCATACGTACTGACTCCTATTTACTTCAGTGTTAACTACAACAGATACAAAGAGAACAATAACACTATTTTACAGAGCAAATTCTCAGCTACAAAACACCAATCTTCACCATGGTGACCAGCATTAGCTCTGCATTTTTGCCAGCCATGAACAAGAGCCTGCATGCTGTGCTCATAAAAATCTGCTCCAGCAGAGATGACCCACTGTTTCACAGCCACCATGATGGTATTATTACTAGGAAAATGTTGCCCACGTAGTCCACATTTCATTAGCCCAAACTGATGGAAGTTAGAAGGTGCCAAATCCAGACTACACAGCAGATATGGTGGAACAGTATAGCCAAGACTGGCAGTGTGCTCCACGGTCTTCAACCCAGTGTGGGACCTGGCATTATCACGTTGTAAGAGAAAGGCTGTCTTCTTCTTGGACTCTGAAAGTTTGAGCTTTCAGCTTAGTCAGCATTGTGATGTAGTGGTCAAAGTTGATGGTCCAGGAAATCCAGAAGGATCATCTCTTTCCTGTTCCAAAAGATAATATAGGTCACTTTATCCACTGAGAGCTGCACCTTGAACTTCTTCAATGGAGAACTCTTGTCTGTACTCCATGGACTGCCATTTTGACATAGGTTCATAGTGGTGACTACCTTGTCTCATCACCAGTATTGATGCAACTCAGGAAACTTCAATCACTTTCAGTCTTGTACTGGTTCAATAGATGCTAACAAACTTGCATATGGTATTCTTCCTGTTCCTCTGTAAGCATTCATGGTATCCCTCAGGAGCAAACTTAGTAATATTCCAAAGTTGTCACCACTGTTTCCAACGCACTAAAGCCTATATTCAGCTCTGGATACAGTTTCTGGTCACAATCCACATCGCTGTCACTACTGCTGAAATGTACCACCCACTGCTTCACTGTGGTCACATCCACTGTTTGATCTCCATAAGTGTTCAGCAAGAATCAATGAATGTCAATGGGTGCATTTTTTTCCACATGGAAGAATTCAATTTGACAGCTTTGCTACATATGCACTTTCATGTCAGACACCATTTTGTCAGATTGCCCCTCCATTGTCATCTCTAGCACAGCAATAAAATGTATTGGAATGCTGGTGGAAAAACACAACATCTGCTGCCATACCTACTGTCATACCATGATCCCTGAGGTCCCTTTCAACGTAAGGTATTCTATGATATGATGATACCAGCAACATCCACCTCTGATATGTGGGCCAACATAATAAAATAGGAGACATTGTTCCTAATAGGAGGAATAATCCTCATACTTTATAAAACTTAGGAAGTTAATGCCAATGATGAAATAGGCATTTGTTCTATGAATAAGCTTTACAAAGTAGATATAGAAAAGATAAGTGACAAGCACAAATGTTAGAAATGGATAAAGACTGTCTAAGAAAGAATGCAAAAAAATCTATCAAGATGCTACCTCGCCATTGCTTTAATGCTGTTGTTCACTGAACTGTTTCCCAATCTCTTCATTTCAGTATTACAAATAGACAATTTTTATTTTTGGAAGAGGATGCCAAGCATTTCTTCAGTTAGATTTGCAATTCTATGAACTCCACACAGTGTCTGTGGTAATAACAGATAATAATTATGATCTGGTATGATTTTCATTACACAGTTGATCTTGCATAAATTTCAAGCTGTAGCAGCAATGGTCTGCCATTAGTGTAGAATGTGGGAGGAGCTGATGAAAATGAACTCCCCAAACAATAGGTTTGTTGGGACTGTAGCTATAACAGCTTTCTTAGTTGTTGCTTCATTCCTTGTGGGAACAGTTCTGCAGCTGCACTACATGCCAAACTCCCACTGAAGTCTTTGAGCAAGTGCATAATTGGGCCCTAGTGCACACTTTAACACATTTGTTTTCATTACCATGTTTACTATCTATGCTACGGAGATGTCTGTTATTCTGTACTCCGTGGTTTTAAAACCACAATGTGAAAACAGTATTTTATATTTCTTTTTGAAATAATAATTTAGAAATTATTTTCTCCTTATGTGTGTGTTTTTAGAAGTACCTCTGTGTGTTCCAGAAGAGTATGCAAAGTCAGCTCTTTACTACAGCATTTCGAACATCTTATACTTGTAAACTTTGTATATACAGATTGGATTCTTCTTTCAGACTTTCTAGGCAGTTGAAAATAAAAATACCATTTCATAGAGAAGTTTTTTGTTTACAGAATCTATAGCAAAATTTACTACAAATTTATGGTTGGCATTTCAGTAGAATTTTATGTTTTAAAACATGACAACTTTTATCTTGCTTTGTTTTTCCTTAAAGAATGTGGATACTCAAAATTATATATTGCAGTTCTTCAGATGCATTCTCTATGAAATCTTAAAATACAGTCCTTGAAAATCTCACTACCAAGTGTAAAAAGTAAGGGATTTATCTCATATCTTTCCTTCATTGAAGAATAATATATATTTTGGGGACTGGTGTTGAATCAGTACTTGATGAGAAATATTTGCAGACAGCACATACCAAATCAATATCTTTGTTTATTCTGCTAATCTTCCATGTACAGATAATCAGCCTTCAGACAACTGAGGATTTGGGACTGTAAGAAGATAAGGATGAATTGCTGACAGCTTACTCATTTCCTCATCCAAAAATATGTTAGGTCATTTTTTTTTTTGCCATGTGAAATATGATACAGATATATCATCAGCATTTGATAAATAGAGAGGTTTTTTAAAAATTGCATCTGAAATACTTGACATTCAGTACTGTTTTTGAAAATGATAAAATCATAATTGTAAAAAAGACCTGCAGTATTGCCAATCAGATTCTTGCTGTTATGTGCACCCTGGCACATACATCTTACTGTCCCCCTGCAGAAGAAGGAATGAGCATAAAGAAAAGAGCAATTTTCCTGCCGTAAATTGGAAAGTCTGCCAACCAGCTAAGTGATCTACCATCAATCAGTGTTAAATTCTCTTTGGCTGCAGAAAATTCAAGAACTAACTATTACTGAGAGATTTCACACAGTGACTAATGGTATATGACAAACACATTTAAAATCTGCATAGACCAGCATCAGTTTAAAATATAACACGAATAATAAACAATTCTAAAGGTATCCTGGTGTGCAAAATAAGATATAATCTCCTCAGACACATATTGTACACAGAAGATTACCATTCTAGAAATGCATTCAATATCAGTAAGAAAAAAGTCAAATATACAATACGATTTCTTTAGGAACAGCATCTTTCACACAATGTATATTGCAACATTGCATACATTCAAGCAAGACTGTACAGCAAGATGGCTAGGGTCATAGAATAAAACAAAGATGACAGCAGAATAAAACACTGAGCTGAATACATGATCACTTTACTCACATGAGGAACCTCATTAAGTAATATTGAAATTTTGAAGTGAGGAAGGTCTTCTCCTCTACCATGTCATTACTGAAGGCACAACTAATGCATCTGTTCCAGATGGCAAGCATTCAAATGAATACGAGACAGTGTTGTTGCTTGCATACTAAGTTGGCCATTTCTTAGTACAAATATTTTTCATTCCTCTCATGTTTAATTTTCACTTAAAACATATTCTTTACAGAATATGGAATATGGAAAAATATTTACAAGAAAGGAATACATAATTTATTAAAAGATGTCTGCACCTCTTGTTGAGGAATAGTCCATGAAACTGTAGACATTTGCCTTAAATTTGCATTTTGAAATATTTAGACCTTGTCATTTATTTTCAGTTCATTTTCCAGATTTATGTATTTAATTTATAAAATAAACTTCCTCATTTTGACACTGGCCTTTCTAGACACAATGTTCTTTTATTTTTATTTCTTTCTGACAAAAGTGTGTTGCCATGGAAGTCAATGAGAATATCATTTCTGAATTTATTGGGAACAGGATCTGCTATTTTGGGTTTTGTTAAGCTATGAAGGAACCATAACAGCTGAGGGCAGAGGTGTCTTTATTTTGAATGGACACATATGATGAAAGAAATAGAAATTTGTAAGTTAAAGAGCCCAGGGCAAGGTGTGCTATACTGAGAATACGAGTAGTCCTAATAATCACCAAAGTGAGATGGAAAAACTTGAATAAATGTAATCATACCAAAAAGCTTCAGGCTGAAGTAGTTTCCCCCATTCCCAGCAGAAATAAGAGAACCAAGAGGGAAGTGTAACTAAACAGCTTAAATGGTTCAAGCACAATGTTTGCAAGCTATGGTATGATCTCTCAAACATTAGTCTGACTGTATGTCTCTTCTCCCATCTGTCTGCCTCCTAGAATTTAAATGTTCACAGTGTGCTTAAAACTTTGAATACTGAGATTATCCATCTTTGAATTGTGATTTTCTGATTCATTCATGGATCAGGTTACCTGATTTTGACTCATCTGAGCTCAGATATCTCATATTTAGATGGGATAAAGTGAACTATATGTTTAAAAGAATAGTGCTGATGCAAATTTGGAAGTCTGTTTCGGTCAAAATCAGAGGTAATACAAGAAATAAAGGTATACCTTATGCTTGAGCTGTTTCTAAAACAACATAAGCACGCTGTTCCACAACAATAACTCTACAAGAGCAAGTGATCTCTATATATATAATACTGTGGAAGAACAAACCAGGACAGTAAGAATAAACAAGAGTACTTAAATAATCATCCCATTAGCTAACTGTTGTAATGACTCTCTGACTTGAATCTACTCTGCTGATTCACTTTAATTTACAGCACTGCTAACAAGACATCAGAACCAGGACAAGAAGGAATTTGTGTTAACATTCAGCACCATTCTGTTTAACTCAGTGTTAGCAGATACCCATTTGGGATGGATGGAAGGTACGCAAAAAAGGTACCAACAAATACAGAAGATTCCCTAGCATGAGTTTCAGTTTCAATCAAGAGACAGTCTTTGGATTTTCTGTTATCCAGGTGGGATAAAAGGAACAATATTTTGCACCAAGGTCATCAGCAGGTATTCTGCACCTGCGCTGTCCAGATACATGAATAGAACCCACTGCCTTCATAAAACATTTTGTAGAACAGAGAGAGAAAGACAGAGCTGGAGAGACAAGTTTCATCCTGTCATCAGCTGTTCTTCATAAATACAAGACATAGGTAGAGCTTTGTGGAAGAGAAGCTTGTATGTCTGTACTCTTCAACTCAAACAAGCATATTCATTAGCTGAAAAATTTTTTCAGAAATAGAATTTCTAGGAATAATTGAATTGTGAAAACACCTTTTGCTTTTTTCTTTTAATCTTTAAAGAAAAATTCTCTAATTCAAAAGAACAATCAGAGTAATCTAGAAATCTCTGAGAATGATGACAGCTTTCTTTCTCTTCAACAATAAGAGTACCTGCTTTATCTTTACCTATGCAGCAGAGTCCAGGTAGATAATAGGGTCTTCATATGTGTCCCAAATGACCTTGCAGATACCATTAACCTAAATGAGATTAGTCACTGGAGCTGTGCACAGTTGCTCTTAGCAGAGGCAGCCACAGCAGCAGCACTTATCAATAAAAGAAGCTTGTTGAAGAAAGAGAGCCTGGATTTGGAAGTTTTGAAGATGATCATAAGGACATATGGTATCTGAATTTCTGACTATGCCAGTGACAAGCAGGCATAAGAATGCATATTAAAAAAAAAAAATGGAAAAAAGCCTCTGTGAAGAAAGCACATTTTCATGTTCATTTTTATAATACACTGCAATTGTTTACACAGAAGCCTCCCATTCATGAAAGTGGAGTTTATCACTATCAATCACAGAAACAGCAAACAAAAATGCTGAGATTTTATGTGCAGTGCTTCATTCTGAGGGTTTTAACACTTCTGTAGGCAGCAGTAGTTATTTTACTGGCAAAGTGTCATTGGGAATAGGTTGATCATCTGGCTAAGTTGTAGTTTTCATAAAATATCAGCACCCCAGCTGAAAAACAGCCATAACAACATAATGGGGCAGGTTTTCCTTTGCACATATTTAAACCCCTATGCTCAGGTACTAATTGCTCCTGTAGAGAATATATTTTCTGGAATAAGAGAATCATACACATTCCAGTGTTATTATTAATGCAAAATCAATCTATCCATATGAAGAATTCTTATTTTCCCAGTAGCTTTCCATTGCCAAAAAGCTACTGTGGACACAACTGTGTTTTGTGCATTTCTAAACCTGTTACTTTTACTTTCCACTTTTTGTGGAAAACTAAATAAAATATCAGGTTCATATCATATTTAAATAAATTACAAAGGACAGAAGCTATCTCTCATATAGTCAGCAAAGAAAAGAGTAAAGAGAGCCATGGGGCAGTATAAGACCTGAGCTGGACTTTGAAGATATTTGACTTTTGTCTACCAGAAGAGTTTCTGAATGCTGCTATCCTGACTTAATCAGTTAAAGTAGTTATGGAAGGTTGAGATTGATCTAGAATTCTGTTCTTGAAATAACTTCAAGGAAATACCTTATCAGAAAAATTCTAGGTTGTGAATTAATACGGTAGTTAGTGAGTGTGGCATTGTTCCAAGGATTAAAACATCATCTAAAAGTGACAACTCTGAATGAAAGACTTTAAAAACAGAGCAGTAGGCAACAGTATCTGTAATGACAGCTTGTATCAGAACGCACTAATCAGTGGGCTGCAGGGTAATATGCACTCTTGTTCTCTTTCTCTGCGGCTTACCGAATATTTAATTATTCTACATAAAGTGAAATAGCTTCAACAGAGTAGAGAGCAGGATGAAAATCAATCCTGTAAGTCCATAATGGCGGGGTAGGTTCAAATGTTGTCAGGCAGAGGAGGAAACTGAAATTAGAACTGCCAGAAACAGATCAGTTATCTGATCACCTAAATTAAGTGGAGAACTATGCTGAGTATACCTCCTTTTTTGAAAACAATTATGGGATGACACCAAAGAAGAAGAGAGGGCTTTGGATTTCCTTTTCAACTATGGAAAACTGTTGTAGAAATAATTTCTAAGGCCTGCATAAATCTGCTGATGTGGAAACAGAAGTGCCATACAGTGTCACCCTACAAACAATGTAAGTCAAGGCAATAGGGTTTTGGGTTTTGTTTTTATTAACAATCTCTTAAAAAGGTTTAGTTTTTACTGGGGGTAATGCTTGAGGCACCAAAGGTTTATCAAGTGCCAGTGAGAATCCAGCTCGTGCTGCTGAGATATGAACATCAGTATTCATATTCAACAATGCAGAAGATAAACTTTTTGGCCAGAAGAAAGTTAAAATTTACACCTGTCACAAGCAGGTAAGAGCTGTTCAGGAAAGGAGCTACCAAAACCAGTAACAATGTATTCAACCCCTTCTAGAAATATGGAAGACAGAACTGACATCCCTCAGCTGCCAGCACGATAGCTAGTTAGGCTCTGTCCTCTTGGTACTTTCTCACAGTTCTGAAGCGCGCCTGCTGGCATTGCTGTGGAGGTATCTACTCACCAATTTATCTGACAGGTGGTTAGCTATTAACATAAATAAAAGTTGTGACCTGTCTGCCACTTTCAATAACTCAAGTGCTATATCTCCAATCTGTCGTGTCCTTGGCAGCCCTTTTGTTTATTAGTAAATGCATTATTCATCAGGAAAATTTGCTTTAATTTTATTCATTTTAACTATACTCCACTGTTATCCCCTTAGTGATATTTTTCGTTGCTGCACTCTGGCTGTTACAGGGACTAGATCCTGAGTAGGCTGATACACCACTACAAAGGAACATGAGGGAGAATGGCACCTCACTGTTATCTTCTGCAAGTTCTCAAGACATGAAGGGATAAATAAGGTTGTACAACCAGCTACTTTCACCACTGTGAAGAAAATGAGTTGATAAACAGGAAACAGGAGTAAAACAATACATACTGCTATTCAGCCATACACCGTAGCTGAATTAATCCTGCATGTTTCAATCTGAAGTAAGAAAAGTCACTTTTGAGACTCAGACATGGCTCTTTTCACTAGCGATCCCAGTTCATTGTTCCTTATTTCCAGTGACACCTTCTCCCTCCTGTCTCCTACACAAAAATTGGTTTCTCCCTAAGAAATAAAGACTTCCCATGTTTCATAAAACCAAATAAAACCCTTGTTTACACTCCATTCACTGTATTAAATGTAATATTTGAATTGTGAAAGATTTAAGCAAGGCACTGATCCTTGCAGCAGCAGTACTCCTTGAACAAGATGTTTACTCATCATCCTTCTCAAAACAAAATCCTAACGAAATACACTGAGCATAGATCTAGTCTCCATGACTTATCATTTTTACAAACACTTTGTTGCCACTCTGTGCTCACACTAGCATGGATATTTCTAATGTAAATTGATTTGTAATGCTTATAACACCTGTTATTATGGTAGGATTTATTCAGGTTAACAAAATAGCAGAGTCACTAATCAGATATCACACTATAATGATGAAAAGAGAAATTTTAAGATGGCAATTTCATTAAGTGCATGTGATAGAAATTAGGAGGAACTCTCACATACTGGAGGTAGAAAGATAAACCAAGATATTATGAAAGACTGATCCCAATGTGTGGGGGATCAGATGAAGCATAACAGCTTGTCAGTTAAAGTTATTTCAACCAAAGTTTCCTTCCCAACCAGCTATCTATCTTCCACGTAATTTTGGATGAGATTATTTTAACCTCAGAGTTCACTCTTTGGATTGATATGTCTGGCTACCTGAGGATTTCAGAAGGTGAGTTATTTGCTTTAACCATCTTCTAGACAGTTTTTGGAATAGTCTTTTATACTGCTGAACTCTGCACCCTGCACATTTTTCACTCCTTCATTGCCCATTTGTCTGTTTCTGTTTTGCTAGCTAATGTAGCTTTGCAAAAAGAATATCAGAGACTAACAGCAAATGGATTTGCTGATTACTATTAAAACCTCCCATGTCTAAAGTCACTTAAGGTACACAAAGTTTGTGGAACATGACTCAAATTAACTGACAAATTAGCTAGATCTTAATTGATGGAATATTTTTTTCTGAGTGTATTTTGCACACTACCCTGTGTCTTTAGGAGAATTCTGGAGGACAGAATTTCCATTTGCTGTGCAAACTGTCACAGTGAGAAAGATTGCCTGTTGCACTCCAGTCTTCAGCTCCACAAAACAGCAGCCTATTTTTCTTGATTGCAGCTTTTTGTTAGCTGTACCAGTGAGATGATTTTCTGGCACATTATTCAGGAAGATGTTACTGCACAGGTGCTTAAGGAATTTTGAGGTTAAATTCAGAGTTAAAGGAAGAGAGAGAGAAGCAGAAACTTACCACTTGTATAAAGAAACAAAAACCTCATCTGACAATAGTGATACATGAGTGAAAAAATAGGAAAGTTAAAAGGATGCAGAATAAAACGCAATTCTCAAGTATTGTTCTGGCTCAGCTTAAGCACTGTAAATGCATGTCAATTGTCAATTAACCTTGCCTGTTTAAATATAGAGATGGGCAGATGACTCTTCTTTAATTTTCTTTTTTTTTTCTAGTTCAATTTCAGAAGTTGATTTTCAGTCTGTGAACATGATAGGACTACACTGTGACAAACTGAAGGTCTTTCTAACTTAGGGTCCTATTTCCAAAAGCAGCTAACAGACAGTAAGCACACAAATACTTTTCCAGATCCCTTTCAGTTTCAAATGATTGTCTTTACCATGTAAAGCATTAGCTTATCTTTGAATGCTGTGATTTCCGACCCAGTACTACTAACCAGGACAGCTCTCTGTCATGGAGAGAGCAAAAGTAAGGCTTCAACCTCCCCTTTTTGGAAGTTAGCGCAGCTGAGCAGTCCGCACTTGGCTCTAAACAGTTCCTTTGGGACTGTGAGGATCAGTACAGAGAGCTACTTTGCCATGGGGGAGCCAGTTGCACCTTAATCTCAAATCAGACAATGCTGCACTGTGAGAATCTGGTCTTTAACAGAACTGCAAAAGAAGAAGAAAGGTAACCACATTTGTTGTGAGACAGAAAATCAGGTTTCCTACATAGAATAAGTGAAGAATTAATAAGTGATGGGAACATGCTAGGGAAATTACTTCAAAGGTTGCCAGATGGCAACAGCTGTAATTTACATTTCAGCAGTCCTGCAAGTACCGAAGTAAATGTAACATACAATATCATTTGTAAAAAAAAACCCACAAAACCAGAGTATTTCTGCCATAACTGTTCCATGATTCAGCAGTTCAGCCAGATAACTGCTCCCAGTCACACACAAACTCCAATAAATTAGAGAAGATCTTCACATACAAGCCATATGTTAGGATGAATGTAAAACCCCAAGGATATTGGAAAGCTCATAAGGCCTATGCAGAACCAGGGAAGGGAAAGAGTGAATACAAATCTGCACTGTTTTTAAGAAGAAGGGTATAGGGAATCTCTCTCTTTTTTTTTTTTTTTTTTTTTTTAAGTTCACAATTAATTTGCAGCAAGCAAATGCATAGTTCTTTTTCCCCATGATTACCATAAATTCAGTGGAACAGCTGCCTTATCCATGGGCAGATACAAAATAGGAAACTTTGAAAATAAGACAGGTTAATACTTCAAATTTGTGCAACCAAATACCTGGGGGCTAACTCTGCCACAGTCACTCAGGGGGAACACTTTCTCACTCAGCCTCTAATACCTCTGCGCTCACTCACAATATAGGTTGTAGAACCTAAGGCCAAATTCAAATCTAAGTTACACTTTGAGAAATTAGGATGCACCATTTTCATTTCCTGTGAATCACTCTTAATTTACAATGGCATAACAGATTAGAATCTGGCCCCTTGAGTTTTAACACTCGCTTAGATTTAAATAGTGGAAGAGCTTTAGCTTAAGACAAGAGTTATTAATTCACTCATCTTTATTCACACAAAAAGGCTGATATGTCTTTATGCTTTTATATACAACATAATGCAGAATGTGCTTAAAACTGCAGGAAGGATAAGCAGATGACTATAAATTCCTTTTTAATAATTGCAATTAAGTATATTTTGGTATAAAGTGTATTATTTCCTTGTTTTTGTCTTTCATGATTTTTGTTTTTTATGAAAGCTTAGGGAGATAATTGTTCTTCTGGTGCATGTATTAAGTGCTACCAGCAGTTTGTTTTTGAGACTATTTGTTCCCTGCAGAGTCTTCAACACCAGATTTTTTTTAAAGCAATGTAAAATAATTATAAATTCCCCATGTAATTTAATTCATTAAAGTAACATGCTTATCTGCCTTATTTTACTGTTAGCCAACTATCTTTTCATATTTCAGGTTCTAAATTTTAAGTTCTTTTTCGGGGACAACTTTCTATTCCTCAGAGTTCAGCACGGAATAAAAGATGAAGAAAATACATTTGTCATTACCTACTTGCTCCTGATACACTCATTTTTAACTGCAAGCTTCTGATGGAAATTCTCACCTTTATATAATAAGTGCACGTTTCCATTATTATTTATTTCTCTTTTTTTGTCATCGTTTTAAAATTGGCATTCAGAATCCAAGAGGATGTTGGCCAACAACTTGAAAATCACAGCTATCCCAAACTTCTGCTCTTGCTTTTTGTTCTCGCACTACTTTCCCTGTTTTTTCATGTTTCAAGTTCTGGCTATATCCTTAATCTCACTAACAAAAAGAAAAGAGACTATTCACTACAGTGTTTGGAGTAATAGAATTTTTAAGCTCTGTTGGAAATGTAACAACTGTCTTTTATTAAGAACTAAATTCACCTACTAAATAAATACCAGGAAGAATGTCCCGTGTTAAAAATTGCTAACCATGCAACTCTCTCAGCAGGAATTTTAGCAATGACACACACAGCGAAGCCCGGGAAGTAAGAGGTGCTTTATAATGAGAACACTCTCATTGGCCTTCAGATTGCAAAGTAAGACATTGTACTCTTAGCTATTTAGAACCGATTAACCTTTTTATGAATACTGCAGTTGGTATGACCCTATTCTTCATATCCTGCTTATAACTCTGAGGAAAAGAGAAGACTGGGGAGTGACCTGCCTTTAACAGTATGTGGTCTATAATAAAAACTCATAAAATATTATGCCTTTATCCTTTTTTGCCAGAAGTGGTGACGTACAAAGACATGAGACAGGGTTTCCAACCATCACTGGAGTGCCTCATTTGTGAGAAATGGCAAGAGGTCAGAAGAGGGAGACAACTTGCTAGGACCAGTTCTCATATTCATTTAAATAAAGCAGATGATCCCTCACGCTACTATGAACTGATGCTACTCACTATCTGCCAAAACATAAAAGGGAAACACAGCAAGCTGGCAATGAAATGCTAGATACATTCAGGCACCATTCTTATTTTTACAAAAATTTACCCTTTTATGTCATGCTCTGGAGCTGGTCTAATTGCCTCTCATTCATTTATAACATTTTATGTTCTGAATTCCCCACATATGGGAAAATCATGTGAACTGCAAAAAGACTGGAACACGGAGATACAAAAAAGATTTGGACTTGCATTCACAGAGATAAAGCTAGACAAGTCACTGGCCAAAGACATTATTTAATTCTGACACTGCCATCCTGCCAGAAAGAAAGAGAAGCTGGAGGGCAAAATGTGGAGCCAGAGATCACCAATAAACTGATATTTTCTTGAATAAAGATGGATTAATTTTAAAAACAGAAGAACTATTATTTCAGTACTCCTGATCAATAACTCAAATTACACATTGATTCCAGAATTAAGAGAATATTTAGTCTGAATTTCAATTGAAGATCTGAGGCTATATTTGTAGAAAGACAAGCCACTTACAAAAACATCCAGTGACGTTCTGAGGTAAATAACATACCACTTGTTATATATAGCAGCCTCTACCTTGTCACTCCACTTTCAATCACAGATGGAAATGCCTTATCAGGCATCTAAACATCATTTGTATCTCTGAAAACAAAAGAAATTGATAGAATATTTATACTTCTAAATGTCTTAAGAGCAGGAAAAAGATGCTCCACTGGCATTTATGGGCATCATTAAGTACAAACGTTTTGCCATCAGTACATAATACACCATCATTATCAAGACAAAATCAGCATGTCTTTCTACCTGCTGAAGAACACAGTCACAATGATCAGGGCACAAATGAATTCCCTTTATCTGTATGCTCAGAAAGTTGCCTGAGAGCAAATTTCATGATAAATGCAGCCTGTATTGTTCCACATACACATAGCAGTGTTAAGATGTGACAGACTGAATGACTATTAGTAAAGGCACTGTGCAGGATCTTCCATCTTTCAAAATAAGAACTCCCTCAACAAAATACATCCGTCCCATTGGCTTATTTCAAGGGGGAAAGACGAGTTAGGAAATGAGACAGATGAATAAAAACTATGAAAATTAGTCCATAAAAGCTTCTGAGGATTTTCTGCAGGTCAGATATCCTATTCCTTGGCTTAACAGGACAATAAAAGCTCCAAAAAGTCATGAGACAGATTGTATGATGCTTCACAAAGTAATCCATTTTGGGTTCTTTTTATTTCACTTCTGAAATATTTGGGTTCCCTGAACTTAGGAATCTCAGAGTCAGAAGGCAGAACTGAGGCTTCTAAATGTAAAATCTTCATCCAGTAAATTTTCATTAGTCTGCTATCTAATCCAGGAAATATCTAATTTTTCCATATGCATCTCCTGAATTTTAATTTCCTTCTTTAAATGCCCAGAGCTTCTGTGATCTTAAAAACAAAATACTTCATGGTACAGAAAGGATAATCACATTCTAAAAAGAAAATAACCAAATATTTAGCATTTACATTTTTACAGTAACAATAATCATTGAAACAGTTCAATACTACTGAGTTACCTCTATAAGAATGCATCTATCCTTTAAACAAATGAGTTGCCTTTAAAGGAATATTTCAATGAACTATAATTAAATATGTTGAAATAGTTATCTTATAAACAATCTAATTTGTTTTTTGGCCTTATTCAAAAAGAAACCAGATTTTCAATATCAAAGTCAGATGTTGGTTGTTTGTTTGTTTTTTTTTTCAGTCGTCCTAAAAGAAATATTATAGTTTTAAGAGCCTTCATTTTATATCAGTGGGAAGAGTTTATTACTGCAAGTATGATTTGAATGTCTTAGGCATTTTCAATGTCCAGCTATTTAGATCAAATGATTGTCTGCGGCTACTGTAGATTCCTCTTGTTCAACATTAAACCCGCCACACACCTACCCACCTTTCATTTCCAGGAGAGTTTCATACTAATTAGAATTCTCACAGCATTCAGATAGAATAGATTTATCAAGTGAATGAACTCCAAGAAGCAGCAGTTGGGAATATCTCACATTTGTCAATTCTTTTTCCAGTTATTAAGAGCACGTGATCACTTTGCTTCTCAGACTGCTTATGTTAAAATTCTCTAGAATGTTTTTTAGGGCACTGCAATGTCACTACATTATTAAAACTTATTAATAAAATGCAAATAGATAAAATTGAATTTTCCCATTTTAATTTTAGAGATAACAGAATTTGATTTATTTTCTATGTGCCCTGAACAGAGAAGTATAATTGATTTATTTACTACCATGCCACTGTTTTCAATACTTGGACCAAAAACTTCCTTACAACTCCTAATAAGTACATACATTTTTCAGAGATGAAGTTCTATATCTCTTCAAAAAAATAATTTCTATGACAGTTACTTTGAAAAAGATTAATTATATCACAAGTATGGTAATCAGATTATTATTTTAACAATTCTGGGAAAATTCTCTTTAAAAGTAGAACAATAGCTTAACAATCTGAACATGTGAGTTTATTTTTACTTTAAGGTAGTGATGGGTTGGCATTGGCTGTGCTGGAAGCCTGAACACTCAGGACATGAAGCTGAGAAAGAAGAATAATTCCTACAAACGTAGGAATAACAATTTTTAATGTGAATTAAAAAAAACTAAATGAACTTAAAAAAAACAAAACTTTAAATTAAAAGCCTCCACCTCTTCTCCAAAATCTTGAATCAAAAATGTAATTAAATATCCATATATGGATATCCATATATGTATACAAATAGTAATATTTGGATAACTGGATAGAATCATAGAGTGGCTTGGGTAGGAAGGGACCTCAAGGATCATCAAGTTCCAACCCTCCTGCTTCAGGCAGGCCTGCCAACCACTAGATCAAGTACTAAATCAGGTTGACCAGGGCCCCACCCAACCTGGCCTTGAGCACCTCCAGAGATGGAGAATCCACAACACTCTGGGAAATCTGTTCTAGCACCTCAACAGCTCACAGCGAAAAACTTCTCCCTGACGTCTAACTTAAATCTCCCCTCCTTTACTTTAAAACCATTCTCTCTTGTCCTATCACTATCTGCTCATGTAAAAAATTGATTTATCTCCTGTTTATAATCACCCTTTAAATACTGGAAGGCCGCAACTGTCTCCCTGAAGTCTTCTCCAGCCTGAATAATCCCAGCTCCCTCAGGCTGACTGATAGGAAAGGTGCTCCAGCTCTTCAGTCATCTTTGTGGCCCTCCTCTGGACCTGCCCCTAAACCTCCATATCTTTCTTGCATTGAGGACCCCAGATCCAAATGCAACACTCCAGATGGGGCCTCACGAGTAGCATCCATTTCCATCATTTTGCATTGTTTTTAGATTTCCTAAAGTTGAATGTGTCATTTATGTACTAAAGTCACCAGAAACATGCCATATTTAGAAATATAAAACTGTCCCAGAGTACGTCGCTAACTGAATACTGTTTTTGATCTTCATAAATGATTAATAGTAGACCCCAAGTCACTTACTGCTGAATCATAGACTTCTAAAGGAAAAAGAGGTTATGCTATCACAACTTACAAGACCAAGTTTGGTGTGGTAATCAAAATTTTATCTAAGAAAGGGTCATCCTCCAGAGATATGGCTGCTTAACAACAGTAATAGTAATGAATGACTGCCTAATAGTTCGAGTTTGCAGCAAAATTGTTGTTAAAAAAAGAGAGACACTTGATTTTCTTGATACACAAAACACGAGTAACAACATTAGAGTTGCATTTCAAGCTACCAATATAAAAAGGTTCTGATGTACAAAGACAAGGACAAATGCTGATGAATTCAAGGGAAGCTTTAGAAAAAGGGCATCAGATAGAGACTAGCAAAAGATACTGAGACTAAAATGTTGTGTCATCTTTGTGTACTTTGACATCCCATTTGGAAGGTACCTATCTTGGAGAGGGACAAGGGATGGCACCTCAAGGTTTTCTCATCATTTGCACCACACTAATTTTTCAATTTTCTATGTTCTGCTAATCAAAATATGTACTTACTCACTGGACATTTCCAATACGATACAGAAATGAACTACAGTTAAATATAGTACATAAAATGTTCTCTGGTCATTTTCTAGCACAACAAAAGCATGGCATAGGTCTATCTGTCACCAGAGTACCAGCTGACATTGTTTGCAACTGTCTGGTAAGTGGTGACAGTTTAACAGGAAGGAATTTACTTTTCCATCGATGTAATTTAAAAAAATCTTTAGTACTACAACAAGTGAAAAAAAAAAAAAAAAGAGTAAGCAAAGTTGGGGAGCTATCAGGGCTGACAGGAAGTTCCTAGAAATGCTGTTGTCTATGATTTCTTATAAGATGAGCCCAAACACACCAACCACATTCCTGTATTTTTTTATTCTCCCTTTTTATTTCCTTAACAAGCAGGTATGTTTAGAATTATAATTCCACAAGTCATGCTGTTATTTTTAAGTCTGAGAATTGTTTCGGCAAATCTAGTTTAAACAATATTAGATGTGCACGGTCACAAAAAACTACTATCTTCTCAAGATTAATTTGGCTGAGGTAGTACCTTAAAAGTATAAGATTAAAAAATGCTTTCCTAAAGTATTTTAAAATTTTATTGTAGTTTAGATACCTATTTGTTCAACTACCCTGGTTTTGACCTGTACTAGGATTGTCATATAAATACAATGAAATCTGTATTTAATCTTGTTAGAACCAGGAAATGTGTGTGTAAGAAAGACACGGGGAGAATGGTCTTGATCCCCTTAGGCTAAGGTATACACTGCAGCCCTAGCATTTATTAGGCCTTTATAATGTACTTTGCTGGATTTATGATCTCCACCCCCACCTACTTCTGCTTCAAGAGAACAGTCCTAAAATTGCCCTTAAAAGAAGACAATCATGATTCTTAAAATAGAGGATCCTTTCACAGCAAATCAAAAGTGGAGAACAATAGAGAGGGGGCTGTCTTTCCAACCTTCGTGTGTGAAGTTTTCTGGCTGGAAGCTTTAAATGAAATAAAAATCAGCCTTTACAATGAGCCTTTACAGATAATAGCATTGGACATGGACTTTGTTGGCTTGCTTCCTTTTAACTTGTCTTACTAGGCTAAATGAAGAAATAGCCTGATCGAGGAAGAACTAACTTTATCCAGGTTACAAGATAGAAAACCACATCTAACAGTCACAGCAGAAGGTGGCAGTGACATATAGCCTGAATTATTTTCTTAGTTCTCCATGTGGTCTTTTCTGGCTAAAGTGAATGCATCCCTTTCTTGCCTCTCTGTAAAACCAAGATGACTTGCAGAGGGCAAGAATAATGGGTTATTTATTCTCATCACTGTTTCTGGTCCACCAAGATTTCCAAGGGTTTAGCTGAAGATTCACAAATTCAGTAATGAAGCAATAAACAAGAGTACTGATGCTCTAAGAAGGATGAAAACTAGAGCTAAACTGGATGCAGAGGTTGTATGCATATTGTGAACTGGAAAATCTAACAGAAGTTCTTCTCTGTAAAGAGTGGTACAAACTATTAATCAAATTCTTTTCATTTTATATCGTTAAGAATAACTCATAGGAAATGATAGGTTACGGGCCAACTCAGTGGTCACTCTCACTTCATCTACCACTGAAAGGATTAAAGAAATTTGAGTTTCCTCTCATAGGAATACTGCCCTGATGCTTCTCACACATGAATTCTATATAGTGTCTTCGATAAATTGCCCTTTCTTTGACATGGTGTGAGTAAGAAATACCTATGTTGAAATCAGTGGACCAGTATGGTACTGTATGGTAATGTAAAATTGTGCTATTTTCACATTACAATTTTAATTTGTTTTAATCTTCAACACATATGATGGTAAATTTGACCAGAAATACAGGTTTAAAAAAAAAAAAAAGAAAGAGAATTTTATTCCTTTCCTGTGTTTTCCTGATGTGCAGCGTACAAAAATTGTCGTCAGCATGCTAAACGTTTCTAACTGTTTCTGCTAAACTGTTGCATACAACTCAAAATCCAAGTCATTGTAAAGATTCCCAGACCATTTCTATCCAGGGAATCTGAGTTTCTATGTCCCAGTGCAGTGAATAGATGATGCTGTCCTTTATGATCACTATTTCCTATTTGTAATGATTTGCCACAATGAAGTCCACAGTTTATATTATCACCTGTGTATAGTATCACTGTCCCTGCATACAAAGAATCAGCAAGTAGATATAAAGAACTTCCCAGTATAACAAACTTTCAGCTTATTCCTCTCACAGACACATCAAATTCCATCTTCAAATTAGCCTGAAGACCTCCGCTTGAAAGGTTATCTGTGGTCTTGACTCCTCCGACAGAGGAGCTTTCTTTTCAATTCCAGCCTTGTTTTATTCATTGCCAGTGTCTAACTTATAACTACATCTACAGTTGGGTAGTTCTTGATGTGGCTCATTCTTCCCTCAGTCAGACACTGAGCTTACCTATGATGTTATAGGACATAATCTTTTGCTTTAAAAGAAAAAGAAAAACAAGCTGGGGACTCTCAGCACCACCTCTCAGTATCTTCACTTGCCAAAATCAATCAGAAATCTGTATTTTCAACTGTTATTAAATCAGCCTTATAACCCATGTATTAATAGATTTAGCAAAAGATTCAAGAAACAAATGGATCTTTCAAAGTTAAGGCCTGATTCTCTTTCCCTGAATTGGGTAAATAAAGATTCAACAAATGACAGGTAAGGCAACTGAGAAATGTGTCATATATATAATTATAGCTACACAAGTTAGCACATTAAGTTGCTGACCACATACACAATGTGCAGATATCTAGCTCCAGCAGTAAAGTAAGTGAGAGACTGCAAACTTGCATTTTAACAGTTACATAGTATTGTTCTGGAAAAGTGATGCATTTTTTTGGTGAAAACATATGGCACAGATAACTGCCATTGAACCTTGACTAGCATACCGAAAACATACTAGGGTGCTCTTGAGAATTCTGCACAGTTTGGTTAAATGATGTCTAGAGTCCCAACAATCTGGTTCCTAAGTGATTCAAATGCTAGCAAACTGATTCCTCTAAAATTAGGTGCAGAAGCTCTAGAATGTACAGCCATTTTCCTTATAGTCTACAGAAAAATTGAAAATCTGGAAAATGCTGTCTCTCAAGATATCTCCTGAGAATTCAAATGTCTTGGAAGAGTGTGAGAGTAACAGCAGGCTAGGAAGGTCTCTTCTATGTGATATTCCTGGGGACAAATGAGACAGGCAAGGAAAAGTGAGTAATGGAGAGCGGGATGCATACATTTACAGAACTGATACAAGGACAGAAATCCTGGCTGTGTATAGGAGCAAATATAAATTTAAATCACTGATTCCAAAGGACATGGCTTTTGTCCAATGTCTGTAACACACCTAATTCCCAGATAAACATTCAAAGGGAATTAAATGCTTCATAAACCTCACAGTCTCTCTCAGATCAGGAAATTCATTCGGAAGGAGGGATATCCCAGTGACTGGCTGCAGATATGGCAGTGGATTGCTTCGTTAGCATAGAAAATTTCTAGAGCTTTACCACTGTCTCTCTCTACAGCACATAACTTACGGTTCATATAATGACCAAATTTGCATCCAAACAAGTTTGAATATTCTTGAATTTTCCATTCTGTCTTCAGTGTTACTGTATTCCACTGAGGTCTCATCTTGCACTGTGACACATTTATTACCAGATGATAATTGAAAAATAGAAGAAATGGGTTGGAGAGTAAATGGAAAAGAGGCAGATAATTTTAGGATTCAATTTTCTCTGCATTTTTTACTGGTAGGCATAGCATAATACTGCAATAAAATCCAATCAGAACTTCTCTTCTGTACTTGTCACATTTCAGTGAGCTAACAGTGGCATGTCAAAACAGCTACAAATCTAGAAGACTTGTGTTTATTGGAATTAACAATAGGACAACCAAAACTATGAAGAACAAATAAAAAGAGAATGCAAAAAATAATTGTTAAACAAGTAAAGGATTTCAATTATGCTTATTGCCACCTTAATTTTCTTTTCCTTCTGTGTAGCAGAGTCCTCAGCATCACATTATACTCAATTAATTCAACGGCTGTAATGAAATTAAAAATATTTGTATAGTTTGTATGTTGGCAGAAAACAGCAGCATTAATATTGCCTATCACTTGGCAAACAGATAATAAAGCCCAAATCTAGTTAAGAGAACCCAATAAAACCTTCATACAGTAACACGGGGCTATGTAAGCAAGAGATTATTTGCATGGACCAGAGTGAGATCAGTGAAGATGTGTGCAAACAAAATAAAAAATGTGTATGTGGGTTATCTTACAATTCCCCAAAAGGAACATGTAAGAAAATCTATTAAGATTTGCTTATTTCTATCACAGTGAATTTCATAGCAATCTCCCTTTTGTTATCTTTTTATTCAGACTTCGAAAGAAATCTGCCTTAGCTTGGTATGCTAGACCAGAAGAATCTGTGTTTAGACTAAAATTTGCAACCTTGGAAAAAGGAAATTAAGTCAGGATTTATGTGCACAAGCCTGGGTTGCTCTGGAAGCTGAAGGGCCCTCCGAAGAATCAGGTAGTATATAGTAGGCAAATAGTATGCAGAGTTCTCTGTAAAACCCTCTGCAACATATCACTGCCCCAAAATCACAACTGTGTGAGAAGATCCTTTCCATTCTCTTCTCAACATATCCTTACTCTGATCTAGAGCTATGGGTGTTCCGCCTTTACTAGGCATACCATGGTGGGAGTCTAGGCTTTCAGGGCCTGTGATTGATATCAATCATGGTAAAAGCCAAGAAAAACAAATAATGAAAATGGTATTTTATGTATTTAACCTGATATCCTCTTGATATACAGAAACAAGATACAGGCTCCTGATCACAGGATTTTGTGGCCTGAAAATGCAAAGACATTATGATGATTATGAAAGAAAAGGTCATCAAGAAATGCAGCTTGGGATACTTGCCAGCCATGTCTTATATTCCAGCAGTCCTCAGTTCTTCTGTTCTGTATTTTCCTTGTCTATAATTCTACCTATGATTTTTTCTTATAATTTATGAGCAGACATTTCAGAAACTTCATATTTTCCTTAGTGAACAGTTTATATCATCTTTGTGAAGAGTTCTACATAACGATGCAAAATCACACATTAATATTTAAAATAGAATGAAATAACACCTCAACAAGGATAATTTTTTCTGTTTGCTAGCTGTCTTAAATTCATTTGTGAAATAAATTAGAACAAGGAAACCACAGAGATAAAGTTTCCTTGCATTTTTATGAATAGACAACAAAATAATTTTTAGAAGAAATGTTTGCATAAACGTCACTCTTATTTGTGAAAGGGCACCTGTTTTCACAAATTATAAAACTGAAGTTCATCAGATGATTAGCTGTTCTGGGAACATAACTTACAGGCCATATCTCCCAATCAAGAAAGAAAAGCACCACCATACAAAATATGTTTCAGAACAAAATTCAGTGAAATTGCAAAAGAAAAAATTGAATATTCGGTAATTGCTACTACAAGTAAACACCACTTTCAAAGGCAGCATTTCAGAGGCACAGTATAAGAAGCAGTGAACAAAATAAGCAAAATTATGAGAAATAAACAAGGTTTGGAGTCCAGTTCATGTATGATGTTATGGCAAGTGCATAACAGACAGCCTCAGTTAACAGGCTGCTGGAACAGCTTTACCTCAGATTCTCTTCTGGAACCACAGGTATTGACCACAGCAATGAATGATAACACTTCAAGAATTCTGGGAGACTTTCTCACGGCCCATCAAGCCAAAACAACACCTTGCCTCACAGCACTAGCTGTATTCTTCCTTGGTGAGTTGGCAGAAAACTGTAACTTGTTTTAGTGTAGTCACATCTGTATTTGCTTTTTGTTCCATGTCCAGAAGGAGGAGCACCCTTGTGGTTTGCATTCTGCTACTTGACATTCTGTTGCACCCATTTTTACTATTCTCCTATCACAACTCTCACTGTTTCAGGACCCATCCCCATAAGGTTTGATAATGTTTTACAAATGTGCTGAGAACCCTTATGATGATAGATGTACATTTCCAGAATTCATACCTTCCAGGAATTTGTCACCTTGTTATCCTTAATCCAGTTCAACTATTTGTATATTTTTTATCATCTTATTTCTAGCACCAATTTTTCTTTTCATTTTTCTTAGGCTCCAGTGAGATCACTAAACCACAATTTACAGTTTCTGTGAACCCAAGGCACTTGCTTCCACTCTTACTTAGCTGCTTTGGGATTTGCAACTTATTGCCTCTTTTTTTATTTTCTTACAAGAAGCAATGTGTCCCTTAGATGATGCTCTACATGAAAGATTTTTATAAACCTGAGGTCAGTGTGCAGCTTTTTAGAAGGCATTAAAATTTGGCATGGAAAGTGAAATATTTATGGCATATACTTGATTAGGAAGAGAAAAATAAACAGCCCTCATTTTTAAAAGAAGGTTGGTTCAAAACAACAGAGCACAATCTTGGAGGTTTGGACAACCTATTTCACCATCATTTTTATCAAGACTTACACTTAAATAGGACTGATATTAAGCACCATGTGATAGTAATAATATGTGACAAATATACTTTGAGTCCAAGATACAGCACTGTCCTATACATCATCTGCATAGGTATTATGCAAAAGGATGCAAACAGCTGCTGACAGTAGGTAACACATGGGTGACAGTTAGTAAAAACAAGTCAAGGTAAATTTGATTAAGTGAGAATGACATAATCTGATTTATGGATTCCACTAACATGCTACACACTATTTCCTTCCTGGCAATGGAAAGAGTATTTATTTCTGTCAAATTCAGATTCTCACATTTACCACACTCTTTCATATTTCATATTAAATGGGCTCCATTATAATATTATTTATATAAAATTAACGCCTACAAAGTCCAAATAGGTCTTCTCTACGACATACATAGCAAAATACATCTGCCAAGAATGGATTGCTGTTGAAATACACAAGTGAGGCAATGGGTGACAAAAACAAATGCATTTTCATGTTCTATAGCAAAAGACACTGATATCTTCTTCATGCATGACTTCTTCATCTACTCAAATAAACTTGGAAGAATGTTTCATCCTGACTAATGTGCAGAGTTCAATCTGTACCTAGTCATGCTGTCTTCATCTTTCCACCCTTTGCATCAGAACCGATTTACCTCTCTTGCAGCCTCATGACACTTCTTCTAGTTAGTGCAGAAGAGCTAAGCATTAGTGCATACCCTAGCTTGGGAAAAAACTAGGCATGCTTTCTTATGATCTAATGAGCTGTTTGATCCACTGTTTGCTTCTAAAATATGCCATGGGATTCAGATAATAATAATTAACAAGAATATTCAGAAAAAAAGTTATAGATATCTTGATGCCTTATGTTCCTGTGATACTCTGTGACTGACACATATAGAGCAAAGAGGTACAAAAAAATCTGTCCCACCCCACTCAGTGCAGACCTTTGACCTTTCAAAAATGATAGATTTGGCAAAGGAGGCTAGACACTGCTGGTGCACTAGCTATCAATATATTCCTAATAGAAATAACTGAACTGGCAGCTGAGCCCATCCCTACTACCACAGAGAACTACACATTGCAGTAGCACGAAAAAGCTGCTGCAAAATACGAGTGTATTTGAAAAACATATTGTAAATAAGAGATTTAGTGGCAGCTGTCAGATTATCTCCTTTATAAAGTTGCTGTTCTTTAAGTTTACATCACTTTGATCACAAAAACTGTAATTAAAAGCCATGTAAATTACTGCTTCCATTTCTAATGTAATGGCAATTTTACAACAATTTTTTAATGTAGAGAAACAAAGAAATTGGCTGTTTCCAAAACTGCGCAGAAGAGATTTTATTTCATGATACATGTGTGTTTCCCAGCATGACTTTTCTTTTAATGATACCTCATAGCAAAACAGTCCACTCAACTTACTGATCATATTAAGCTGTTGCCATGGAAATTTTAAGACCCTACTGTACTCAGATGTTAACTCTTCAAGCACAGCTTCACTCTTCTTTATTAGAAAGTTTATATAAATTTTAGTTTAAAAGGGGAGCTCTTGGCAAATGAGAATTCAGTTACTCCTTCAGCTGTCTAGCACAATAAAGATGACAATGGTAAGGGCTTACTTCAGGAGTGGTCAGTCAGCTATATACATCATTTCCCTAAGAATAAAAAAATTGACAAACTGCTCCACAGACCATGCAAATAGTAGTTAATGAGTCGATTTTGTTGAAATGAGAGGAAATTGAATGTTGCTTCAGTGTTGTCTAGCACCTAATTCTTACTGGGAAAAAAAAAGAACATTTCTTCCTTTCTCCCCTAATTCTAAACATTCATTTTAGAAAGAAAGGTCAAAGACAATGAAAAGCAACTGTAAATTACATCTTTCTTCCTTCTTCCTTTTCTTTAAAAAGAGGATTATGATCATCCAGGCATCTAAATGCTGAAACCACAGCAGTGAAGTCAAGAAGCAGCTCCAGATCAGCTGTAAGTAGCTGTCTTAACATTATGGAAATCAAAGCAATCAAGCTGTGATTCTAGCCACATCATTCTCTGCTGTATTACTGGCTAGAGAATTCAATATCCCTATCCCAGCTAGCCCTTAAATCTAATATATGGTAGTATGGCTACCATACAGAATCTCTTGCTAAAGAAAAGCTTAAATTCAGGCAAATTTTCTATATAGATAAAAGGACTTCTTTGTTATTTTTCTCTGTAGTTCTTTCTTGTATTCTGAAGAATATTTCTGAAGAAACACTCTACATGTATGCTAATGCATCTAAAATGAGTTATCAGGAAATTCATTCCAGATGTCCAGTTACAGTCAACTTGAGAACCATACGATACTCAAATGTAGCTGCTTCAGGGTAGATCAAATGTATTTAGCTCACAGTAAGACACCCTGATCTACAGGTAATATTAATATTATGAACAATGTTCCAGTAGGCACATGCTTACTTCATAAACAGTAACAGCATAAGAAAAAGTGGCCTTGCATTCCTGGTACCCTTAATTACTTTTTAGTGTTGTCATTTGCCCATGTTTCTTTCTTGCCTTACAAAAAGTAAACACATGCTGATATTATTTTATTTGAACTTACAGTAACCAAATAGTCTGAAATTCTGAAAATACACATCAGCTTGATGATTTATAAGTGAATTATATACTTACTGTATGTAGCAGTTATAAATCAAAATGGTAGGTCTCCTGATGCTCAGATAATTTGTTTTACAATCTTTATCTTCCTAAAGCTAAAGAAGTTGATTTAGATAGCTCTAAAAGCTTAAATGAAATACAGCCTAGGAGAGTAGTTTCTAATAACATACATCAACTCTTTATACATGGCGAGAAGCCTAAATCTAAAGTCTACACCTTTTTTTCTATGATAAATGCATTGCATTTTTCTTCAATGGTGACAGAATGCAGACTACACCTTTTTCTTCCTGCTAAGAAATTCAAGTGCTTGTGACACAGCATTGGCTATCTTTAAAAAACAGCAATACATAGGGGGGTTGACAACTACGCTGTGCTTTCACTATGATTGATGTCGTCAATAGTCTAAACACAGCACTGGGGGCCAGGAATCCTCTCGTGGACTGTAAACCGGGATTTGTCACTGGCTCTCTTTGAAGCCAAAAGCAAGTGTTGTGTACGTCTCTACAGTTCCCCAAGTAAGGTGAGGGCTGATTACATTGCAAAAGTATGTAGATGTTTTGATGACTAACTAACTGCCTCAATAAGTGTCAAGAATCCTTGTAGGAGATCCTTACTTACTGTGCACCAAATAGAAGTACAAGCTTTCAAGTTACTCCCTGAATATATTCCAACATATGTCAGTACTTTTTTGCCCCAAATAAATCCACTTCAAAACCAGGTGACCCCCTTTTTTTCCTTTTTTTTTTTTTTTTTTGGTAATTAGACATTTGTGTTACCTTGTTTATTCCTTTACTATTATTGTCTTTCAGATGTATCCTCTCAATGTAGCCTAGCTTTGCTGTGAAAGAGCAGGCTGTTTGGCTACAAGTCTGCAATTTCAACTTGACCCTGGAGATCTCTCCCTTTCCTCTCCCTGGGACACATGCCAAAAGCAAGGGATGTAGCCAGGCGAAGACAAACAATCCATCAGCTGCAGCCTTTCTGAAATTCTGGAGCCTACATGGCAGATGCAGCTGGTCATTAGAGCAATCAGCTGCATCTCACACACACCTTCTAGAATGGGAGAGCAGCCAGAGCATTCCACCTGCACTGCAGAGGGGGCAAGAAGTGGCAATGACCACACAAGGATGAGAAGGGAAGGTTACACCTCAAAAGAAATCTGCATCGCTTTTATTCAGAAAGTCCTAGTAGAAGTCATAGTTCACAACATAAAACAAAGAGCTAAACTAAAAAGACCTGAACTAAAAAATGAAGAGATGTTCATTTAAATGTCCTTAAATATTATTTTATCCTCAACGAAAACTATATGAATTAATCCTGTTTGGGAAAAGTAATGAAAACATAATGATTTATCAAACTCCTTTTTAATCTCACAGGAAGAGTTATTTATGGCAGCAAATGCCTTGAAAGTTCAGCTTCCATGAAGAAGATGATAGCATAAATCCCTTAAAATACACTTAATTAACAAAACATAACCAATCCCAAAAACCTCATTTTGGAAGTAAATCCTTCAGTAATACAGTATACAATTCAACTACCACATGTATTCTTCAAAAGTTTGCCAGGTATCAAGTGAGAATCAATGCGATTGACTTTATCATAGGAGAGCACCATCTTTGTGAAAGTGTATCATCAAATGTGTTTGAAACTTGAACATTGCTTGTACTTTCAGACTCAAAATAGATAAAACTAATCTGTTTGAATAGTATCCCGTAATTGAAGAGTTAAACCTAGCTGCAATTAAAGACATACAGCATCACAAAATTCAGTCTGCAAGGGATGAAAACTTGCTGCATTGCTTTTTAATTTGCATGACTAAGACACGAACAAAATCTCCATGTATTCTCTAGGTGTAAGATTTTTCCAGAATGTGTAGCTCATACATGTCCAAACTGTACTCCCTTGTGTAGAACAAGTGCAGTGTTTTGACTGAGTTGTGGAAAGGCTGCTAGAGTCAATTCTTCAGAAAGTGGAAGAAACAGCTATCATGATATCTCTGGAGTTGGGAGCTCTAGACAGATATTTAGCTTTTTTTTTTTTTTTTTTTTAAGTAAGAAGTGGTAGAATATGGTTCTGAAGAATATTAAAACTGAGGACTTTGTGGAAAGGATATAATTAAGCATACTAGCAGTAACATAATGTGACTGAAATGCAGAAAGGTGAATATATTTGCAGAATTTTCCAACAAAGAACAATATATTCAAAATGCAATTCAAGTGAATGATGCAGACATGCCTTTATCCTCACCTGCACTTATCAGCTGCCAGCATTTCAAATTGTATTACTCTTACCAGAGTGAAATTTCCCCTGTTCTTATACTGACTGAAGCTTATCTACAATACTGAGACACAATGGACCTACTTTAAAGATGCAGATCTTCTTTTGACGTTTCTTAGTTCTGTTGGATTTAAATCAAACCCTTAGGTATCTTTAACTCCTGGGGTGAGCACCAGGCTCATGAAGGATAAAATGCACCCCTTTAGCATCAGCAGCCTGATACTGCACCAAAGGTTTATATTGCTGCAGTATGTTTAAGCAAAAACATTGAATTTCCAAGTGGCTCTTTGGGAGAATTGACCAGGGAAGATAGTTTCTGAATGCAGGGTGAATGTGCTCTGCACATTAACAGAATCTAGTGTGATCTATAGGCTCAGTCAGAAGTAAAGGGTAAATTAGCTCAAGAAGTATATGAGCAGCCCTCAACTTCAGCAGGAGATCCCTTCCAAAGCCCTCTCCCATTAAACACCCTTTAGGATCAGAAGAACAAGGAAGAGGTTAAGAACCAACCCCCTGTTTAAACTATACTCTACTAGGATTCTGTTTTTAGAGTGTTTCACACTGTGATTATTGAGAGGCAGCCTGAGATTGAGAGGCAATGTCTCTGCTTAAAGATCTAGCTTTTTTTGTGAAGTCCAGGCTACATCATACAGGCAGGTCCACAGGGGACATAATTGCAGTGGCACTCATTCTATCACTAAGAGATATCAGTCTGGGTGGCCCCTAGAATGGAAGCAGAAACTATCTTGTCTGCACTTGCAAGTAAGGAAAGCAATTTGAATATGTAGCTCAGGCTCAGGATTTCTTACCCAGTTTACACAGAGCTTTAAAGTAAGGCTAGGATTAGTGCATCCAGTTTTGCCTCATCTTGGTATCTGGGAAATGCAAAAACAGGTCATGTGCTTCTTGGGGACTGACTGCTGGGCTGTCAGTTTAAGTGTACCTGAGGAACATTTTCAAGAGCCAAAATCATACTAAAGCAAGTGATACCTATGCTGTGTAGTTGCTTCACAAAGCAGTAGAAGCTGTGTTAACTGTTTTCAAAGCACTTTTGATACACTGGATGAAATAACTTCCATAATTACAAATCAGTATTATTTAAAGGTATGAAACACAATAGATTTTACTGGCTGCTGTTTTAATTCAGGCATACAGCCTTTTCTCAGCTTGCTTCCAACAGCACATCAGATAGAACAGTATACCACTGGAACTGAACACAGCAGTTGAGCATACAAGAAAAGCAAAACAGTCTTAAAACAACAGAAGTGTCGCAACCCAATGATGGGTATAATGACTCACCTTACAACCTTCCTTTGATGTGGCAAGAACTGCATCTGAAGGATGAATTGACATTTTTCATGGATTTGTCATTTTGTCCTGTTAATTTGACTGAATTAATGCATATTTTTCCCTTTCTCTGCTAAAAATATTGCAGAGAATACCTCAAGGCTGATGCATTCTCAGCCAATCAAAGCAGATTTCTGCACATAGCCTTCCTGACAATAGTGTTTACACTCTCTGCAAACTGGTAGTGTTAGAAATGCAGGCACAGGCAAATTAAAATTTAAGTATTCACACAACCAGTGAGGATGAAATTCAGCCTACTGCAGAGTACCTGCACAAGAACACCTGTGTCATTTCAGTAACAGAGATAAAGCATTCTACGTAGAGAGGAATATAAACAGATAAAACTGACCTATCTAGCTGTTTTCTGCACAGTGGAAACTGCAATTTCCTTGCTCACATCCCTAATAATGAGCGTGTCATTCTAGTACAGATGATCTAGAGCACAAAATAGTGCATCACTTACCACACGCTCTATACTAGATGTCTCCATGTTGTACTAACGGAGAAAAGTTCACATTGCTGGGAACTCAGGCTGATATAAAGGATCTGTCCTTGCACATTCCTCCTTCTTGCTTCAAACATATTCTGTTTGCTTCCACAGTCTCTTAAATGCAGACTCCATAACCTCTTCCTCAACACCAAGCTTCAGTCAGACTTTATTTCATAGCACTACTGAAAATTTCAAATTGCTTTCAACAATAAGACTGAGACTTTCTAAAGTAAAGACATGGTATTGTTTTTTCTTTTTCCTACAGTTTTCCATCAGTCTCCATTTGATCTTTAGGAGACCTCCCCTTTCCTCCTATCTGATTTTTAGCTACTTGCTCATCTGTCATAACACAGCTTGTATATGGTGCTGCAGAAAGGACTGATGGCCAGGTAAAGTTTATCAAATGACACTGCTGTCCAGAACGGCTATCAAATAGTGTTAACAGTTGATTAAATATTGTCTGTACGACTTCAGGCTTGATGAATATTTGACTTCATGAATCTAAAACTTGCATTTCTATGAAAGTTAGCCAATGGAATTACACTGGCATCAAAACAGTGCAGTTGAGCAGAGAATTGAGCCCTTAAATTCCTATATGGAAGAACTAAATGAAGCTCCATCAGAGATGAAGACTATAATAACTTCAAACAGTCTTGTAAGACTGTCTGAACATCAACATTCATCATTTCTCACACTTTGTCATCTGCCCTCAGATACATTTGCCATGATATTCCCTAAAGGTATTGACCAAATGTTACAGTATTAGAATCTAAGAAAACATTGTGGCAAGAATAGAGGAACTGATCAGAAAGATCAGCTGTTACAGCTTATTGGATGGAGCAAGCAGATGGTTCTAACATGATGCACAGAGGTTTAATCTCAGTATTTTATGAATTTACACTCATCCACAGAAATTGGTAAATTTCACACTTGAATAGCAAAGTATCTTTGCTATAGAAAAGCTCGCCAGTAATGCAATATAACAATAAAACATAGAAGAGATGTTTTAATTCAAAACGATCAGTACTAATCCTCAGAAATCTCTAATTCTAGCTATTGTTTCACAAAACACAATGACTGTATAGGTGTAATAGGAAAGCAATAAAAATAATTTAGATTTCAAATGAAACAGATAATGTCTCAGTTTTTACCATTTGAAATAATATTTTGAAAGGAAATTTCATAATATATTTTTAAATTTGTTTTCTTTTGATTCAGTTTTGTGTAGGTATTTTGTATCTTTCATACAGTTTGGTCTTTCATACAGCACCTTTGTGGATTATTATTTTACTATGGAGCTCTCATATGTAACAATTATTTTGTGCCAAATCATACCAAAGGCATGTAAGTACTGGCTTAGACTCCAGCAATTCTGCAGTAATTCTTGAAGATGTATAAAAATAGAAGGCACATTTTGTCTTAGTGCTAAACTGTTAACCAGAGGTAACACAAAACTCTTCTGTTTGACCTGTTTGACCACATCAGAATGCTAACATGCTACAAAGGAAGTAATATGTACAGCACAGAAATGTATGTACGCACTATAAAGGAGGCTTCTGTGTGCCAAGTAGCTGGTAAGCCTGCCTTCACTTTTGTGAGTGTGGTAAAATTATTGGGAACTAAATACAAAAAACATCCTTTAAACCTTGTTAATTGTCTTGGAGGTTTGAATCAATCATTATACCACTTCTGAAAATCAAGAGCTAAGGTTCTTAAAACAAGCATCCAGAAAACAACAGTACCTAACTCAAAGCAGTTACTTGAAAATTTACATGTTGGCCTCCTGGATTCATTAGACCTCTAAATGATTGATATGAAAATTACATGAGAGCTTCATAGACAAGCCTTCAGAACATTCCATGACATTTTTAGTTGTAAGTAATAAACTTGTACAATACAATTTTATTGTCACAGCAGGGTACCTCGTATCGTTTCCTGTTAACATTACTACTTCGCTTTATATTTAAAGGAAAAACAAGGATGAAAGAATTGATTAAACATTAAAATGATTAATTTTAGGATCCTCTGACTTTCTGTCAAGACTGTATTCGCGTATATTCAAATATCATCTGATAAATAACTCAACTGGAAATTAGCAACAACAAAAAACAAAAGGAGTAGGGAAAATGAAGATACCTGGAAAGATTTCAGTAAAGATCTAAATCCTGGAGTGTCTCCAAGCAGCAGCCTTGATTTAGATTAATATTATAATACAGCCTGCTAAAACAGCATCTCATAAATATCCATGAAGCAGTTTATTAGAGGTGGCTGTAAATACTTAAAATCTTGTCTTGCAAACCATCAGATTTCAGAAAAGAGGCAGTTGGGAACATCAAAAGGTGCAAACAAGATGAATTCTTAGGAGATGTTTTCTTGCTTCTTAAGACTACAATGTATTTGTCCAAAAATAGTATTATGGAGAGAGGAAATATAATTGGAAAATGCATGGGTTACTCATAGCCACAATAGAGAGACTCAGACAGTCAGGAAAAAAAAAAAAAAGAAATAGGGAATACATAAAAATTATCCTTTCTACAGCCCTCCCACCTCTTTTTTTTTTGTTTGTTTCAAAAGTGAAACAAAATGACTACTCACAAGAAAATGTAGATGAAATTGGTGGAATTTTTCCACCAATTTGAAAATCAGGTGGAATCAAAAGTGCTGAGAATGAAACCAGTGAAATACTGAGGCATCAGCAATTTGGTTTTTTTTCAATCTCCTCATCTTGAAAGACTATTTTTACACATAAGCATCTTGTGATTAAAGAACAGAGTGACTTTAATTTAGGGGTTGTTAGATTTGAAATTTTAGTCATCTATCCTCCAAGTTCTTGTTTTATACAGAATGTTTGAGTTCATAAACAAGGACATTCTGGATAGCAGATTTACTGTTTTTCTCTTAAAATGAATTTTAGCTCATGAAGACTGTAGTGCACTTATCAAGGGATGGTGGAGAGCAGGGCGAACAACCACCTTCTGCAATGAACATGCTAATGAAGTATCATAGCTCTAACTAGGACACAGCATCCAGTGGTAGATGATGTTATTCGGTTCTTCATCTTTTCTGGGAAAGAGCACAGTGGGAACACCCACAATAGAGCTATCCTGTAGGAAATGAATTATGATCACAGACCGAAACATCTGTCTTGAGGGAATAGTTAGAAATGTGAATTAGCAAAAGTCATGATTGACCATAGATAAGCTACCTGTAGTAAGGCCAACCTGTGCTTGCTATTCCAGATCAGCTCCTGTCCACGTTGCTCCCTGCAGACAAGTTGAAGTCACAGTGTGGATTCAGTACAGTGTCAGTCCAACACTTTAATTTCAGTTCCTACTCCCTTTGCTCTGATAATTCCACATGTAACCAGCCCAGTGCTGCAAGTCTTATGTTTTCCTTACTATCTGTGGCAGATACAGCCCCCCAGACAGTGCACAGCTCTCCCTACCCACAGTCATGAGATATGGAAACATGATGTGACACGATGGGGTATGTTCATCCCCCTGAATCAACACTGGGGTTGCATATGCTCCTGGGAAGGACTGAAATAAAAGAATGCTATGGAAAATTATTGTGTGCTCACTCTGCCTTCCTTCTCATTTTCTGATTTGGCTAGTCCCCGTGAAACTGTTTGTCATGCATTACCAACTCTCAGAGCTGCCAAGGTAGAGCTGCTGTTATGCAGGGAAGATTTAAAAAAAAAAAAAAAAAAAAGAAAGCAACAGAACATCTGATGCTTTCTCCTCACATACAACGTTTTGATTTGGAAACAATGTCAGTTTTGTGCATGGTGCTGCAGTTCAAAAGCCAGACGCTATCATTCTTCATAGTCAAGCCCAATCTTTGCGCTATGTATTGCACAATGCACTGCCATCTCACTTCCAGTGTGGGAACCTGTAGTATTTTGGAACATGTTCCCTCTTGGTTGTCATTTGAAATATATTAATTTTCAGCATTCCACTTTGACTTTAAAGTGCATGAATTTGCACTCTTGCAAAATAAGAGTTCCGGTGAGAGCTAGGTTGCAGATCAGGCATAGAAAACAAAAGACTAACTGCAAATATAGACAACTCGAGGATGAAACAAAAGAGAAGAGATAGATAATGGGAAAGCACACTAACATAGAAACTATTTACTTTTTAGAAATATTATCAACTCTAGTAACATTGTTACTGGGAAAATTCAGGATTTAATGCTGTTGAAAATGACTTAATGCTCACTAAATGGCTGAAGTGAATGATTTTTATAAACAGACTTTGTGTGAAAGTGCAAGGGTTACAGTGTAGTTGGTTAAAGACTGCTTTTGTGTCTCAACTTCATGTAAAAATAATTTATAAGCTTTATCTACCTTTAACTTCCAGGATCACCAGTGTTCAGGCTAAAAGGTACTCTCCTAGCCTCTCCTAAAGCCAGATTTCCTGATTTCTAGTTGCAGTGCATCATTGTGGCATTGCTTCCTCTAACGTTATATATGAACATGAACTGAAAGAACATGATTTACCTCCTTTTAGAATATATGAGTACAAGTGTATTCATGGACTATTTATGGTATGCTTTCCCAAATGAAAATAATAAATACCTCTGTAATTAACTAATTCATTATATATCATTATTACTGCTTTCCAAAAATGGCATAGTAACATTTTGAAATTGTTGTGATACCTTTAGTTT
This sequence comes from Lagopus leucura, assembly GCF_019238085.1. Taxonomy (NCBI): domain Eukaryota; kingdom Metazoa; phylum Chordata; class Aves; order Galliformes; family Phasianidae; genus Lagopus; species Lagopus leucura. The sequence goes on along the minus strand of NW_024962271.1, from coordinate 4,152,763 downwards.
TGGGTTTTTTGTTTTTTTTTTTTTCTTAATACTTCACTTTTTCATTCAGATAAAAAAAAAAAAAAAAAAAAGTATTTTTCCAGCTTGTCAAATTTCAGGCTACTCCATTTTCAAGTGAAGTCTCCTCCATTACTAAGAAAAATCCCTGAGGGAGATGAGCAGTAGCTGAACACACCAGCCAAAGAAAAATGATGAACTACAAAAACATACTCTCACAGTATAGATATGGAAGGAAATCATATGCTATTCTCCTCTTCCTATACAAGCATTATTTTCAATTCAATTGTACAATGCAGTTCTCCCCCACTCTATGATTTTTTCCCCTGGAGTACTTATTCACTTTCAGCAGCATTGCTATTTTGATTCAGGTATTTTTCCTGCTCCTCACTGAACGTGCTTCTTATAAGATGGTACACTAACTCTCTGCATTAAAAAAAAGAAAACAGGAAAGGTAATTTCTTATCAGTATAGCTGACATAGTTCTAGCAGAGTATTTAATATAAAAATACAGCATGAAGTATCATTTGTTGAAAGAAGAAAACCAAAAAATGCTTTCTAAGCAACTACAGCAACTCTTTATCTGCAATTACAGGACAAAAGCTAATGAAATAATTCCGCAAACTCATCCCCATGAGATAGATCCTACAAGTGCTAGCAAGACCTAATAAGAGCCATTTCATTTAACTTAATAGACTGAAGTTTTCAGTGATGTAGCTAGGGCTGGTAGAGACTGTATACTGGCAGTCTCAAATACTCTTTGATATGCTGAGCATTTCCTTGATGAATTATTTTGAAGATACTGGAGTTGAAAAGAGTCAACACCTATAAAATTCTGGTCACTTATTCAGCTTTTCAATTTAACCGAATTCTTGAAGCACTAAAGCTTGACAGTTCTATCCAGGGAATACAGAAGCCCATTACAGTTTATCCTTAAGGTCAAGAAATTCAGACCCCAAGACAGCAAGCTGGGAAATGGCTTCTAAAGCTAGGAGTCCCCCTAGGGAAGAGTTCTGCCAGCAGTACTTCCTGCTTAACTCAGATTCAAGTTCTTTTGTTCATAAACCTGTTGTACATTACACAGAAAAAAGATAATTCTTCTCCAGTAGCCCCTACGAGTAACAAACAAATCATTCCAAATAAACTCAGCACAACTTTAGGATAATTCATTTGATGTAACACATAGACAAACAATCTTGAGATGCACAATACAAAAGCACACTCCTATCGAGGATACAGTTTCTACCTTGGCACCTTGATAAGCGGTCTGAGAGGTATTCATGGCTCTGCACTGGGAATCCTGGAATACTCTGAAGATGTTTTTCTTGCATGTCTCTCTTTTAATAGGGATGGGAGAGGTAGGAATATCCTGTCCCAGTGTTACACAGCCATGTCTTCCCAATGGTAAGCACAATTCCTTTAGCAGGAAGCTGTTAGAGTTTTTAAAGTAAAACGCACAGTACTGGATATGATTAACAAGCTTGTACCTATGAAAGAGTAAGTCTAGAAATTATCCCTCATGTTTCCAGAACCACGTGATTTTTATACTGTGTCAAGATTGTGGAAGGCTTTTTTTTGGATTTTCCTTAACATAACAACCCAATAATCACTCGTGATTTCTCATCATAATAGAAAATTGTTCCTACATCCATTGATCTTTAGTAGTCATACAGGAAATACAGTCAAGGTCACGGTTTCCGCTTGCTATTATAGTTTGTGTATCTAAATAAGGACTTATGAGAATATCCGAGTATCCATTATTAGTAATACATTAGTGTACTTTTTAGTGATCAAAATGTTTGTGTTTACTCTGCCTAAAATGAGAAATGTGCACTTTCTAGAACCACTGATGAGTAGATGTTTACAAGCTGACACAAGCTTAAGTATTTAACATAAATCCACATACAAGAGTTTGTCTGAAATTTTTGACAAGTCTATGAACATAAAGACTGTAATCCTGCAAGATTTGTTACATAAATTAGAAGTGTTAATATTGTATAGAATTATTTTAACCTCTCCGTGCAGTAATACAACCTGGGCTCCGCAACATACAACTCCATCTGTTCTGACAGTTTTGCAGTATATATTAAAACATAACATCTTTTCCTTTACTTAATCAAGGAAAACTAAAACTGTGTGCAGCAACAGAACTATGCCACAGACAATGGAGAAGCCTTCCTTACATGCAGGACAGCTGAATAGAGATCATGTTTAGATCGGTCCCAAACTGGTTAGAAAGAGATGAAATTACCATGGAACTTTCTCCAGAGCAATAAATGCTTGAGCGACTGTTGAAAATGCTGCTGTGGGAATACTAAAATAGACTGCAACATTATGTCTTCTGTCATTATGTTGTTATTCATAGTAAAGGCTCATCTGTTGAACATAGATAGATAATATGGCATATTCCATCTATGAGGACAGTATCTTCAGAGAAAGATCAATCAGTGAGCATGGTTAAGTTTTCAGCATGATTGCAGCACATCCTGGGGATAAGGATTTTATATAACGTGTTGTTACTTGTTATTCAAAGTTGGTATAATATTCAAAATATGTTCTCTTCTTCTAAGAAACAATATTCCAGGAAAGAGTATTGTAGGTTGCTGCTTCTCAGTCCATGAGGAGACCTTTCAGAAATGCATCTTTGTTGAAGAACGTAAGTATCTCAGCAAAGTATGGCACAGGAAGGGTTAATTCATTATTTGAGAGCATTGTAATCTAACAGACTGTTAAACAGTGTGCAAGAATTAAGTGACCTGAAAATGGCATAACTAATTGCAGAGCCTTGGAAAAAAAAAGTAACGTTGGAGGTTCATGAAATGTGTATGAACTGTATCACATATTCATGCCCTATTACTGTGAATTCTGAAGTGTCTTACTGTTCAAGATAATAGACCTTGATTCAATTCAGTCTGATGTAGGATGAATTTCATGTGCTAATTAGTAAAGCATTTCTTAATGATTAGGAAAAAGTAGATAACATCTGATTGAAAACCTAACTGTCAGAGATAAAACAACAATACAACTCAGGGAGGAAGGAATGCCAGTCAAGCTGAATTCAGGTGTCTTAATTATGATAATTAATGATTGTATTCCCTACATAAATGAACTCAACCAACATGAAAAGCATATTGTAATTAAAGCGCTTCTGAAAAGCAACATTTAAACAAATGCCACTGGTAATATTAATTACTCCTCTCATTTTCCATTTCACATTGAATTGCGCTGGTTCACTATTGGGCTAATATGCAGAGACTTTGAGCTACCACAGTACCTACTTAAATTAGAATTCAGTACTTTGAAAAAGAGGGCTCAAGAAGTCCCATATCTTTATCACTACACAAAATCCGTGAATTTTCTGTCTTGCAATGAAAACATGTTCTCACATTAAAAAAAAATATTGCTGTTTTATTTTCCATCTCCAACAGGCTACATTAATAGACCTCTGTCTGGCCAAAAGCCAATATACAAATAGATGTTTTTTTTGTAGAGAGCAGAGGAAATGTTCACTGAAAGAAAACACTTCCCAGGAAGAGATCTGCTCAGGAAATGTATTCTGTGTCCTAGAGAATTTTGCTTTTTTTTCCTCATCTTAACTATTGAGATTGAGGTTAATTGGGCAAAAATTAAACAACGGTTAGTTTTTCTAGCTTTTGTTGTTTTGTTTGTTGTTGGTTTTGCTATCTGTTAAACAGCCAACATCTTTCCAGAGAAAGCTTGATTTCATTCAGAACAATGCATTTGTTTTGTTTGCCTAGGCCCATTTGTAGTCAGTGTTATGAAAATAGCTACTTGTCCACTGGATTCTTGCAGCTCTAAAACAAATGCAGCATTTAGACACCTTTATTTAATGCTTACACTGATTTTATCATGTAAATACCTGTAAAATCTGCAGGTGACAATACATGCATAAGTATTAAAAAATCCTACAATCCTATCTTTTAGGATTGGTAAGAAGTATATCAACAAACCTTGTTATTTACATTTGCTATACTGGGGAAAAAATGCTTAGCAATAGCACTTCTCAAAAAAAAAAAAGAAAAGAAAAAAAAGAAAGTCAGTGTATTAAGAGTAATTTAGCCTAATAGTAATATTGAGAGTGCAGAATAGCTCCCCTGGAAGCCAATCCCATTCTGATTACAATTCTACATAGGAGATAAAACATAAGCTAGCAAAAGTTTCACAGTTGCAGACCAAAGTGACAACATAGAAGAACAAAGAGATCAGTGATAATGGATAAAGTTCTGGTTTCAGAAAGGTCAAGAGCAAATTCCCATTGATTTTAATGATCCTGGATATTTCTAATTTATCATGTTTCAAGAGACAAATATACAAACATTATTTGGTACAGAGAAGTGGTCTGCTAAAACACACCTCCACAAATATGCTTTCTTACTTTTTTTCCTTGTTTAGTCAGTCACCTGAAAAATTTGCCAGCGGGCTTTGAACATATACTTTGAAGTGATTCAATTCTACTACAATATAACCTGCTCACTTCATATTTTTGAACATCCTAAAAAAGCGTTCTGTAGTTACTCTTCCAGTTAGAATAACCATTTTCACTAACGGAAAAATGAATTACCTAAGGAAAGACTGGAAATGTCCCTGTAATATGTACTTGGTATTCCTTCTCCCTTCTCTGCACTGTTCTTCCCCATTCTCTTTTTAAAAGCTGGATCTCTCCTTACTTTACCACTGAGCCATGCAAAGGCCAAGAGTTGATACAAGCAAAGGAAAGAGTTACTCTTTTTAATAAATGGAGTAATCCAGAAAAGCCATATATTCTCAAAAACAAAAATGGCCTGAGTAGTCCCTTTTCTGTTAAGGCTTCTACCTTTCATGACATAAACTCCCATGCACCTTCTCCTGTGATAGCCAGGACAGATTGCTCCACTACTGTAACCCATAGTGCTGATTCTAACTTCCCTCTTCACTACTTTTTAACATAACTGAGGAAAATTCATTTCAATTATAGCAAAGCTAGCATTCCTGTCAGCTTCCACAAGGTTGAAATTCTGCTTAATAGGCACAAACATAGTCTAAGTCTTTCCTGAAACTAATTATGCTGTGATTTCAGCACACAGACCTACAGGGCAACAAGATTTAACATCCTCCAAGGACTCAGCTGCCTTCTGATAAGCTAAACAGTCATATGTGAAAGGAATGACCACTACACTGTATGCTCACTTCAGATCTCAGAGGGACCTGAGACTATAATTCCACCTATCCATGTTGTGAACTGGGATGTTTATGCTATGCTTCTTACTCACACGAAGTTTTACATGGGAATGCTCTACAGTTCACATCACAGCAGCAGGCAAGTAATCATACTTCTTACAGTGTAATGCAATGAAAAGCACAGCAATGATAGCAGAGTAGCAAGGTCCTGGGCTGCAGTAAATGAGGACTTGCTCAAAAGCAACAGGCCTGAGCACAAACATAAAGGAAAGAATCTTCTTGACTTCAGATACACAGGTATCTCCAGCAAGGTACCCTTGTCTCCGCTGCCAAATGAGGTCTGGGAAGGGGTGGATCCTGGCTCCAATCCTTCCAATCACTCAGATGCATTGCATGCACCTGAGCTCCCCTGGCTTAGCCCTGCCTTTCCATCATGTGCTCAATCATTGCTTCAAGCCATGACTTAGCATTTCCACTACATACAGAAAACTTTATTTTTCACTTTTAGCTTCCTTTCTTTTGATCTAAACAGGCTGCTGTTGACCATACATTGAGTGTCCTTTGAGTGTATTAGCATTACCATTTTGTCTACAGCTTGTACTGTATAGAGTGTTGTAAATCCATTTTTTAATTCAATGGTCACCAAACCTTACACAAGACTCAACATTTAATCAACCATTGCCTTTTTTCTTAAATTTCATATAAGAACTTAACTTCATTGATGATTCACATTTAAGAAGTGCTTCAGTGCCTATTTCACTTCTTTACACTAACTTGCAGGATCCAAAAACAATTGAAAAGTACAATCAGATTTAAAAATGAGAAAGTAAGAGTGCTTTTGCAAAGATGTGTATTGCATCTAATTTCTATTAAAGGCTATTTCCCTTTCTTTAGTTAAAATTGGTCCTTGCGTTCAAAGACATTTGTCAACAAACTCAAATACAGTTCTAAACTATGTGATACTGCATCTTTAAATATTTTGTCCCTGGAACTGTGAAATAATTTAATGATCAGACCTGCTTTAATTTCCAGTCTCTCTTTCATCTTTGAATGGTGATTTTTTTTCAACACTATGATTTTATTTGTTATAGAAATGTTTTCAACTACTATGTTTTATAATTTAAAGAAGTGTTTATGTACCCCTACACTCCCACTGTAGCCTCTGATAATAGAACGTAGGAGTTGAAAAAGGCACATCTACTAGTTCAATTGCACTGAATGGGAGAGCAGGGCTAAACAGCACAGCATGAGGGAAATTACTTTGGTGTTTATGTTTGCAATTTAAGGCCTCGATCCTGCAGACTTTAAGGCAGTTGAATAACTTTACACAACTCAATAATCTGATTTAGTTCAAAGGGAGTACTCAGATTTGTTAAATTTCTTACCTGCCCACATGTTTATAAGCTGGAGGCCTAAATTACCACTGAGCTGTCACTTTTGGTGGAGGCAGTTTCACTGGATGAAAAGACCATTTTTTCATTTTCTTGTAATTGTTGCCAAAGGAATAGCATCGCATTCACCTGATCTAGTTTTATGAAATAGGAAACAAGAGTTTGCACTGCTAGACTGCACATGAACATAAATTGAAAATAGTAGCTGGGCTTAAACTTCAGGAAAAGGAAGCAAGACTAAAAGACAATTTAAAATACAGCAGAATATGTTCTGTTTTGTAGAATACTCATTCTGCTCCTGTTCACTTTGGTGGTATCTGAAAGTACTGAAGAAGGAGGAGGTATTGACACTTAAAATGCAGGCTTCAAGAGCAAACCCTCTCCCTGCTATTTACTACATTTCTTGCCCATTAGGGTAATGTATCTACTGTCACAGTACTATGATTCCATGTTGAGAATCTGCATAACAAAAACACTATAAACTGATACAATAACAAACAAAACTGTTAGCCACAATCAGCAAATGCTAAGGGAAATCATGAGACTTCTGTGTTGAAAACGCAGGCAGACATTTACTTTCTAGAATTTACTCCGAATTCTTCATTCTAATATTTTGTCCAGATTATTAAATACTTCAGTGAAAAAGCTGCCTAAATGCTGATACAAATTCATTGTTCTCTTACATTAACAAAACGGACAAACAGAACAAAGCAAGCAAACAAAAAAGAAGCCAGCAATTTTACTACAGTGCTGTTACACACTTTCAACAAGAATCAATTTTACATCGTCAGACAACATCAATCTGAAGTCCTGACATGACCAAAACTGAATCATCCTAAATGAGGTGTTACCCTTTTAAAATACAGGATTCTCTTTCCTCCTTTTATAATTCACGTTACCTGCACAACTTCACTTATTAACTACAGTTTTTCAAATACAATGAATCCTCTTTAATGCTATCAACATTTCGTCAAAAGAGCATCAAAGTTTGTCCTCTGACCAGACATCACTGATAAAACTGCTGGTCAAACAGAATGGCATGAAGAAAGCCCATACCTTCTTACATTTCCAGTGACATTAAACAGGAGTAAGCCTCACACATTAAGCAGAATTATCATTGCCTGTGATGAGCATTTATGAAAGAAAAAACATGCTATAATAGGGATTCATTAAATATGTTGAAGGAGATGTTGAAGAGAATACAGCCCGAAATATAGACCAGTGAATTAAAATCTTAATGCAAATTAAAATCATAAATACTTCAAAAATATTTAAATATATTTTCCTGTTCATTAATGGTAATTGATATATAAAAGCCCAGTAGTCTGGATAAAAGGTGTTGCTCCCAAGAGAATGATCAAGAGAATGATGACGCTTTTTGTTGAGATGTATTGGTCCAAGGGCTAGTATCCTAATGTGATGCTCAGTCTATAAACCATCTGTGTCCCAAAATGCACTTATACAGTCATTTAGCTGTGCTCCAACTGGATATGAAGCACTGATAAATACTGTCATACTGATTTCGTTATGACCTAAACTCAGTTTGCACGAGCATAAATGCGCAAAGATAGAAAGCTGGGAGATTGAGATCCCAGCTGTTGATATTATGATCAAAACACGATGGAAACATCTCCTGCTGTGGTGAATAAGGAATAGATACTTCCACAATCAAAATCTTTTGGATCACTTACTGAAGGAAACAGATCAGATGACTAAAGTTCTAATTTACATTTATTTTATTCCATACAGAAGACACAAATAATCTGGTTCTAAATGCTGTATAAACATCTTATTCTGATTTGTACAAGTTACTCTTGTTTAAATAGTTTTTTTTTTTTTTCTTTCTGTGGAATCTTGAGAATTAAGGCTTTCTAATCACCTCAGTTGTCATCATTACTTCAGCCTTAATTGCTGTGCAGGACTACTACTTGAGAATACTCTCCCACCTCCCAGTTGAGTTGGCTTTCAGCCAGGCTAGTGGAAACAGAAGGAGGAGGAGGAGGAGGAGGAGGATGTGTAGCCAGGAGACCTGGATGGCTCTTTTCAGTATCGGCTTCCCAGGCAGATCAGCTTAAACCAAACAGGAAACGGGACCCTGAGGCAGCTGACTTCAATTCTGCCAAGGAGAGCTATAACACTAAAACATGCTTTCTCCCAAACAATAATGCTATTTCGCTTTTTACATTTTCTTCTTTTTTTTCTTTTTTCTTTTTCTTTTTTCTACATTGATAAAAGGGTATTTTAAAGATTCATAAAGATTTCATTGTGTCTGGAAAATTTCTGAATGTTAATGGTTGAACCATTCACACTTTTATCGTAACACTCAGAACAACAGATTTTCTACAAAATCTGAATCTTAATTGAAAGGCTAAGTTATAAAAAAAAAAAAAAAGGAAGAGAGAAAAAAAAAAGAAAATATTCACGAGTTAATATTCATGTCATATTATTCTTGCCCTCAGAAATACCCTTCACTCTATCATATCCCTCTCATTATTCTTTCCTTATAACACATTTATGTCTTACAAATCATAGAATCGTCTATGTTGGGAAAGGCCTTCAGGATAAACAAGTCCAATCATAATCCTGATCTACTGAGTTCTGCCATTACTCCATATTCCTTAGCACCACATTCACACAACTCTTAAATGCCTCCAAGAGTCCAGAACCAATAACCATAACCAATGCTTTTCCACACTCTCTGAGAGGGAATTCTCCCTAATCTAGAGTTGCTACTTTATAGCACTTTTTTTTTTAAACCAGTTCAAAACTTCTGAAAGTAGTAGTGGTAAACATAATACATGTATGTATAGCATCATTTACAAAAAAATGTCACTACCTCAGAAATTGTGGACATCTGTTAAGTAATAAAGAAAGAGCAAGTTCTGTATACCTCTGCCAACTCAAATAAGCAAAATTTTTCTTTTCCTCCCTCCTTTTTACCAGCATTCAGCGTGCGTGCATTATTCATAAAATAAAACTTCAGATACTTGTTCCTGTACTTTGAAAGATTCAGATTTGGATCCAAATTCAAATGTTAGGTTCCCAGATAAAGCCATAACATCTTATCTGGTATTATCTGGGACATACCTTCAAAAGAGAGTTTGAAACATACAAGGGAATATTCTTGCCTTTTTTTATCTCCCTCATCATCACAAAAAGAAATTTTCAACCTATCAAGTAGATTTCTTAATGCTAGTATCATAAGTAGGACAGGCTCCACTATGCTTTGTATATGCATCCAGTAAAACACTTTAATTGGATTAATAATCACATTCTTTTACTTTATATGAAAGTTTTCTCTTCTTTTTTTTAGGATTTTTCCCACCAAAAAGTTTTCCAGAATGTCTAAATCCAGCTAATACACTTGCAATTTACAATTCTAGATGTTCCCAAGACTCGTAGGTAGCCTACAGACAGATGCCAATAGTTACATTCAGTTGTCCAGTTGCTTCATTTTGCTAACCTCTTCTTTCCAGATTAAACGTAATTCAGAGTTCTGATGTGAATATTTGAATTTCTAACTTATACACTATTTTTGTTTAACTACAAGATCTTTCTTCCACCAGAATGTTAAACATTATTAGGAACTAAACTGATGCAAATGATTGCCTCTCCCACGCTTTTTGAAGAGGAATCCTCAGCATCATTTCATCCTATACTACTGCTACTAAGAAATCAAGGAATATGTAAGCCAGGTATCCTGAACTTACATATTAAATTTGTTTATAAAGGGAATCACTAAGCTTAATGTGCTGATTTAATATTCGTGATTACTGATTCAAATCTAAATATCACCAGCACTGACCAAGGATTTTGTACATCAATTATAGTTCTGGACAACAATCTGCAGCAGAAGAGGTAAAAAAAATAAAACATTAAAGACACATAATTTTAAGTTGTTTTGCTTACTGTAGAGCATATGCTTATTGGTAGAAGGAGGGACTAGATCTTTTTATCAGTAGAAAAAATGCAAGCTTCAAATGTTCCTGAAAAATTCAAGAGTTGATTTGTTTCAATTGTAGTTGCATCTGTGGTTAAAAACAAATCATATTTATTCTCAAACTCAGGCAAAGCTGAATGCTAAATGAAATTATGCTTTACAGTCAAAGCATAAATGTAGTAATCTGACTTGCACAGGCAGTGGTGAGAAAATAGCAACATGGAATTTGAATACCTACATGTACCACTAATTCAATACATGTGTCTTCATCATTAAAAAGCCATATTAGAAAAGTAACATTTAGGAAAATATATCTACCATGCTTCATTTGCAGCTTCTGGAAAGGAGCTGTTGTACTCTCTATACAAAGAAAGGATTTGAAAAATAGTCTTAGGAACAAAAGTCCACGCAAACAAGTTTTTGGTTGGATGTTGCTTTCTGAGCCTTCTTTGTCTTTAAGCAGAGTTTACATTGTGTGTGTCAGAAGAATTTCTATTTCCATCACACTGCTTATCAGGTCTGATCTAGCTGTGAATTTCTCACCCGTGACCTCTTCTGTCTGACAGACAGGGTCTCTGCTCTCAGGCTAGCAGAAAACTCAGACTCACTCTAAAAGCTTATATCCAGCTTTAGGCTTCTCCCTGTTCAGGAGTGTATTAGCTCTTAGGGTTTTGGTTATTTTTTTTTTTTTTTGCCTCCAGGACTATCACTTCATATTACACTGAAGTCAGAAAACCAGGAAACTTGTACCCATCTTCTGCCACAAAGAGAGTTAAATAGTATAGAGTGCCATAGCATACTATTGCTGTTTATCACTCACTACCTCCTCAAATTCTCTTCTAACTTCTCATTATATACTTTTTCTACTTTACATTCTTCCTTCTATCATAGGATGAATACTGTCGGGCTACAGTCCATAACCACCCACCACTGCCGTTCTACCTAGGCCACAATCTTTTATAAAACTTGTTTTTAATTGACTTCCCCATCACAGCTGGTGGAGGAAAGGATACGGACAAGGATTAAAACGTTTCCACTATTGTCTAATATTTCCCTCAGGAAAAGAAGAGATTTTTGGTCGTTTCTCTTAACTGCTCTCAAACACATATTTATCTTTTTTTATAAAGTATAATAAACATATAAAACATTCCCATCCTTTATTTACAAAGCATTCTATTTCCAGAAAGTTATTTAAATTGTTTCATAATTTTGTCTTCCTCCAAAATAATTTTGTCTTCACAGAAAACAAAAATAAATAGCAAGTTTGTTTCTTTATTTTTGATAATAATATTTTTCTCTTAGCTCCATAAATTAACTTAGAATAACAGTCTGATGTAGAAAAATCACAAATTGAGCTAAGACTTTTTTTGTTTCTATTTATAGTTTCTCTGAGTCCAAGACTGAATTATAAAAACTTCTGAGTGTCTCATCTGCCATTTCATCCCATATTAAATGCTCTGAGAACTTGGAATGGAAACACAGAAACTATTTACTTCCTTGGAAAGCCTTGAGGTATAATCATCTTCCTGTTGACCTTGTATTTTTCTTCCACACTGGCTGAAACTTTCAGCATTGTAGAAGAATCTTGATACCATAAGTATCAGCATCAACGACTGAAAATACATCTTCCATTAAATCCAGGGAAAGATTCCCTTTCCCCACACACGTTTATATTTTCAACTCTTAGTATGAGAACACCGTCACACAAATAAGGTTTTCTAGAAACTCGACATGGTGATTGACAAAAGTGATTTCTTTTTAGACGGTATATCTGTCTACTGGAGATGACTTTTAAAGTGGAAAACTGCTTAAAAATGCTACAGAATGACTGACAATAATAATAAAAAAAAAAGATATATGGGTGAAAATAGTGGTTTCATTTCCTCTGGTAAATTTCTTAGTGTATGAAAACATTCCAATTTAAGGAAAAAAATTGGAAAAAAATATCTGCATCTTACCTCTAATTGCAAAATAAGCACATAATATATTTCATATTTGACAGTATACTTTGCTTCTGGAATTACTTGTATTCATAGAATCTTAGAATCCTTAGATTTGGGAGGAACCTTTAAGGGTCATCTATTCCAGCTCCCCTGCAGTGAACAGGGACATAAAGAGCTGGTATAATATTCATAGTAACCCAGGACTGAGGTTTTCCTAGAATCCAGAGGAACTTGAGGCTCTCGCAGTTTCTGATGAGGCTTTCCACGTAGATAACATGCTTCTGAGCAAGTTCCAAGCAAGTTCTCTCCCTGTTATTACATGCAGTGAGAAATACTTCTTAGTGGACATCATGTTTTCAACTCAAAGGGAAATCAAACTTTCTCAAGAAATAAAGCCTAGTAGAGGACTGGTAACAATTTAGCAAAGGAAAAATGCAAAGCAAATTCAAAGGAAAGATCTTCTGGCATAAAGTAACCACTGCATATATACTAAAATAGCTATTTTAAAAGTTCATTAGAATATAAACTGTGCTTTTCAGTACATAGGTTTGGTATACTGGAAATACTGTGATTATCTAACACTTCAACAGGCTGGCATCAAAGGAGAGAAATAGTAGAAAGGCTGAGATTCCTGCATATCCTTGTATTTACACATTACAGTGTAGAATAACTGGCATTGGTCCTAGTGCAAACAATGCAACACAGGACCATGAGTGCTGAGGCTGCCTTTCCTGGTTTTCAGAATTTGCCTCCTGGGCCTAAGTAAATTGTGAACCCTGATGCAATTACACTTGATAAGCTTGCCCTGCTTATGTATATCTTTGATCTTTATATAAACAGTCCCTGGACATTTGTGCATGTTGAGCAGTACTTTGATCTATGAATAAAATCAGTCAAAAGTACTAGTGCAGCAAGGTATACCACAACAACAAAATTAAAACATTGACATAAACTGCTTTCACAAACTTGTATTCCCAAGGGGCAATAATCAGGCCTCATTTGCTGTTTTTCTGGTAAGTTGTTTTCAGTTAGAACAGAACTGAAATGATAATTTTAAAGCAACAAAAGGAGGAGAAGAACAATAAAGTTCATTTACCAAGTAAAAATCTTACAGAAAAATGACATGATAATTTAGTTCAGAATTCTCTTTTATTTAATTTTATTTAAAAGGCCCAGTTTTGGGCTGATATAATCTCAGAAGAAACATAAAACTGTAAATTATTATTATAAATTATTATTATAAATTATGTTACTGAAAACAGGGAAGTTACATGGAAAACCTCTCTATCTAAATTCTGTACTTACTATAAAATATTGCCTATAATAATATACTGTGATTCAGAACTCTGGAGCTTTTTTCAGTACTTTCTGTTGCCATTATTTCTTTCTTTTTAATTCCTTTAAGGATATTCACACAATGATAATTTTTTTTTCAGCTTTAGAATATAAATAGTTTATTAAAGGATTTCACATTTTACAGAATGGAAGAAATATCTGTGGGATGCTGAGTCTAAATGCATATCAAATTTGGAAGAAATCATAGAATTGCACAGATTGGAAAAGACCCTAAAGATCATTGAGTCCAACCATGACCTAACCATACTACTGTATCTAACAACCCTCTGCTAAATCATGGCACCACATCCATACAGTTTTTAAACACATTCAGAGATGGTGACTCAACCACCTCCCTGGGGAGCCTATTCCATGCAAAACAACACTTTCTGTAAAGACGTTTTTCCTGATATCCAACCTAAACTTATCCTGGTGCAACTTAAGGCCATTTCCCCTCTTCCTGTCACCTGCCTCAGTGAGATCAGCCCCGCTCTCGCCGTAAGCACCTTTCAAGTATTGGAAGAGAGCAATAAGATCTCCCCTCAGTCTCCTTTTCCCCAGACTGAACAGCACAGTCCAAAAGGAACTTGTGGATATTAGACAATAGTATGGTTTTTATCTCATTCATTACCTGAAAGGAATATATTCATTTGGATAAAAGTGATGCAAGTGGAAATATTACAAGAAAAAAAAAATCAAAAAGTTGTTAGAGAAGTACTGTTAAAAGATAAAGATTTTTTTTTTTAATTTTGTAACTATGAAAGAGTTGCTCACAAACTGCTCTGTTAATAGTGAGCTAACCAAAAGAGTCATCTGTTTTGAACTCAAATTTTACTTTGTATTAGTATACAGTATTCATATTTTCTTATGAGAAATTTGCTTGTATGAAAAAAGCTGCATAACTCAAAGATGGCCAGAAGTTACTACTATTTAAATTTATACTCAGAAAAGTTTTTGAATGACATCAGATTAATTAGCGGCAGTTTCTTAATTACCTCATTATTTGATTATGCTTCCAGCTATCATTTCAGAAACTTCCTTAAATTAAACTAATGCAAGTGGAGGTGTTGTTGAAGAGCTTTAGTGTAACTAAAAACATACTTGGCAATATTTTATGTAAGCGTAGTTTGGAGTGAAAGTGTTATGGAGTAAGAAATACTGAACTGAATATGGAAAATATTTGAGTCTCTTGATCACATAACACATATCCACAGGGACTGCCTATAAGCCTACATGAAGTACATCAAAATTAGAATTCAAATGAATTGGGCTGTAAACTCAAGTATTTTTTATCATAGAATCACCGAGGTTGGAAAAGACCTCCAAGACAATCCAGACCAACTGTCCACGTACCACCAATTTTTCCCACTTAACCATGTCCCTTAGTACAACATCTAACATTTCTTGAACATCACCAGAGATAGCGACTCCACCACCTCCCTCAGCAGTCCATTTCATTGCCTGACCACTGACCACTCTTTCAGAGAGTGTTTTTCCTAATATCCAACCTGAACCTCTCCTGGCACAACTAGAAGCCATTCCCTCCAGTCCTATCAATAGTCCTATCAATGGGAAAAGAGGCCAACCTCCACCTTGACACAACTTCCTTTCAGGTAGTTGTAGAGAGCAGTAAGGTCTCCCCTGACACTCCTCCAGACAAAACAATCCCCATTCCCTCAGCTGCTCCTGTTAAGAGTTGTGCTCCAGACCCCTCACCAGTTTCGTTGCCCTTCTCTGAACACAAATTACAGAATAATAGAATATCCCAAGATAGAAGGACACACAACTGATAACTGAGTCTCCACACAGGACCACACAAATATCAGACCATATGTCTGAGTGTTGTGAAATCTGGCAGGTTCCAGTCCTGTCATAGCCATCTCACACACATCCTCTATGTTCTATTTAGTATCTACGGAGAACTTCCAGGCAATGGCTTCATGGGAAAAGCAAGATTAGGTAATTTTCTAACATGGATATTTTCCCTGAGAAATGGGGGACTTGGTGTACATTAAGTAAAAGAACTGATTTGAGATTGAATTAATGATCACCACTGTCTCTCTTAAAATCTATAAATTGAGAAAAAATGTGCTATATATTGGTTAATCTTCTGTCTACTTTATAATTTAAAAATCACTCAGCCATTTCTAAAGATCTCTTTGCTCTCTCACATTCAAATAATGTTTTTCTCATTGTGTACTCTGATATTTTTTTTTTCATTCAAAATTATCTCCATTCTTTGCTTTTAATGCAAAAATTCAATCTTATTTCTACTGTTTCAGTGATTTCTTCCTTCTTTAAAATCAAACAAGTAATTTGCACGTGGGCATTACAAGCATCACTACAACATAGGAAAATGCTACCAGATTTTACTGAATTTTAATTAGTAGCAAAGAGTTGGAGTTTCCTGAATTTAGTGCTTTTTTCAAAATGTCTATTTAGTGTTTAAGATAGTCAAATAGTACTCCAATATATTTCTATCTCATCAACCAAATGACCGTAGAAGAAAATTACTGCATATCTCAAAGAAGTATTTTACATTAATGCCGTAAAAATGGTTTGCTGAATTAATATGTGAAGGAACGGCCACTTGAAACAGCAGAATTGGAGGCTTGAGAATCCAATAGCTAAGAATAACACTGCTCCATTTTCAGTGTACTAAAAGGTTTTTACTCAGTGGGAAACTAACTTATTAGAAAGGGCAGTCTAAAAATGTACTGCTAGGAGATTTGGGAGTAGTAGTCCTTGAAATAAAGATTTAGTATTGTAGATTTTACAATTTATCCATTTTTGGTGGTTGTGATGTATGAGTCACAGGGGTAATAAACTTAAAATAGGTTGAAGTAAAGTTAAGTACTTCCCAGTATCTTCTATTAATTATCCGTAGAATAGAAGAAAAGAAATTAATGCAGAGACAGAAACTCATCTCGGAATAAAAGGGGAGTACATTCTTTCACTGTAAAGATTTTACTGACTTGGTTATTTTTTCAGAGAAGGCTGAGTGATTAAGAAATATTTAATGTCTATACACTGCATAAAATATCTAGCTTTCTTTTTATTTAAATGAAGAATCTGATACAAAATGAAAGATGGCAGACTGAAAATACTGAAACAGAATTATCAAGAGCTGTACTCTTCCCTGTGCAAAATCTGTAGGTAAATCCTAGCTAGCAGACTTATCCACTGGAGCTGTTTCAAAACTATTTCATGCTTTCTGTCCTTTTAGCTCCAGATTTCTTTTGAGCGAAGACTGTGTAGTAAGAAAATATTTGTCACATATATGATGGTTCTAATTTAGCAAGAAATTGATATATGCCATTGCTCAAGGGTATCTCTAAGCCTTTATCCCAGCTATTCCAAAGCTAGCTGACCAAGATGATGTGTTTGTAGACTGATAGAGAAGAATAAAATCAAACCCTCAATTCCCAACACATTCCAACATCTTTCCTAACTCTTAAAGTCAAAGATGTACTTCTTCACTTCATGATGCTTTGACATTTTGAAGATTGTCAATATTATGTAAGAGAGTGTTCTTCCGTTCAAGAAAGGCACGTTCTGTATGCATATAGTGTAAGTGACAAATTGCAAACTCGAGGTACTAATGCTGATTTAGGATGATCTTGATAGATGCAAAAGCATAATAAGTTTTGTAGCCTTTTAATACACTTATCTCAAACCATATAGGTTAAGCAACAAATAAACACACACCAGAAGGCTCATATAATGCTCATGAAAGAAAGCAGTGTTTACATAAGTGTTGCCGGGGAATATTTAAGGTCAAAGTTCGACTTCCTAAGTTCTCATTCTTCAACTCATCAGCATAGCTAAAGCCTGCACACCTAGGTCCCTTTGATCATTTCATAACTGGACAATCTGAACTCTCATCTAAAGCTTACAGCAATAACTGTTTACTTCAATTTCGCAAGGGCTTCAAGAATTGACAATAAACCAGTATGTTTTCAAATTTTCTTTCCTCAGAACCAGAAGAATCCTTGACTCCTTACTCTCTGTACAAGGATATTGTATTAAGATACTGAAGATACTAACCTTCATGTGTTATCAAGAATCAATATATACAAACATACTAAGGGAAACTGACATCATCTGTCATCCCACCTCTGAGAGAAAACATTAAAAATGGCATTGTTTCTGCAACTGGAAACTGATGAATAGCAATTGTCAGACAAAAATAATCTATTATTCCAGGTCCCAAGTATGTACAATGCATTTCAAGTTAAATAGTATCCATTTGCTATCAAATAAATACCATAGTATTTAATCTATTTCAGTGAAAGTGTTGACATTTCATTAACTGGATCCTGTAATGAATACTAGATTGACTGAACAAAGCAGAAGTGTTCAGTTCTAAAATGTTCAAGAATATTGCTCAGGCCTTTTTCCCTTCATCAGCTCCTACATCTGAAAGTCAATTTAAAGCCTTGTACAGCTACAAGCATGTTAATACACTGCATAGTGTCATACAGAGTTGAGTTTAAATGAAATGCTCATTCTAGTTTGTGCTCTTCTTGATATACTTTCTAGATCAGTCTTCCACATCTCTAGCTAATTATCAACATAATCTCTCCAGATAATCTTATCAGAGGATGACTGTGTCTGAAGATAATCTTTTGAGGGGATAATCTCACCACAGGATCATCTTGTCTCAAGGTAATTGTATTATAAGACATCAGTAGCTCCTAAGAAGATGGTAAGTTTTCAGAACTGGCAATATATAGCCTAAAGTTTTAAAAGCATACAAAAATATGGTATTTGACAGCATCAGAGTGGAAATGAATGCATTTCTTTTTATGTCTTTGCAAAACAACCTACTAAAAAGATCTTATGAAAGCAAAATCTAATTAACAGTAATTTTGATAGTAATTATAGATAAATAGTATTTAGCTTTTTCATTGTAGGTCACAGTACTTTGCCTTAAAAGCTTCTCTCAGATGAGATTCCACAGACGTTACTTTGTTAGCTGATATTCCACAAGACTTCATAGCAAGCCTCACAGCATTGCTCTTAGGAAAGACTAGAGAATAATCCATTTTTATGGGTCAATCAAGACACTAAAGCCATGCATCATTAGTCACTCACAGTAAAGAAAATCCCATAAATACTACATCCTCCTCATGTACAAGATCTGGTAATTTTCAGTGCCTTTATCAGTCTGCTAAACTCCTACAGCCAATTAAATAGTAGTGGCAGAACTAGAAGTTAGGAGTTCTGATCCTAGGACCCTACCTATTTTTGATATTTCCAGAATCACAGAAGGAAAAAAATCATACTTGGAACATCCTTTTCTTTAGATAAAGACTTACTAACTTAGCATTCTTTGCTGACTGTGGACCAGTCTCCATCGGTTGAGGACAGGCTCCCCTCTTCCCCCCCCTCCCTGTAGTTTGAAAAGGTGTTTCAGTGTGAATACCAGTTTCTTTATTGAAAAAGTACGACTTACTTTTACATAGCAAAATTCACTTAAATGAAAACAGTTCTACTCAAAAACTACATTGTCAGAATGCATGGTGCTACTTTTGAATTTACTCACTGGAATCAATTAGAATTTCCAGGCTTCTCTGGTAACCTTATACATGCTTGTTGAGATAATTTTACTCTGACCAGTTGGTTAGTATTGGTTCCATCATACTTGACCAGAATGTCAGATATTATCTGCTGGTGTCCCTTCACATCATCTCTGAAGATAGATTCAATTGATTTTTGGGTTTTCTAGTTCTACTAGAAAAACTAAAAACATGTTCACTGTGACTTGTTCATATATAAATATACATACATAGACATATGTATATATATATATATATATATATATATATACAAACTATGAGTTGTTAGAAACAAAAACTTCCTCTTTGTTTTATACAATTTCTACTGTTTTCCAGCTTTTACTTCAACTGTCCACCAGCATGCACATCATGGTGTGCCTACACTAATTGATGCTCTCTATTTCAGCTTAGCTTTCACCTGCTGTATACCAGTTGCCTACTTTCAATTTATTTGGAGATACTCTTTATTCGTTTTCATCCTAACCCTCATGACCCTATTTGTGCTGCTGCTGAAAAAATAAATAAATAAATAAAATGCAGTGTCAAACATCCTTGAATCAGTTCAATTTGATATTTTCAGGGAGTACTCTGTTTAGAACCTCAAGTGGCAACAGTAAGCCTTCATGATTTGCCATGTGCTTCTTTTTCCCATCATACAGAAAACACTATTTCAGTAAATTACCAGTCTTTAAAGCTGATATAATTTATGGCCTTGTGTTACAAGTTACATTTCTATATAATATTATCAGTGATTATCCAATTTCTATACTGATTAAGAGTCTGTCCTAAACATCATTTAAAATGAATCTGAGAAGACAAATAAGACTACTTGCATATTACACAATTGAAATCATACTGAAATTATTTGTATGGGTCAAAAATTACTATCAACTGACACATATTATATGAATTTGCATTTTTATGTATGGTGACTTGGAGCTTTTCATAGTGCCACAAAGGAGAGAATCTGAGCCAAACCATTTTCTTGCTCTGGATAGATCTGTGTTCAGAAATATAAGCCATCTCACATTAACTGCAATTGGAGTCTTAGTTGTCCCAGTATCCTGCAAATAAATACTAATGCAAATTTTGAATTTTTAAGTTTCAAAAGTAAAATTTCTAACAAGTTTTTTCTCTGTGCTTCATAGCACAGTCCACAGAAATTCATAGGTCTGGCACAGGATTGCTATGATACACAGCATCTCCCAAAATTCCAGAATCTGTTTTAACAGTCTCCTTTTTTTGCTGCTTTCCCTTTACAGACCAATAGGTACCTCATCCCATTGTTATGTCGAGGTACTTCTTCACCATTTGTCAAAATGCTACTTCACACACGTATATACAAGTGTTACGTTCTAGTACAGTAATTCCTGGAGGTAATGACAGTAGACAGTATCAGAAAAAGATTTACAGGCCAACAGAAAAAAATAACTTATATTTACAAAAAACAAAAATAGTTTTGAATTTCAGTTCAGCCTTTTGTAGGTTGTTCATCTATTTACACTCATGAAAATGAGAAACAATTTCTTTTTTCAAGTGAAATAATGAAAACATTTTCTGATGTTGCCAGTTATGACCTGAGCGTTTCCAAGTTAGATCTCTTTAATATGAAAACAAACTACGTATATTTCTTTACTAGAAAATACATTGTTCGTTAATGGTGTACTTTTACTGTGTTTTTCAAACTTAATGCAATTTTTTGCTTTTTTTAGTATTTTTTTATGTATCTTAAAATATGTTAACCAATTTAAATGACAGGCTGTGAAATGTATAACAGAAAATTTTATCACTAATTTGAAGTTTGTTAGAACTCAGACATATAGAACACTTGAAGAATGGAAGTGTTAAATCCAAGGTACTTGGAGCTATTTAGCAAAACTTTAAAGATCAACAGCTCTGCTTTAGAAAACCTTTAAGTGTTTATTAATTTAAGTAAATTTCATAAAATTTCTTTGATTACATTTTTTACAACAAAGCTTTTGCAAAGTGAGCATGAATCCTAATTGTTTATTTACACAATATTAATATTCAAATAGAAGGTTCATGGAAGCACAGTTAATTAAATATAAATTAATGTGGTGGAATATTTAATTATCTATTCTACACCTCACAACTAATGATTATGTAAATGCCTTGCATTTAATCTTGTTCCCAGGAAATTAACTTAATGGCCTTCAACAAATGAACATTTTGTATGCATTGCAGGACACTTTATCTAAATTTTAACAGCATGGTATTAGTTTCAGATAATAACATGATTACACAATTTAAAATGTAAATGTACACAATACTTTTGTTTTCTTGATTTTACCTTAGAATATAAAGTGGGATGAAAATCCCTTTATATGTCTATAGCTCTAAAGTTCTGTGGTCTAGATTTTAGCCATCATTCAACTTTCCTGTTTTACTTTCAGCACATGTTCTTTTCCACTCAAAAACAATAGTCTCTGAGAGGCATCCTACCTAGATAGCATCAATAAGAGAGATAAAAAAAGGTACAAGAAAATAGCTTACTCTAACACAGAGCTCAGCTAAACTGTTCCAAAATAGGCCAATAATGAATATCAAAAGTTAATCTTCATACCAAAAATATGAAGCCCCCGTTAATTGCAGAAAAGGTCTGTATCTTTTGAAAGGGGAATTTATATGTGCTAAAAAATTAAACAACTGTGATTCTGGTAGACATGTAAAACAACGTTCCATTAATGAAATCATTTTCCCCAGGCAGTGCTACAGGCTTGGGGCAGAGTGGCTGGAAGACTGTGTAGAGGAAACTGTGGGTATAGGTGGATGCTTGGCTGAACATGAATAAGCAGTGTGCCCATGTGGCCAAGAAGGCCAAAGGCATCCTGGTTTGTAACAGTAACAGTGCCAGCAGGAGCAGGAAAGTGATCATCCTTCTGTACTCAGCACTGGTGAGGTTGCACCTTGAGTACTGTGCTCAGTTTTGGACCCTTCACTACAAAAAAGACATTGAGGCTCTGGAGAGCTCGTGAAGGGTCTGGAGTTCAGCCTTACAAGGAATGGCTGAGGGAGCTTAGATTGTTCAGACTTGAGAAGAGGAGGCTCAGGGGCAAGCTTATCACTCTCTACAACTACCTGAAGGGAGGTTTTGTTGAGGTGGGAGTCGGCCTCTTCTCCCACGTATCTGACAATAGGACTAGACAGATAGCCTCAAGGTTCATCAGCGAGATTCAAGTTGGACATCAGGGAACTCTCCTGAGAGAGAGTGGTCAGGCACTGGAAGGGGCTGTTCACGGAGGTGGTGGAGTCACCATTCCAGGAGGTGCTGAAATGTTTAGATGTTGTACTGAGGGTCATAATTTAGTTAGAAATATTGGTGATAGGTGGACAGTCAGAGTGGATGATCTTAAACTTCTTTTCCAACCTTGGTGACTATAATTCTGTTTTAAAAGTTACACATAGAAAATAGTAACATTGTGAGGAAGTTTTTTCATATTCCAGTTTTTGTACTTTTAGAAATACTACGCATGCCTGAGCTTTGGAACCCAGAACACTTTTGAACGATCTCAGGATGCAATTTCTATAATTACAGTAAGTATCCTTAACTATCATTAAAGTACATTTCAGTATAGACTTAAAGCGTCTGGAAAAAAGTTTTGTGCTACTGACCAGTATAACTAATGTGCATTTGCAATTTAGGATTAATCTAGAAGGCAACATTTTTCAAAAGAAGAAGAGAAGGTTATTTGTGTCACGTGTACAGCCAAAAAAGGGCTGATTACTACTTACTTGTCTGCAGGCATAGGAGTACCCATGCAGACTGTCAAAAACTTCCTTTCTCCTATTACTCACCCTTTCGCTTTTGCAGGATGACAACAGCAGGAAAGAACTGAAGTGCATTCAAAGTCAGTAGAAGGCAGTAGGAAATGATCTGAAATTAAAACAAAGGAATAACAATAAGCTCTCAAATTACATTTTACAGCATTTTACACAATTTTACAGCTTCACAGTATTTCACATACTTTGCAATAGCAGCACAGTACAAAATTATTAAGTCTGGTAAATTTTACCATGTAATGGTGTTATAAAAAACTCAGAAACTATGCAAAAGACAAAAACACCATTTCAAAACTTACAATGTCATTTTAGTATTATTTAAATTAATTTTCTCATCTGTGAAATACGGAAAAGCAAAAGGACTTAAGAAGATAGAATCTCTGTTTCATTGATGAAGAATGAGAGAGTAATAAATCCCTACTTTTAACCAGGTACAGTCATTAGAACTACACATTTGCTTATCCTCAACATTTGTTGTAATCATCACTGTAATTGCTTCCAGGAAAAAGAGCATGGAAATTTTGCAGAAAAAACATCTTTTGAGTAACTTACCTATCCTGACTTCAAGGGTAATACATTTTAGTTTAAAGAGATTGATCATAATTAACAACCATAAGGAAGCTACATTTTGAAGAAGAAATTCAGTGTAAAAGTCTGTTTTGCTCTAGATTCCTAACTTGGACTTTTTTCATGTATAACCTCAGGGTCCCTTGAGAATATGAAAGGAAGCAAACAAAACAAAAAGCAAAGCTAAGAAGTATAATGACCCACAAGTACACACCTACGTACTGTAAATGCAATTAGATAGCCCTGTACAAAGCTCTTTGAACTTGAAGACACATTGAAACCCAAATCTTGAATGTTGGTTATCTTTCTCATTATTAATGGAGAGTACATGCTAAAATATTTTGTCCTTCAGATTCTAAAGAGGTACGTATTCATTACCATTCATTCATCATAACTGTCATACAAAAATCAGTGGAATAATTACAGCAAAGTGAACCCATGAAAGTGAGCTGATCAAATTAAAATTAATTAGTTGACATTGTATTCTTTGTTTATCATGATCTTTTCCAGTCATCTTGTGCAGGGTTATACTCATATCTCTGAAATTGTTTTTTGTCTCTGCAAAATAAATGAGTGATGGTACACTAGGTAAGTAAAGTTCAGAATATTACATCTTTGTCTCTCTCACATATCTTGTTGTTTACAATAGTAATTTACCTACCTTTTACTGTGTAAAAATCTTTCCTTTCATACTCCCTTTGTTATTTCTGATTGTTTTAATTGTCCATTACTTTCTCAGGATGAGAGCAAAGTAAAACTGACTTTTAATCCTGCATGGAGATGGAAATTCTTGGAGGAGCTTAGCACTCAGTGGAAGCTGATTACACTCAATAATTACACAGAACGCTCAATACCTTCTAGGATCATTTGCCAGAAAGAAAGTGGGTGATGAAGAGCAGAAGTTATTTTTACATATTATTTCAAGGGGCCTAATTCAACTCTCACTTAAGTCAATGGAAGATTTTGCTCTGAGTTAAATGGGAAAACTCTTAATTAATATTTTAGACCTTGAAGAATTATGCCAGTTAAACATCTGGTATATCCAAAACTTCTATAAGAAATGAGCAAAATCAGATTCTAAACATTAGCTTGTAATCTATCCATCATATAGTACTAGTATCCATCTCTACTAGGGAGTCTGTTAACAGCAAACTGTACTGAGTGATGAGTTCAGAGCTGAAAACAAACGAGATAGTTTCAAAAGTGGAAGTGGTATTCTCTAATATACCTCCGTATATGATGGTAGAAACATTTACTTCAAGTAGAAACCCAAAAAACAAAGGAAGATTAAAAGTCTCCATACTTTTCAAAACAGTCATTAACTATATTTGTCACAGTTCCCTATTTGAAGCAGGCTTTATAAACCCTCTATGTCTCCAACTGTAAGCCTAATGTATTCTTCAGAACATGGATGCTGAATATTCCTCTTCCTCTCCCCTTTTCTTTCATCCCTGCTGTCTTTTCCTTAAAACTCTTCTTGATCTCCTTTCCTAAGAGATCAAGACCTTCTCTCTGGCCTTCTTTTTATATGTAGTGGAAAAATATGAACACTAAGAATATAGCAGCAGTCATAAATTTTGGGGGCTGCATCACCACAGAAGGTGTGTGGAGAGGGAGTTCTAAGGGCAGAGTGCTGGGGATGGTCAGAAAGAGAAGTTAATCAAGATTCTGCAACCCCTTTCTTACTGCCAAGTTCCCTCTGAATCAAGATGACTGTTTGCATTAACATATTTAGAAGAAATTAATTTCCTGTAACGAAGAGCACACAGGAGAGCAATCCAGCTACCATCATTTGTGGCTATCTTTGACATCTTAGACAAAAGGATCTGGCTATTTTCAGCTAAGTCGGCTAAGGACATACTTCAACATCAGGTTAGAATTCACGCAGCGACATCCATACTGAGACACATTAATAGCTCTACATTTGAGCGTGAACTTTTATTTTTTGAATGATGTTGATATATATTGTGCCATCTCTCCTGCTTACCATTCTTATAGTCTGAGCTCTTTTACCGGCATCAAGCATCTTCAGAAACCAGATTAAATAGGATTTAGCCCAGAATCACTGGCATCACTTCTTCAAATACTTAGGCTTCACAGTCATAAAATAGCAACTACTCCTTGGATTACAGCAGCGCAGTCTTGATCCCATGTAATCTTACCACATACATTGAAGGGTTCTAATTTTCAGTGACAATCAGGCCCCTGCTTGTATTTATGTGGTGTGTTGACATTTCAAATGTCCTGCAAATACTATTGCATTGATTTGGACAGAATGGCTTACAATTTAGAAAACTGAGCATGTGAAAATTTAATGGAGAATGTCATTATTGCAACTTTCACATAGGATAAGGATATACATCAGTACTACACATCGCCTTTCACATTTTTGTAAGATGAAATACAGACTTTTAAAACATTCAGTTTTTATTCATCCTCTTGAATATAATAGTAAATACCAAAAGATTTTGAAAGCAGCAGAATTAGGTCAGTGCTGAGCACCTTTGGAAATCCTTACTAAACACTGTTAAAGAACGTCAACATCAAATTTCAAAGTTGAAGATAAGGCTTTTTACTTGTTAGGAAAGAGCAATATATAGAAATAACTGCTGAAATGGAATAAAAATCAGCTGTACATTTGTGATTTTTTTTCTGCTGCTACGTCTCTTTTTCATTTCTGATTATTTGAGACAATTGTTAATAGCTGAAGAGTCAGTGAGTTCACTTTATTAACAGTTTAAAAATAATGTGAAGCCAATACACTTAACGTTCAACTTCTTTACATTTAAGTGAGCATTTTGCTCACTTAATTAGGTAAACTACAATGTTTTTCTCTAGTAGTTCCTCTATTTAATGTGAAAGTAATAAAAGCACCATAGGGTGCACTGTATTTTTAAAAATGTGTTACTGTACCTGTCTTCCTATGAATTCTAATTTGTGTATAATTTTTCTCACCTTTGCTAGTATTATTCAAGATTTCTTCACTGTAAAATATGCGATTCCTAATGAAACCCTTTTCAAAGTGACTGCACTCAGTCTGTAACTAATTAATTATCAACATAATCTGCTCTAGTGACAGTTATTATTTATCAAAGCCTTATAATGCAAATCATGGCATTTACATTTCTATTCAAGTGATGTCTTCATTTAAAATCTCATGACTTCCTGATTTTTGTTTTCTACTCTCTCCTCTACACTTCTCTTTTTCTTTAAAAAAACAAACAAACAACAAAACATTGATAATTTGGCTGAAGCTGTTCTCTTCTTCGTGGCATTTTTATCTGCTAGTAATAGTCTCATTGCAGACTGACTAGACCAAGCTATTGAACGTAAAGCTAGACAGCATTTCACTATATATGAAATGAAGAAAGATCATGCTGGGACAGTCACCTTCAACATCATGCATTCAGTCTAAATTTACAGTAATAGACTCATACTCAGAGAATGCTTGCTGTGTTTGTTTGCAAACTAGTATGCAGTACTTACAAGTCTGTGGTTTTATTGACATATTCCTTTCCTTTCCTGTGGTTTTTAATTGAAACCCCCACTGCTCAGCCTAGCTCCTGGAAGTCAGAGAACAGAAGTTCTGCATTTAGTTTAGCATTTAGACAAGATGAACACATACAGGAGAGTTCTGCTGCTTGATCATGAAATACATAGTCCAGAGTTGTTGGGGAGTTTGTTTTCATTAAGTAAGACTCGTGATATGTGTATAGAATTAGCTCTACAAAATCAAATGAATGGTGAAGGAAATGTCTTAATGTGAATAAAATTGTCATTTTAATATTACTGGATGACTAAGAAAAATATTTGCTAGAAGGCATTTGCTTCCCATTGCAACACATGCATTGCTGGCTGCATGCCTGACCTGAGTATTCAGTTCACAGGCCTCTAAATTATGATGTATTAGTAAGCTTAGTTAGCCAGGGATAACTTTTCATTCTGGTCACTCAGTATGTGAGACCTCCATGAGTATCCCATGTGTACTGTAAGAAATATGTGATTGTTTAAAAGTATATACAGCTCTTCACCAATACTGAAATATTATTATTTTAGATGTTAACAGTGTAACAAAATGCAATTTTGCAAAAGTCTTGCAAAAATAAAATCCACACCTGTTTGGATACTCTGATGGCCTGTTCCATTTCCTTATGATGGAAGTTTAAATCCATTAAAAACATTGGTTACCACTTAAAGAAAAAATAAGGGAACGCAAATAACACTTAGCTATGACCTTGGAAGAACTGGTAACTGAAGTCTGAAGAATTAAATTCATTGTTTACTTGTTACTACAAAATGCTGGCTTTTAAAAAAGATAACCAGATTACTTTTATTTTTCTAGAGTTCAAGACTGTAAGATATAAAATTGCTGTCCTGTCTGAAGCTCTTTAAAACAGAAAGGGAACTCTGCTGGATCTACAAGTGGGAGCAACAATATGTAAGAATTTGCAAATACCTTTATCAGTGTTGTTCATCGTGCAAGAAATAAAGTACAACAAAATCACATTGTAAGATGCTGTGCCACTCCTCTGAGGAATAAGTGGAAAACAGCTGCCATTGACAGTGCATTGACACTCCAGCATGTGAAGGACCACCAGTTGGCTGTCCAGTGCAGAGTAAGACAAAAGAAAGTCACGTATTCTGACTATTAGTACAAAAAACAACCCATTTGGCCTAAGCCCATTCCAAACTTTTCCTACTTGCCCCTTGAAGCTTTAACTCACGTGTGCTAAAGGTAAAACAACTACTAGGTTATTGTTGCAGCAAAGAATACCCTCAGGGACTAGCAGGAAGAAAAGCACCTATTTCACTACAAATAGCCACCTGGCAGGCATTTATTTGCTGGCTAGTATGATCTAAAGAGAGTAAATGCAATAATGAAACAGTTTTTTAAACTCCAGTGCTAGTGTTCTGGTTTATTTGTTGCAATCCTACTTAGCTATACAGACAAAAGCTAATAGGTTTATATCATCCCAATTAATCCATATTGACTTTAAATGTGTTATTTTTTTCGCTTTCTTTTACACAATCAGTTTGTCAAAGCGGAAGTTAAATTATCTCCTTCAAACGAGCTTCAAACGAGAGGCTCTTTCATGCCTTTCCACTTTGCCTTCCTTCAGAGAACAGCAATTTTTACTTACATACGTCACTGTCATGGAAAGACGACACTTTAGCGTTGAGCTTCATCTAGAGATTAGGCACCAAGTGCTCTTGAGCTGCAGGTTGTGAATTCCTAAACCTCAGGGAATCTCAGCTGTAAATGCTTTCAGCTTAAATTATGCTATTCATACAGTACTTGAGGATGGTATTTCACTGAGGGAATGGACAGAATGCAAGCTGAGTTCTGGTCATATCCAGAACACGCTGCCTATATAGTTGGCAGAAAACTACAGTGAGAAAGGTAATTTCATAAACACCCTGTCACAAGAGGACAACTGTCTTTTGGAAAAATGTACTGGAAAAAGTAGAAAACACAGCAAATGCAGTCCTGCATTAAGATGTTTTCCATCTTTTTAACAAAGTTTGAACAAGGAAATTTAACTTGCAATGCTGCTATATGACTCATATAATATTTTGGCATTATCTCCAATCAATTCTTTGAAAATGAATAATGACATCTCAAAAATTACTGAAGATTAATTGTAAGTTTGTATTCACTCTCATTTTTTCAGTAATGACAGTTTTATCTTCCTCATTTATTCATGATAATTTTAATGCTCTACCTGCCCACTTTATAATGCAGACTTACTGTCTTTTTATAGTGAAAAAGACACACTAAATACAATAAAGGGATTTAAATTAAAATAAAAAGGCAAAAATATCAATGCTGATAACTTTTATCACAGAGTATATCACTTTTCTTTTGCATATATGGTAACAGGATTGGAATGCCTGATTTGTTCTCCATTTACAATTCCAAAGAATAGTATTATTTACAAAGTAGGAAACAGCATTTTCCTAATCGAACCCTTAAATCTTTTTCACAGTACAACGTGTGATGATATACCAGGCCTCTTTTCCATCTAACCCTAATAATATTTTCACATTACAACTTTGAACAAAGCCTACTTTTGGATTATTTCATCATTTTAATAAAGAATTTACAACTTCCCACTTCATAAACATAACAATTATTAACTTATTAACAATATGAGTAAATTGTGATAATGATGCAATTTAATTCAAGTGTTCAATGCTTCACTTGTCAGGTCCAATTTGACTTCACCACACAAATGGCACAATCTTGATGTTAACATATGCAGGGCCAAGATTGCACCTCAATATCTAAAACGAAGTAGGGAGGGTACTTGATCTGCAGCAGCAGAAACATGTTCAAACACAGCTCAGAGGCCATGCTGTGAACAAGAACTCTGAATTTGCCAGGACTCCTGGGAATTTCTGTTGAAGCACACACACTGTATAGTTCATTTAAAGTATCTACTGGCAGTTAGGACAGATCTTGTCCAAAAAGGAAGGGAATTCCCTTTCATCTTTATGGAAGCTGTTGCAAAATGATATAAACATCACCAAGTCTTGATTTTAAAATGTTAATTTATCTCCCCAAATTACCACGCTCACATATGGCTCATAATTGCAGCATCATGGAGTGTCAATTGAGCAAAACAGATGTACTTTTCAAAAAAATGTGACAGTGTTTGCAAAAGTGCTCTATTCTCCATGGGTGCCCATGCTGCTTCTACCTTCTGCTTCAGTACCTACATATTGATGCTGCTGAACTAAATGCAGATTTTCTGCTTCAAGAGTATACAATATCAACATTCAGGCCAGCAAAATGTAGCATCTAAACAATTCCAAATAAAGCAGTTAAAGCAAACACTGTGCATTAAGTAACAGACCTGAATTTCCTAAGGAACTCACAAGAAAATTAAAAATGAATATTCTGACATTGTTAGATAACTCATGAAATTAGGAAAGAAATCTAATGAAGTTTAAAACTGTTTCAGGTATAGTAGTTAGGAACAATAGCTTTGACGAATTAGAGCCTTGTCCCATTAAGGTTCAGATTTGTGATTTGGATCTGTAAATCTCTGGTAAAATGAAGTGCTGAGTTGCTCTGAATCTACTCTACTAAGCTCAGTGAACATTAAATTTGATTGTGACGAAGTTCTTTTCTAAGCTGTATTTTCCTAAATAGCCCTATATGGAAACTGCTGTTTGTTGGTTTTCTCAAACTGGAGATCTATCTCTTTGAAAAAGTCTTTGCAATGCAATTGTTGGATGCTATGTTGGTTCACTTATTGCTGTTCAAGATTTTGTTTGCTACAGTGCTGTGTGAATAACGTATGACCTGCAGAAATATTCAAGGAATTCAGAATTATTTCGTGCATCTCATCTCACAGGACAGGAGCTTTTCTGTGGAGATATTTTATCAGTTCTTAGATTTTGCAGAACTCTTATCTGATTGACATTGGTTTTATCTGAATACTGGGATTAATTTTCAGATAGCCTTTTCATTTTCTTATTAGTTCTTTGAAAAAAGAAGCCAGATTTATCTACCTTACAGGATGTTTGAACACAATTCCTTTTTCCCTTATTTTATTATTATTATTTTTTTTAATTTGGACTGTCATCCTCATGAACTATTTTCAGCTTTTAAAATTTTCTTTAAAGAACTTTATTGCTTGAGTTTTCACTCTGTGATATAAAACCTTTCAAAATTTCAGGAAAGAAAACAAAAATATCTATTTTTGAGATTGTTATCTTTAGATAATTTCTATCAGTTGTCATTGATAATGGCTTGCTGTGCAACTAGTTGTTCTCTATAAAAGAAATGTAGTCTCATATCTGCAGGATTTCATTATAGTTTAGCTCTCCAGTAGTTTAGGACAAGCTTTTCATTGCATTTATGTCTATCTTCATGTATTTTCTTGCAGCAGAATTTATAGAGGTATTTTCCTCATATAAAGAAGAAAGCTCCTAGTGATGGATGCAAAAATACTTCTGAAACAGTGTGATATACTGCTGTTGTCTTTCAGCTCTTTTGTATGCAGTGCTCTGATGGAAGTTAGATGAAGTGAGAGAGTAGGGACTGAAACCTAATGTACAAGTCAAAATCCTTTACCAGATACAGTCAGAATAAGAAATAAGAGTCATATAGAGAAAAACAACAACAATAATTGTTCTTTTATAACAATATGCTTCTTGTAAACCACAGAGTTTAAAACACTGACAGAAAATCTCCTTTCCTACTCTTTCCTATTAAGAATGTTTGGAATTTCTAACATTTTTGAGTTGTCTCTTGTTCAGAGGAGATTATATCTAATTCCATGAGAACAGGATAAAAGCATAGTTTGGTTCCCTCTCAAAGTCACTTTCCATTTTACAGAACTGAGTCTACTCTCCCCGTGCCAAACCAGGCACCTGCCTTGTTATGAAAATTGATAGAGCAATACACTAAGGCACTGGAGACTGCTATTGTACTCCTGGATCTGCTTAGGAGGGCTTATTTCCTTCTCTGTGTCCCTTTATCTCTAATGCAGGAATAGTAACACTGGCTTTGTTTCTAAAGCATTTGGAAAATACAATACAATGCCGTACTGCTATTATTACAAACTTACTTCACTTTCAACTATTCAAAATCATACATGACACCAACAGTTGTTTAGAAAGACATCATAGTGGACACAACATACTGCCAGAAACAAGCTTTGACACTTGTGGCTATACTGCAGAGTATATAGCATGATTGTGCCTGAGAGTCTGACATCTCATGTAAAAACATCAGCTTTGTAGATAAGACTCTATATTGGCTTCTTTTATACTGTATGTCAGTACAAGATGAAGGATGCAATTACAGACTTTTATCTTCTCTACCCTATCAGATAGACTGTGAACCTTCTCAAAATGTCACCACTGAAAAGAAAAGGCAAAGCTGAAGTCTTCAACTGTGTAATGTGTTACTATCTACTGTGTGGCTTCCCTAAGAGGTGCAAGTATCTGATTTATGACTCCACATTAAAGAATGCTTCGCTTTTGAGATTCTGGTTAAATACTATATGATATGACACAAGTATATTGAAAAACAGACCTTCAGATTCTTATAGCGGGCTTTAGCTTGCTATGCTTGCAGTACATTCACTTCAGATTGTGCAGGGTGTCCTACATTTCTATTTTTTATGTATCTCTGGTAAATGTAAAAGTTGAATTTGATATACTAAAATATATTCTCTCTCAAACAAAAGTTACTAGATCAGATCCAAAGAAAATTCTTCATCTCCTTGCAGTGCCTAATGTATTACTATGGGCAAGTAGAAATGAATATTTTATCACACATGGTTATTATGGATGAAACTTTGATTCTGGGCGTCTTCCTAGGAGATGGAAATGTGTGATACCACATTCCAGACAGATTCAATACTACAACAGTGAGGTTTAAACATGAATACTTGGATCAGTATCAAAATCTGTCTAGTAATAGAAAACCCTACTTTTGCCTCACAGTGTTTATAAATTGCACAGATTGTTTCTAGACATTTCATGGCCACAAGAAGGTATTATAGCATCTGTTCAGATTGGATTTGTGACTCTAGGAATGTTTTCAGTAAAAGAATGTTGTATTTAACCACTGGTATCTATAAGCAAATAGGCTGTGAAGCCAAAAGCTCTCAGCAGAGGGGACAGGAAAAATGAGAAGGATAGCCAAATCCTACTGTCACTTCTCATCAACCAAGCTAAGTACTTGGGAGAGCAGTGTTCTGGCCAGAAAAGTGGACTATATGAGGAAGAGAGGCAGTGTAACTTTGCAAATCATCTGTCTAGAGTCATCCATACGTGGCATAGCTATGTACCAAATCTTGCCTTAGTGAAAACAAAAAAATGACAGTTCACATTCTGTAGTGATCTCTTAACAAGTAAGAAAAGATTGGAACGTTCAAGGAAGCCACTTGAATTCAGTCTCTGTCAACTTCAGAATGGTCTGAATCTCTTACAACTAGACATATAAGCTAGAGTTAGATGTGTATTAAAGAATAATTCTGTACAGAACAGCCATGAAAAAGACATCTAGGCTGTCAAGAATAATTTGTAAAGAACAGGTAAGTGGACAGTAAACAGAATCTACTGTGCACGTAGTGTATTCAGTTTACTACATGTGATTTTCCACATTTCAAAAATTAATAAAATTAGTAGATTTGTAGAGTTATCAGAGATATGATACTTTGGAAAGAAGGCTCAGCAAACCAGAATTTGCAAGCTTTGAAAAAAAAAATAATTATGAAATGTAAAGAAAGTAAGCACAATTCACTAGTTTTCAAAGCAAAAACTGATCAGGCTTAAAGTCTCAAATACCTTTTTCTTCAAGGTAAAATCCCACTGTATAACTCAGTGCAACAAGGTACTTTGTATGCAAAAGCTTAAGTGGGTTCAAAAAGCAGAAATACAACTATATGTTAACATATCCTTAACCATAGCTATTGATATGATCCTGATGCATTTGCTATTTCAGAAGGTCTCCAAACAGCATTTGACCACAGGTCATCAGCTTACAACTTGAAAGAAAGATGAAGTTCTTTACTCCATCACTATCCTCAGTATTACACCAGATGGCCCTTTCGTCTGAGCCAGTCTCATCATTCTTCTCTTCAACACTATTGTACAAATCCCTCCAGCAGAACTAGTATTGGTGGCTAGTTTAATATTTTCCTAATTATTTTTTTTGCCTTCATAATCTTGTTGTCATAGTCAATTGCAAACACATTCATGGCATGGTAGAGTTAAATCACAAGTATTCTTAATTTAAAAATTATTAGCATACTACATAATTAATTAAACTTTTACACTTCAGTGAGTTTTGGTTCCCCAAAGAAAACTGAGCATACAGAATATAATTTGATTTAACTTTTTATGAAGGTCTAATCTACCTGAAACATTGTTATATTTCAGGGGAAGTATAAGCTGCTTAGATCTTCTCTAAGAATCACCTTAGCAGAAAAGAAATGTATTTATTTTAATGTAAAAATACAACAACATGTTTAAAAAAATGTTTTATCTATATCCAATGAGAAAAAATGTAAACAACAATTTAGGCTGTATCCATGAAATATGAGTAACATTTTGAGTATGTGAACAGTTGTGACAGAAGTGGTAATTCTACTGGAGATAATTAAACACTTAAAACACAAAACTAGAAAGAATAGATAAGAGAAGTGAAGAAAATAAATGCTTTAACAACTGCTAAGCAACGGTGTGGACTGTTCACTTAGCACTGGGCACATGAGGAGTCTGTACAGCTGATGAACAGTGCTTCCTATTTACAGTTGATGAGAAGAGCTAATAGCAAAAAAACTTCCAACTTCAGTTACTACAAAGACTAAGTAGCTAGAGTGTGCTCCCCATTAACCTTAACTGAGAGAATGAGAAAACCGGATGATCCTATGCTGCTTCTAGATTTGACATGAACTCAAAGTGTTTTTTCTGAATTGTCCTCCCAACTACTCTCAGTTCCAAATGGAATTATTCATAGAGGCACCACTGCAGACATATATGAGGCTGTTTCAGAACGTAAAAAAAAATACACCCATGTTTATGTTATACTGAGCCTCACCTGATAAACTCTCTCAAACCCAGAGGCACTAGAAAGAGCAGTGCACAAATATTTGAATGCTTTCCCTGTTGAGCAGTCTTGAGCTGTGAGAGCAAATGCTTATCCTAAGCTAATGAGCTCTACCAGACACTGACTCTGTGAAGAACAACTTTGTGTGTCCTCACATTGCTTGTTTAGCATCAGGAGCACTGGATACCCTTATCTGGACTACTGCACAATATGGCTGAGCCATTAACTGCTACTACTTCCAACATGACTGAGCAATCTATCTTGCAAAACTAAGGCTTAACACTTCCTTAACACTTTTCCATAAGGAGTTTCAAGGCAAAGAGCATCAGGTAAGTGAAAACCTGATTTACCAGTATTCCAAGAGCTCCCATGACAGGCAGTCTGTCTAACTAGAGAAAATATCGGGATGGATTAGAATTCCTGTTTCATGCAAACTGAATTCCAGGTGAGATATGAAGAGAAGTATTACATAAGAGCAGGGACATACATCATAGTCATACAGCAGGTATGTAGGTAGGTACTCATGAAGAGCAATAGAAACCATGCTCCTGCCCAACTGTCACGCATGTTGCCTATTTACCTTTGGCAGAAGCCCTGCTTGCTTCTCTTTTCTGCCTTCATTCTATTCTTTTTCTCTGATGCTCATAATTTGATTTTTTTTTGGCTGCCATAACTCTCAGAACATGAGAAGTGCAGCTGACACAGGCTGCTTCTAATTTAAATAGTTGAAGAGGACTCTTGCAATCTTCAATGCTACAAAGACTGAGTAGCAAAATATTAGTTCCAAATGCGTTGGATGGAATAAACTACTCATTTTGTGAATGTGCAAGTAATTCAGAGTTCTGATCTAGTGTGATTAAATCTAAGAAAAATTCTATAATTAATCAGCTCAACAGAAGGTATTTTTTAAAATGTCTGTCATGTAAATTGTATTTTTTCCACAACCTCAGCAAATGAATAAAAATGTGCCCGTCTTACAATGTCATTTATAACCATTAAGCCTCTAGATGACCCCTCATTTCAAATGAATGTAATGTTGTTAATTTTCAATTTTATATCCTGTCATATGGAGGCTTAGGAAGAAAGAAACATTCTACAGTCTTAAATACGTGGAGAAAGCATTGTCTTAGGCCATGCCTGAAACTCCCTGTAGCCTAGTTTATTTTAATCTGACTAGAATAGAAGAGTCTTAGAGGAACAAAATATGTATTACAAACGCAGATTATTAAACTACAGAAATGATCAGAAAACTTCAGCTTGTAAAAGCTAGCCCTGTCGTACATTTCTTATTTCTTTGTGTGCCTTTTATGCAATGGAACATCTTTAGTCCAACAGGTGAGGAGTGCCCCACTACGGCATCCTCTCCCCACACTTCCAAGTTAGACTAAGAACTCTTGGGGTAGGGGAAATATTTATTAGATAAAGCAACAGGTGCATAAAAAAGAGTTAATTTAGTGTGCCACCTAAGTGTTAGGTGTGCTCAGGACATCTCAATCTATTGGATTTATACTCTCAATGCAGAGAGGAAAAAGGCATCTATAAAGGTCTAAAGGAAAAATATACAGAGCTATCATGTTGGCTATTACACAACCAGCTGGAAGCAGATGAGCATAAGTTTATAGCAACTTAAGTTAGCAATGTGATCTCCAAATTCTGCTAAAGTCTCACTGTAAGCATCTAATTTCTTCTTGAACCTTAACTACTGCTGAAGTTAACCACCAAGACATTCTTCAGAATAACACAGACATCTCTTAAAAACACTTAATGAAATTGCTCTGAAAGCTCCCACCAAGCCTTCAGGACTAAGTAGCAGAGCAAGAAAGCTTGCCCTCAGCAAGATACCCAAGTTCTGAGCACTTTCAGCGGCTCATCATCTAGGGTGGATTTCAGCTTCTAGGAATAATACTTTCTAACAAATTCACCTCCAATCTTCTATATAACCACTACCCTATTCTTTGCTGAGGCAGCCAGAAAGTTCTTAAAAAGCAAACACACATTTGGATAGAAACTAGATAGAATATAATTTGGCCCATCTCCAGTGACACAACACAGCAAAGATTGCAGCAATATT
This sequence comes from Lagopus leucura, assembly GCF_019238085.1. Taxonomy (NCBI): domain Eukaryota; kingdom Metazoa; phylum Chordata; class Aves; order Galliformes; family Phasianidae; genus Lagopus; species Lagopus leucura. The sequence continues at coordinate 4,115,407 of NW_024962271.1, read as the reverse complement.
GTGTTATTTCAAGTCATGACAGTTTTGAAATCATTTATTGTTACCTACAACACTGTGACAAGTTGCCGCTGTGTGCCTAGCAGCCCTTTTAGAAAGTTAACATTTTTGTTCTGCCAAAGACACTTATAAAATATTACAAATGATATTATCTGCATGCCTGAGTAAATCCTGTAAAATTTTCTCTTAAAAAAAATGGGTCTGAAAATCAGGAAGACAGTGTTTGTTTTTTGACTTATTGCAGTCAATAGTTTAACTATTTAACTTCATTTAAAAAAAAAAAAAAAAGTTCTCAGTCAGCATGTCAGACAGCACACTGAGTGTCAGTTATTAAGAAGTTACTAAACATGCAACAGATGGTTTATGTTAGAAACCTGATGTGTCTGATGAACTTTCCCTCCAATCAGGATGCCATTACACCCAGAATGCCAAACCTCCTCTACATGCACAAAAAGAAACTAAGATAACATTCACACACATATCCAGTTGGTATTTGGTGTTGTTGCTTCACTGGCTGTCAGGCAAGATGTGACACTGGCTCCAATATACTTCTAGAGGAATCATTCTTAGACTCATAGGTATACTGAAAAGGATAATCTCCATATGTGTAAGCAATCAGTTCCTTTGAAATACAAGGAGTTCCTGAATCAGGCTTTGTGTATTTTTATGTACCTGTGTGAGGCCATGTATTCTGCGGTGGATTATAAGGAAGGGAACTGGACACCACATGCAAAATCCTAATAGGTTCATTTTCACAGGTAGTGAACAATTCATGGATTTTTGCTTTGTGTGAATCTAGCTAGATTTGCAGAGCCATCTGGGTTAGCAGAGGCAAAAAAAAAAAAAAAAAGCCTAGCAAAAGGCTAGCTTATGAAAGCTCAGTGTACTATACTTTTATAATATCATACATTTTGAGGATCAACAGCTTAATTACAGATCTATTAAAGAATCATAATATCTAGAAGTGGAAAAGGATTATTACATCTATAGTTTGACTAATGTAGGAATTTCTCTAGAGCGTATTTATTCTTCATTGGCTTCTCAAGTCCACCTTACAATATGCATAAATGGGTTTCTGCTAATGCAGAAATACCCCTGGGTCATATTTATTTCTCATTTGCTGCTTAGGTCATCCTCAAAATGGATGTAGATGGATAGAGCTCAGTGCATTACCTCCGATGGCGTATACATGTATATACATACATACACACATATCAGGGGACTCTCTTTTGAAATATATTTCCAGGTTATTTTGTTACCCTCAATGTACTTCCTTTCAGCTTATGACATTACCTAGAGTATAAAACCTTTTTATACTACTTTATTACTAGTAACTTTCATGTGTTTGAAGATGGTTATAATGTTTTTTCCTCATTGAACTCCTTCCTAATCAATTAAGAATAGATTAAAATATTTATTCAAAACCATTCAGACTCCCAGTGAGCAAAGATGCAGAAAAAAAGATAATAGAAGTATGGAATAAGGCATTATTCAAAAGAAGACTGGCTGAATTCTGCCCTGTGTCCACTTTATTGATTATTTCAGTCTATTCATCTCTCAGAAAAAGATTAGTACACACAATGGTTGGATAATGACAAATGAGATCTCAAAGATGGACTAATCAAGAAATAAGTGTTAAACCAAAATGCAATAGGAAAGTGTGTGAACTAATCTTAATAGACAACAGTGCTCTGGTTTGGGTTATTTCTTGTTCTTCAGTTGCAAGAATCGTTTTGTTCTACCAAAATGATTTTTCTTGAGACTGGTGACAGTCTCATTTTTCACCATCAAGTAACTCTGCATTATCAATTACATTGTATCTTATTATAAGGCTGTCTGTTCCAATGCTCCAGTATGATATTGTTAGGGGAAACAGCATCACAGAAAACTTTCAGAAATGAAAGATTTGCTTCTTTAATAACATTCCTATAAATAGACTATTAGAATGCAATATGTCAAAGGCAAATCATTTTGACTAATAAAAGCTGATGTAACTGGGAGTGTGGAAGAAATATAGATCTAGTAGGCAAGTCTTCAGCTCCTCTCTATCTACTTTGACTCCAGAAGGCCAAAAAAAGTGCAGCTAGAGGAGAGGTAGCTATCTCTGAAGAAGCACAGAATCTTTAAGTTTCAGCTGTCCCTAAACAACAAAATGGACCTCAAAGCTGCCTGAGTTTATATCATTTAAGCCTTACTCAGACCTTCATTTACCCCAACATTGAGGCCTGATATCCAAATCTGAAGGATTAAATACAAAGCATGTGTTAAGCCATTAAAAGGCTTTCGATATCACCATTCTTAAGTGTTTGTATAAGCCCTACCCATATCCACAATACTTCCTGAGCTGTAACTACTCACGTTACCATGCTATGATTTCCATGTTCCCTACAAATAAGGTTGAGGATCTTCTGAAGACGCTGATGTTCACATAGCCCTGAGAGTTTTACCCTATTGGCATTTATCTGGGACAGCTTTAGCCGGCAAAGAGCCAGAAGCAAAATCCAAACCAGTGTGCCAGAATCAGAAAAAGATATGAAGGAAATATTGTTGCTGTTACACAGTTGCCTATGAATCTGTCACATTTCGTACCTCATAAAGAACAGTGGTTTTTCATTATAAAATAGTAGCACCAAATAAATTCAAACCATCTCTTTTCCCTAGTCCCAAAGTTCAAAACACAGTTCTAGCACTGTTAGACCTCCAGCATTCTGTCTTACTGGCTCACCTACCCATCTCAGTCTAGCTCATGGAAAACGGTGTGAATCTCAAGCACCTACATTAGATTTCCATGAGATTCTTCAGTGACATACCAAATCACATTAGATTTTGCTCTTTGATTGAAATATGATTTTTTTTTAAAACCAGTTACAGATATTCCCATAAGAAACAGCCATCTTTAGTGACTAATTTCATTTCTCCAGACACAGCTTTCAACCAGCCATGTTGTCACTTGTAAGTGACGTGTTTGGAAGATTTTCAATCATAAAGATTAGAATGCTGTTTCCAGAAAGACTTCAATTTCTGTAACCATTATTGCATTGTGCTACGAGACTATGCTTAGTGTCTTATAGTCAAGTTCGATAGAAATTAAAGATATTTCTTAAAAATTACTGATAAATTGATATTCCTTCATCAGTGCTACAGATCAGCGAATGCTTTCATATGTATGCCTCCCATTAAAGTCAATGAAAATCTCTCAGGCTTTTAGCCCTGATCCTTAAACTAGATCCTATCACAGTTCAGTATTCTTGATTGCGTATCCTATACAACATGTTATGACATTAATGAGGCCTATTATATACTATAAAATATCTGTATTGTGTTATAACATGCTAAATGGACAGAAGAAACATTTATATCAAATTCATATAAGGCAAACTGCAATCTATACAGTGTAAGACCTATAAAACTCTTTATGTATTAGAAGACAGGCGTACTCAAGTGACACTCCTAAAAAGATAAGTATCAAAATAACCTTTTGCAAAAGCTGCAACTCATACATTTATCATTTTAAAATGCATATCAATAATAACTCGACAGGTCCAACTGTGAGATGATAAAGTTGAAGATGATCTTTCAACTTAAAAGTAGAATAACAAAAATGAACGGCAATAACAACTTGTATTTATTTACTAAATTTTGTGCTTAAATTACCTCAGTATTATCTGTCCGAATGCATAAAACATCATGATTTGATAAGTCAAATTCCTTGTACCTGATGGATCCAGCTTGAGCGAGCTGGTTGTACTATAACAACTGTTCATTTGATGACATAACTTGACAAAAGTCATTCTGATAGATGACAAATAGGCTTTTTAGTAAGCCTAGTAACTCCTTAAAGCTAGTATGAAAGGCATCTTATTTTGGGGTTTCTCCTGAATACTGAAGAGCGAGTAATAATAGGCAAAATATCAGCAGCATTCTTTGTGTTCACTGATTTTTAAGTTTATACATGGAAATCAAGAAGTAATTAAACATTTGGACATTCTCTGGAAATCTCAAGAATTGTTAAGTACTTTCAGACATGAAATAGAGACAACGTGCATCTCATTAATTACTGTCTGTATGTTGCATCTCTCTTTAAGATAGCCTGCCTATCTGGAAAGATCATTACTGATTCAAAGACCAGCAAAATATAAAAAAGGAATACAGGTTCATGAAAAATGTATTGGACCTGGATCTAGTAAGACATGAAAGATTTGTTATTAGTATTACAAATATTTCAAACTGAAAGCTGCAGGTCTGTGACAAAGAATGCAGGCCACACCTAAAGCAGAAACTCATTGATCCTAGAGTGCAATTATTCTGTTACAAACATAGAAAACCAGTAATTAAAGGAACACGAGTTTGTAGTGAAACAACGAACACAAAAGAGATTTAGATGGTCCTTAGACGTAATAAGCACAAAAATATCAAATAGGAAGAAACAGGTTATATTGCCTCAGTAGTGTGAACTCTGTAAACCATTCCAAAACACAGTGCCTGATTCCAGTACCTGCAGAAGTACATTGAGGAATAGGACAGGCGTCAAAGAAGAACAAGAAAAATAATTAAGAGATTGTGTAAGAGAAAGTCTACTTACACAGTTGCTATAGGCCTCAAAGCAACAATTAATTTCAGGTAATACTATGGCATGCACTATGCACGATTCAAGACAAAAGTGCTGCAACAGTTTCGCGTACTACTGATATATTTCAAAAGCTGTTTTTATTTCTATGCAGTGGTAAAGAAACTTCTATACTGAGGCAAAGTCTTGCAAATGCTTAACTGTTAAAAAAAACCCACAGTGTAGACTTGCAAGAAGCGAAGCACTTGTTCCCACCCAGTTTCTGAAGGCAAACAGTTAAGCAACACAAAAACTGAATTACTGTTGTTACCTTTCCAGCGTCTCCCACAGTGATGTTTGCCATTTTTTTCTGCAGCAGGTGCAGAAAAGAATGGTGAACTTTACCATTCAAATGAAGATACTTCTGCAGTTTGTTTGAGGACATTCTACAAAAGATTCCTCCTATTGATTGATCTTTCTTTTTGCAAATTCACTGGAGTTTTTCTAATAGCATTACTCAGAAGAATTCTCAGCCAAATTGAATTACAAAGAACAAATGGTTCAAGTGCCTCTACGGAATTTCTGCTCAGCAAGCTGGTGAGGTTTTTATTTTTATTTTTTTCTTTCCCTTGGAAAAGGTTTTGTTATTCTATCAGGAATTTTACTGCCAATGGAAAAAAAAAAGCCTGATTAAAAAATGGAAAGAAAAATCTTATCACTGTAAACTTCAATAGCAGGAAAAAATATATATATTTTTGAAGGTCTTGGGAATTTTTTTTCATACACAGACTTCAAGAAAATCAGCATTCTTTCTTATGCACATAGCAAATCTACCTACTGAACCATAAAGTTTAGGACTCTCCAGCTTCATGTTTTCTCCAGTCCTACCTGACTTTACTTTCATCACTTCTCCCACATTACTGATACTAGGTTGAGTACTGCCCAGACCCCAACCAGCAACAAACTTGGAACTCAGTTCTGTTCTTCTTCATTCAGTATCCCATCCTGCAGACTCTGATTCCCAGTATAATTGCTACAAGAATAGAAAACATTTTCCTAAATATCCTTTGTCTTTTGATTTGGTTCATTCACACATGCATTTTAAGACCTATCTTGCATTCAACACCATTTCATTATGAATAACTAACAGATAAAGAATTCTTAAAACTAAGTATTTAGTACTGATTGGTGCAATGCAATCTGAGATTATATATATAATTTGGACAAAAAGCAGCACATCTTGAAAAACATAAAGTAGTAAAAGTAAATGAAATATTAATTAGAAATCAAGTCTGATGTTCTTGATAAAAATCTTTTCTTCCATTATGTAGTGAATGTATGAATATGTATGCAGCTCTCCACATTAAATATGATGTACAATATGTTTGCTCTGAAAGTTCTTATTGGAAAGCAATCATGAAGATCATGGAGATAAAAGAAATTCAAGAAATACAGATAAAAGCCTGGCATCACTGAAGTTAGTAGCAAAACTCCTTTTTGATTCAAATAAGGTTGACTTCTACATTTGTTATACAATAGTATGTTTTCTCTGGAAAATCTGTTTTTTTCTCCTGTCCTACCTGACTTTACTTTCATCACTTCTCCCACATTACTGGTACATATGGGGTACATCCATCATGCAGAAAAGTTTTTTTTTTTTTTTTGTTTTTTTTTTTATGGTGCAATACTGCATTCTCTGTACATTGGTGTAACAAAAAACTTCATATTTGACAAAGTGAGCACTTCCTTTTTCCTGGTTACCACTGACTTTGCTGTTTATCTTATTTAAGAATGAACTTCCTCTCTTAAGTGAAAATTTGATACTGATATTTAAAATCCCACACAGTCCTGTTTGTACTGCCACTATTTTTAGCTACAAAAAGCTGCTTGATATTCATTTTTCTATTCAAATGGTAGAATTCTTAACCTCATCTTCATTCAGGCTCCAGAAGTTACAGACCCTCTACATTTGCAGAGTGAATATAAGAGAAAGTGAATTACTGATATAGGAAAAAGCAGAAGACTTAGTTGGAGAAAAAAAAAAAAAAAAAAAAAGCACTCAATGAGGTTCACAGACAGCTTGCCTCTCCTTTATATTAAATCATATTTATCTATTCGTTTTCCTTGAGTTTCACTGTATTTTGATTAGTCCCTGAAGCACTGAAAATATATGAAAGATATTGTGTGCTGGGACCAAAGTTATACTCAAATAAAGTAATAAAAGTAAAAAAACCCATAACATACTGGGGACTGTTAAAATTATCAGAGATAACTTTAAATTATTAATACAATAATGAACCATTAATAATGAATGCAGGAAGTATTACAAAAGCTATCACAGCATGGTCCCATTCAAATTTTACTTACCAGATGTGATTTATTGATTTCTAGAATTGATAACTCAAATATTCGAAGGGAGGTATGCTGAGGAAACCATGCATGCATAAATAAATAACTGCATACGAAATGAGCAATGCTGTTGAGGAAAGCTTTGTACACCATCATCATTTTAATCACTCTTTCAAAACATGTAGACTCATAGAAGAGTCACACAGACACACTGCAGAAATGTCATTGGGTTTGTAGTTTGTGCAGACGTTCAGGTCTAGTCCAGGCATCCACATCAGGAACAATAACTTAGGTAGGAATTCCAGGCAGCTCAGTGTAGCTTTCACTGATTTTATTAAACTGTTAAGATGTAACAATCAAAAAGATCAATGCAGAGAAATGGTAACGCAGGAGGCGCAGTAACAAAGGGACAAATTTCTATTTAGTGCTACAAAAGAAAAGCACTCACTACTCTGAAGAGCCAGGCTTACAGGAGAAAACTCCAGAAGGCACAAATCTCCAAAGACATTTCTCCAGGGGCAGTCAGCCCTTAAATGGGGTCTAAGAGAGACGCAGCCAGGCTCCACCTCCTCCAGTCACACACAGGAATTGCCTTCACCTGTGCTCCCAGGGCTGACCATGTCTTTTCCCCAGGTGCTCAATCAGTGCTTCAGGCTGTTCAGGGATTTAACGAGGTGACCTAACTTTCCAAAAAACAGCATCCTCACAGATTTTCTTATGAAGTTAGCCTGCTTCTACAAGGTTTTTACAGTCAGACACTGCAGGTCAGTAATATGGTCCAGATTTTACTGCAGTTAATCTCAAATGTGCACACAATACAGTTGCAGGAATCTAGTTACACACATCTCAAGCTTGTAAAGATCTTTTGGGCTGAAGATGCAGGAGCTATGTTAGTTAAGGACCTATTTAATATTGAAAGTTCCTTAACTAAAGTACATCTGATATTTTACACAAGCCACTTAGATATGTGAGATTAGAATTAATTGGCAGAGGAAGAAAACTAAGAGAGATGAAGTTTAAAAAATGAAATCTTTTCATATATTCTATGTTACCAGCCTGCATCCACACCCAAAAATAACAAAAGGTAACTATTGTGCCTGACATGTTTCCCAAATGTTGGTAGATGAGGGCTCCTAAAAACTACTAAAAATGTGTTGCCCAGTACTGAATTATGTTTCATTTCATCAGTATTCAACAGCGCTGTCCTGTCACAAAGAAGATTAAAAATAGAATGAGACCACAAGAAGAGCAAGTGAACAGATATAAACACTTAGAAGATATTTAAGATTCTTTTAGCCCAGACAGCTGCGGATTTTGTCTGTGCCTATGGAATCTCATTCCCACTCCAGAAGCTGCTTCAGAGTTCCCTCTCCAAAGGGAAGTATGACTGCTCAATGTGGCCCATGAGAAAAGGTTGCAATTGAAAGTCAGGCAGGTAGCAGCCACACTCACTAGATACCCGCACTTTAAAGAGAGGGGCGGTTGTTTCACAGCAAGTGAGAGAGGTGTAAATACTCCCTGGCACCAGCACTATTCATGCTTCTTAGTAACAAATTCAGCAATTCACACTCACAACATTCCTTCATTCCTCCCTCTCAACTGACAGATTCTGCATTTGTATTTTTCTTCATTAATGGAAAGTAGATTGTTTGTTACTGAATAATACTGGAAAATTAGCAACATCTGCTGTGATGTTTGCTACTCTTATTATTCTCTACACAAATGCTACTGGAGACATTATATTTGCCTTCTGCAGCGAGTTCATTAAATCAAGTGGGAATAAAGGCCTACAAACACTCATTCTGTTGATAAGAGGAAGAGTCCAGGAACCAGGAAAGTGAAGTAGAAACATAGAGGCTCTGGATTAAAGTACTTCACAGTTCTCAAGATACTCAGCTCACGACCACTGGCAGGCTGTGTGGAAAGCAGAAAGTTGTTTATTTGAGGGATGTGGGGGAGTCATCATCCCCAGAATCCCTCTGAAAAGATGAAAGGAAGCGGTGTTTAAAATTTACTTTCCTTTTCCTTTGTGATAGGTGATAAGCCACTTGATAACCACTGGCAAAAGCGTGGAGGGTGCTAAATTTTCTGCCTTATGAAAATTCTATTATTATTGTTAAAAAAAATCAGTAACAGATACATTGCCCAGTGGGTCAGAAATTCCACAGTTGAGGAACACAGCTTGAACTCAGGCATTTTTACGTGGGGGTTAGTGAGGGTACATCATCAGTGCAGTCTCGTGAAGAACAGTAAATAATGTGACCTTTTGTGACCCTTTTCTATTTAGCAGTCTTCTGCACTTCTCTATCATGCTGAAAAAAGTATGAAACCCTTTCTTTTTTTTTTTCTTTTTTTTTTTTCCTGTTGACAGTAGTTCAGTGGTGGGTGTTCAAATATTTCTGATCTGACAGTGTATCTTCCCATATGATGGCTTACTTTGCACAGCTATTATTAGTTCATTAGCAGAGTGAGCATTAGCCATGGATTTTGAAAGAAGTAATGCACCAGTACACTTTTTCACTCCTTTTTTTCTTGCTCTTTGAGAGAACGTGAGGAGAAAAATGTTAGATATTTCCCCCCGTTGCACTGCTAAGTAAAGGAGGGAAGAGATGAGTGTGAATCAATATCCATCCTTTAGCAAATAAATAAGATAGAAGGACCAGTTACAGAAGGAATTAGACGGCAGCAACCCAAAAGGAATATGCTCCCCTTCTTTGAGGGGGTGGAAGGATAGCAGTGCTTGAAAGCCAGCTAGAGAACATATGTGTCAGCATCAGTAATATTTACAGTTGAAACTTCATGAACAGCAAGAAAGGGCATAGACGTACAAATTCTTACAGATTGTGTTGAAGTAGCTTAAAGAGATGCTTTCAGTTTAGACTAACATGTTCTAATTTGTATTGAAAGAGACTGGAAGTGTCAACAAGGTCATTTACCACATCCTAGCAATTGAGAAGGGAAGCTCCACTTTTGTAGAAGAATGCTTACAGTCACAGTCATAAATTCTTGATCATTTCCTAAACCATTTGCCAGAGCTTGTCTTTATCCAGACTGCACAATACCAACTTCTGTCATAGCTAGCACAATTCTGGAATGTTTGCCATTGTCAGTGATTCCTTGCATCTACCTGCATTTACAGTGCAGGTTGGGCAAGACAGTAACTGTTTAAGTAGCTGTCCCCTTAAGGATATAGTGAGGCTTTATAAAGGTGGGAATAAACCTATGTTGAAGGTATTAAAGCATATTCTGTATGTCCTTTGCATGGGAGCTGGTGAGTCACAACCTGAACCACCAACTGAGCACCTGGGGAAAAAGACTCAGCCCTAGAATCTTCTGGTACTGGCAAGCAGTCATCTTCCATGCTCTTGTCACTGGCCCTACATGCTACTGGTTTCCTATGGATCTGTCTTGTAGTCAGAACTAAAGCCATTTTGGGTCCAGACTGCAAACATTGTTATTCTCTTGCAAATTCCTCAAAGCTGAGAAGGCAACCCCTGATGTGACCCACTTGTGCTTGTTGAGAATCTTTGGGATAATTTTCCCAAGCTAATGCTGAATTTTGTAAAACAGCTGTGGAAATGTTCTCCTCTTGTACTTCTGAGGAAATTCAGAAGTGGTGACACATGGCTCTCAACAGAACAATTGCAGACACTTTCACTTCTGTCTATACGTACGTCAGGTCCCATCATGTGCTGGTTGTCTCAAAACATAAAACAGGCACCAAGGACTGGAACAGTTTGAAAACCTGACAAACAGTTCTGCTTTTCGTGTCTGCCTTTTATTGGTCAGCATCCTTGCTAACATGTTCTTTTAGGCACAGTCAAACTCTGTTATTTATTTTGAAGAAGCACTTTTAAGGCAGAGAAGATGGGCTAATGTTCAGAGTAGAAAAATCATGATAAATGATTCACTGAACTGTTAAAAAAAAATCTTCATAATTATTCTGATATTTTGTTAATTTTAACATTTTTTAACAGTTAAAATTTTAAGGAGAAATCTTATGGCATTGATTTGGGGAATGTGCTTACGTATTAATGTTTAAGGAGTCATTATACTGGAATTTGTGTATATTACTTCTAGGAAAACATACTGTGGTAGTAGAAAAAGAATATGATTGATGAATAAATACAGAGAGATGGACAGATGTAACCCTACAACATTTTGCCATAACATTACCATCTCAGCCATAAAAAGATGGGATGGAGCAAGGTATAGAATGAGCTTTAAAAATATTCTTGAGTTCCAGACTGTTCACTTGCATTTCACCATAAATACCTTAACAATTATTTCAAGAAACATTATTCTTCCACTTAACTACATGCTATACATGAATGATGTTATCTGCAAAAAGCAATAAATTCAGTCACAGCAGTAAAATGTAATTAGAGTATTTTTCTGTGACAGAATTGATTTTGCGTAGGTACATTAAACTCATTTGTAAAAAAAGAGACACTGATGTCGCACAGCTCAAATTTTTACAGATGGAGTTTGCAAATAAAGATTTCTCCTCACTTATGGGAGATTAACTTTTTCAAGATTATTCTGAGACCCTTAGGAATCAATGAATAGCAGCTCTATTTTTCACTGGTGGAAAGATAGAAGGGAGGCAAAGATTTGTAGGTTACCTGTCGTCAGTCAGCATTAATTTCCTATCATGACCATGAATCTATTTTAGTCAAGGATGGCAGAGCAATATTAAAGATGGGTGAGTCAAGAATCACGTTTACAATTTTAGCGGTCTACTTTGCAACTTCATTTGATGTACAAGGGCATGCACACATCATCATTTATTTTACTTCGTAGAGAAGAACTAATAGCCATGTTTCAGTGTCTCCTCTGAGAGTGCAACATAACTCTAGAGCTGCACTGAAGATTGCATCGGCGAGGGCACAAGCACTTCTTGTCACCCAGGCTATCAACACCTTTTCAAATGAGTTCCACAAGAGGAGGTCCTCAATTACACAGCATTGATAACTGCAGTAGGTTGCCAGAAAAGATTTGCTTCCACTTACGCGAATAAATAAGGATCTGATACTAAAAAAAATACTGAATTATTTTAAAATAGTTGTATTATGCTTTTGCCTACTAAAACAAGACTTAAAAAAAGTCACAGTATAAGAATTCATGAATTTAGAAACTTGTTCTTTCCTTGAAAAATTGTAGCATATGTAAAAATAAATAGTTTGGGAGAAACCCATAAGTAATTGGTTAAAAAAAAAAAGTGTTTTCACTTTCTTGTATAAGTTATTGTAATTTTTTCACCTGTCCCACACTTTTTATTTATTTATTTATTTATTTATTTTTTACAATAGTAGAAAACACATCACTTTCAGCATTTAATTATAGGGGGAGATATGAACTGGTTACTTCATTTTTCCTTCGATACTGTAACCTGTTACCATTTTGCTTACAGAGGCAAAATATAGCACATAAGAGAATCCTGTAGTATCATTTCTCTAAATCCATCTATTCCATTATGTTTTATCTAGGTTTTTAAGCTGTGTCAATTCCTGTTGTATCATCCAATAGCACTTCGAGGAATGTGTCTGTCATCTGTTGAGGCACTGTTTTTTTTTTCCTTTTTCCCCCAGGGAGAGAAGTGTCTAGTACTGCTTGTTTCAATACTAGAGTTCTTTGTTTTGCTTTGCTTTATTGCCTTTTTGTGGTTCTTTTTTGTTTCTTTACTTGTTTGTTGTTTATTTTAAAGTAAATACTGTGATATTTCCAATCTAACTTGGAAGGCAAGGACAGTAAAATATTCCCTTGGATATGGACATTTCATTGGAGTAATGGTGACAATCTTTAATTTCTGGGGGAATTTATTCCATGCTGACTCCTATGCAGGTAACATTTAAACATGTAAGTATTTCCACGGGACAAAAACGTGAAGTTTTCTGGCAGAAAGTTTATTTTTAAAAAATCAAGATGAATGTCATAGCATAAGGAGACAGGAGCTGGAGACAGCACTTTATTCAACTTTGTGAGTGTGCGGCCAGCCAGCAAAGGGAAAAAGGAGAGATTTACAGTGCAATGGCAGTCACCTTTTTCTGAAGAGATATTTCAACATTTTTTATTACTTAGAGTTTCCTAAGCACACTAAGATTCACATCCTACAATGTACTACTGCATAGTCTGGACAAGAGGTGACAAAATACGTGGGTAAGTGAGTCATGCCATCATTCTTCTGCTGTATAGATCTTTGAAGACAACAGGCAATGGTTGAACTAAGCACTATGTGTGCCACTATAGTAAAGCTTAGCAACAGTGCAGAGTCTTGAGTACTGACTATCCAAAAGACACTGCTATTCTTTAAGATGTCTTCATCTGTTGACCATCACCACCTCTTCCTTGGGCTCATTTCAATTTCTCCTCATTTAACTTTCATTAAGGATACTTTCTGATGTAGGTGATTATTTTGAGAACCTGAAGATGCCTTAAAAGTTCCATGTTTCAGTTTAGGGAGTCTATGAGATTTAGGCCTCTAAATAATAGGAAAAATATCCAAAGTGCTAAATCAAAGAAACAGTGCTTTGGAAAGTTAGAATTGGTTGTTTCTTCTAAAGAGAAGCAGAAAACAAACTGAGGTAAGACAGTGCCTGAAACAAGACATGATAAACTCCAGCATCAGCATTCCTAGTTTCACAAGTTGGAGTGCTGTCCCGTATGCCACACTAGTGCGTAAACCTTAATAATTCTCAGTTCTGAGCTTTTGCACCCTATTGAAAGTTAAGTAGAGGGAGCACTTTGGTTAGTAAATAAGGCAGTATAGTAAATGCTAGTGTGTGAAGAGCACTGAAGCAGGCTCATGACAGATGAGCAGAGAAGTAAAAGCATGTGGAAGCAAAGGAAGCTCCAAATATAGGTTTGTATTATACATGCAAGAAGGGAAAAAAAAAAAAAACATGTGACCTTCTCATAGTGTATAGGAGCTAAATATGGAGAGCAGGAGGCAAAAGTAAGGCAAATTGTTTTTGAAACTCTTGCACAGTGAGCCAGCATTATTTCAAAAGATGTAGAGACTCACTGAAGCAAGGTTTCTGGATAGTGATGCCTTCCTTAGATGTAATTTGTTCCAGTTATCTCTGAAAGGGACCTTGATGGAAAAGAATGGTCTAATATAGATCAGTTACATTGTTCCATACACCATACTGGGACAGTTTCAGGTGAGTGATAAAGGAACTGATACACATTACTGCATAAAGTATGCCTACAGGTGTATAACTGCACCTATATGCTTCTCTCCAGCTTATTTTCCTTATCATCTTTTCTATGTGAGGAAAGAAGAACCATGGTGCTTGGTCAGAGAAGTAGCTTTGTACCATGAAGTAGTGACCTTTTATCTGATTCGGGATTATTTGTTTTAAGAGATTCTTATTAATAGAGGTTGGGTATTTATCCACATAGCTAAACCCAAACCTCATGTTATAAAAGATCATTTCATCAGCAGACCTGAGTAAGAACAGTCTATTGTTGTATATACAGTACCGCTCAAGATTCTTAATGCCAGTGTGTCAGATTCCCTAAGGTTTCCTATCTTCAAAAGCTGCTGCATTATCCTTTTCCATTGCTGAACAGAGGGCTTGACCAGGGCTGGCCTTCTAGTCACTGACATGCACTGGAACAGCCTTGACTGGCATGTTGTGTTTGTAAAAACTTTAATCAAGAGTGTTTAAAACTGGCTGCAGGCTGCTTAGCAAAACTAGCTGATCTGGATGAGCATAACTAAGATCACAATTAAAGAATAGTTTTAAATAACGCTGTTGTTACATTGTGAATGATTTTACTGTACAAAATAATATGCTTTCTGTGAATCAATTACTGTATGCAATTACATTGGCTATACGCCTAGCCACATGTTTTATTTTAAATTAATCAAACCATTGGTCAAAATTACAGGGATAAATGAGTTTGGCTCAAATCAATGTCATGGCACACAGTAAACTTAATATTCTGTATGACTTTTAATGTAAAATTGTTTTAATTTTGTTCACTTCCTCTTGCCAGAGAGACTTGCAGGACAATTTTTCAGATAATTTAGATGTGTAGTTACTGTGATTATACAGACAATTGTGTGATAAGTTATTGTAAGCTGGCATTTCAATGTTTACTTACCCAGCTGGCACACATAAAGGAAGTAATTACAGTCACACATTAGTCCCATAATCACATACTTAAAGTGTTCTAAAATCTGGTTCTGGCTGTCCAAGTGTAATGGCTTGCTTCTAAGAAAAAAATAAATAAATAAGATTCAGGTGGTGTTCATTTTGTGCCTTTATTTTCAAGTCAGTGAGAATGGTTAAAATCTTCACCTGTAGATACTGGTAGCTTCAGTTGCAAGGAGGCCTAAAATTTAAAGTAAGAATAGTTTACACTTCCTCTCAGGACAGTCCTGATACAGAAAAACTGCAACGTTCTATCTGACCTGCTACACTTTGCAGTTTGCTGCTGTGACTCACGGCACAAACATGAAACATTAAGGATCCGATTCTTTGCTTAGATTAATTCAGCTGAGAACTAAAGCCACTGCAACTGCTGTGTTTTACAACCAGTGAAATTCTGTGAAAAAAAAGAATTGAGCTTTTAGAGCCCAAAAAGAACAATGGAGTGATTAATTAAACAACATTAAAGATTGTTATAACTCCTTGGTAAATGCGAATTTAATGACAAAGCCTCAGTAGGCTTGGCAACTCATATAGGTGTCACAAAGTCAGCTAGTTTATCCACAGATTAGCTGAATTATTCAAGCCTCTTTTTTTTCAAAATTGAGCTGAAAGTCTTGCACAGGCAGACTTTGCCAATGGCCTTTCTGGCAAAGAGGAAAAAAGTGTTCCCATGCAAATTTCCCATGACAAAATATCCCTGGTAATAACAATTTCTTTTTTTCCTCACAAGAAGTGATCTTGCCAATTAACTATGACTATGGTGAAAATGCTCCTGAAATAGTACAAGAGCTACTGGTGATAGACCACAAGGAAACCAACAGTCTTCCATAAGGGGTGAGAGAAAAGGTCTTACAATTAGAAAACATAGAAGAGTCTGCCTATTCTTCACAATGCAGCTTTTTATTACATATCCAGATCATGAGAGGTCTAGACTGAACAGACTGTTGGAGAGCTACAGTCCTTGTCTTCACCTGCATGTTTACATCCTGGACCAAAGCCCAGTGACTTCACTGATATCCTATTTTTCCATTTGAGCATAATAGATTTTTTAGTTCACATTAATTACAGGACTGCATGGTTGATTTGTAAATAATTGCATCCTGCTTAGATCAGTTAATTTTGGCGGTTAACTCATGCATTTGACTAAAAGAAATAGTTTTTACTGTAGAATTTCAAGAACACAAAGAAGATTGCAGCCAGCAAAGGATATTTTATATTGCTTAGGAGAGAAATAAAATTCCCCCAAAGTGTATTCCTGCACTTTCTACCACTTTGAATCTCAAGTGCTTTTAATAGGAAGAATAATCAGTATAAGGTGCAAAATCTTGCTTGAAATTACTCTTGTCAAGCTGACATGACAGCAATTGCTTTTCTTTGAACTGTTTGTGATTAGTGATCCAGAATCACTTAAAAGCTGGTGTTCCCACCTTCAATCCACAAACTCTTTGCAATTAAACACTGACAAAGAAGGAAGGAATCTTCCTTCCCTTCTAGCGTCCTTTGCAAGCAGTTCCATTCAGAAGTGTGGGTGTGGGGAGAGAAAGGGAGGGAGATCAAACTACATGAATGATTATGGAGAATTCCTTTTGGAGAAGAGAAAGAGAGGGGTTGTACACTGAGATAATAAAAGTAACAGTTCCAGATTTTAAATTCTTGTAAAAGCAAAAATAAAACTCTGTAAGAGTACAAATGGGGCTCACAGTGCTAATTTCTCAGAAGAAAGTTCTCTCTTTGTACACACACCAGCTTGCTCCCTTCTTCCCCCCATTGAAGAATAACTGGGTTATTTTGACTTTATAACTGTAGAATAGAATGATACAGTTTTTAACTTGTGACCACTGTACAGGTGAATGATGAAGAATATTTAATTTCCACTTTTCTGTTCCCAAAAACGTTCTTTGGGATTAGCCTGTGAGAGGCTGCTGGAGAAGAAAGGAAGAAGCCAGGCTGGTTGCTGAATTTAACGGAACACAAAGTCACCAAGTTAATTCAATTTGAATCCTGAAGTGCAAACGGAGGGAAGAAGGTCCTTTTAAAACACTTTAATTTTCTGTTCTACCTTGTTTAGTATCTTTAATTTTTCTCAGTTTAAAATCCAGATTACCCTGTTACGATTTTCTTTGCAGAGAAAAGAAGTTGTTCTCTTGTTAAGAGAACACCTGCATACAGGCACCTCAAAGCTGTGGCAAACTCAGATTACTGGTAGTCCTTTACCTGTACCAGCCCACGCTCCTTCAAATTCTGTTTAGAGTCTGAGAAAGCAAGACTTGAAAGGCCAGAGTCAAAAAAGAGAGTCGATGCATAAAGAGAAATTAGTATTTGTTCAATAATCTAACTGCCCTTAGAACATTTCCTGGAAAGACACTAAGCCTCCTAGTAAGGACTCTGGAAATTATAATGATGTAGAAATAGCAGGAAAAAGAATACCTAAGGTAATATTGAGAAGAAAAGTCTAAGAACACAAATTCTGCATGATGTTTTTCACATGTATTTTACAGACTTCAACAGAGTAGGGTTTTCATTTGTTTCATAAAAATAAGACTTGAACTGATGGAATTGTGATTGATTTGAATGAATATTTACCTCAAAAGCTGAAGCCTTGAAAAATAACAAATACTAAAAAATATATTTCGATTATAGACAAATCAGAGAAAATACCTTGCTAATAATGGAAAACTTATAGCTTGTTAAGAACTACAAAAGCTTAACTTTCCTGCTTTAGGTCATTAATCAGATTTATCTGATGTCTGATTCTGATTTAGGTTCTCAGCTATACAGCCGAGAGGTCTGATTTGCAGCAATCAGGTTTAGTGTTTTTTTTTTTTAATTTGAGCAACTATTGTGCTCTGTTTCAAAATGAAGCCTACAGAGATTAGCGGAAGCCGAACATAGAAAACACGGTAAAAGGAATAATAACTGTCATTCTTTTTTCAAGAAGGTAAATATGAAAGGTAATTAACAATTCTAGGAAGTTCTCATTTCTTCCATGATACTGAAATTGCATTTTCCATACTGCTTAGTGTGGTAAGTTTGTTTATTTTTGGAATACTTGAGAGGAAAAAGAAAACAAGACTCCAATTCTTAATGTTATACAGGGTGTCTATCAGAATTGGGATCAAGTAATTGATGATCATGATGCATTTCAATTTTCAACAAAGCACAGAACTAGGTCACAAAGGTACAGGGTCAGAAGAATTTTAAACATAATAAAGACAAGAATTATTACTTTCATAAAAGAAGAGCTTCTCAAGCAATAAGATTGGTGACAAAAAAATAATACTAACTGTTGTATCCAAAAAATTCCAATAATGAATTTCAGTTATATTTACAACATTCCTCATTTGTTGTTCAGCATGAACTACAGCTTACGAACCCACTGATTCAACAGAAATAATCAAGTGTCTTCAATAAAACAAGATGAATGGGATCCTGGGATTTTATGAAACTTCACTGATGCAACATGCATACTTATTTTCTGACAGTTGGTTCACACTGTTGCTGATTTTCAAATACTTTCTCATATTATAAAGGCTAATTATAATGGAATTAATACGCTTCCTATTACTTAGAGACACTACAGAGGGGAGTTTATCACAAATACTTCTCCATTCTTAAATGTTTCCTAAATGGTACCCTCAGAACTCCTATGCACTATGTTTACCTCAACTGCAGGTGGTTGTTAAATTCATATACCTTTAGATTTGCACTTATTAAGAAGCCCTTTATGAGACATTTGAGATGTAAATGAGTAAAAATTCATTTACTAGTTCTTACCTCTGCAGAATATGCACTTCATAGCAGTTTGTTTTCTTTTTTCAGTATGACTATCAAATCCTAATCACACTGAAGTATGCAGCTAAATGTCTGTAAGGTCATCAGCATTGGAACGTTGCACTTAATCTAAGCAGCATGTGGGTCAGCTACTTATGAGAAATGTGCTACTCATGGGTAAGAAGTGGCTCACTTAACCCTGGTGCTCCACACAAGTATCACATATAACTTATCTGTGATATGTTTATGTGAACTTTGAATGATATTGTAGCTGTATAAAAATAAGCAGCCTTAACGTGAAAATATACTATTGAAAAGTCAGTAGAGCTTTCACGAATATCATATGAGGTGAGTCACAAAACTAATGAGCTGTGGTATTAAGCTAAGGCATTTATGAAACCATGATTTAGTGATGGCTTTATATTTCTACTTCAATCCTTTGGGTAAAGCATACTTTCCCCTTCCCCCCAACACTGGAATCTCAAAATGAATCATCTCCTAAAATATTTGTATGTCGTCTCGAGTTTCAAAACCATACTGAGAGCTGTAAAAGATCCAGTGTGATGTCTTTGTGGTAATGGGATCAAGAGATGATATTAAGTACATCACAAAACTGTAATGAAAAAAGCATGTGATTATCTGTAGTCAGCACTAATATTTTCAATAATGCATGGCAAAAATGTTATATAAAATGCATTATTCATATGCTTTTCCTCCACATGCACCTTAAAACAGAATGGTTCACTCCACCTTCAAAATTTTTGTTATGGTTTCTTATTCTGTTCTTAACATTCTTACCCACAACACTTTCTCTCCTAATTGTACAGTCAGTAAATTGGACGGCACATTGTCCTAGTGCATTAATCATTTTCTTTAACCATACCTTTTTTTCAGCATCCTTGAATAGAACGTAGGGATTTCCAGTATTCCTACCAAACACTGTTTCTCTGCAGATTAATTTTTCAAGTGAAATTGACAGAACTAATCTGTTAGCCATGCCTCTTCCTTAGCAGTTTTATGAGTGAAGGAAGTTTGACGTTCAGCGTTGCTGTGAATGGATGTATACACTTCTGATAATATAGTCAGCTTTGGCACAATAATATGTCTCTTAGTTAAACTCCACATGGATTATGAAATGGCATGCATGAGGAGAGCCAGAGTGTAAAGCACTTATAGAACTGAAAGTGAGGTTCATTATTAAGTCAATTTCTGCAGTCTTACAATTATTACTTGTTTTGCTTTAAATGAATGTCAAAAATGCAGCAGTGAATTATTGCTTCTTCTGCTTCAAATAGTATTACTATGTAAATAAAACTCTACTGCATTTTCATTCATGGAAGGGGCCACCCAAAAATTTAAAATTTTTAAGCACTACCTGGAAAACTTAGCTTTGATTAGCAACCATTTCTACAGATGAATCTTGCAAATAATTTCAATCTGATTAAAAAAAGAAAGATAAAGTGTACCAAATCAATATGTAAAAAAAGAAGGACAAGGCAGTTAACTTGCTTTTCATTTCTGAAAGTGCTTGAAAACTTGAGCTTGTGTGCTGAAATGTTTTGTTGGCAGTAGCTTTTTTATTATTATTATTTCAGACAAAGAAGATTACAGTCTTTCTACAGCTTTGTTAATGGTCCTTGAGGAAGTCTACTTTCCTGGATAAACTACATACAGGATATTATATTTGTACAGCCTTTATATACCTTGCAGTGTGCAGGATTTGGTTACGGAAGACCTATCAGGGCTTTATTATGTCTACTCCTATTGGGAAAAGAATGAACTGTGAAGAGGTGGTCAGGTCAGATCTGTCAATGTTCTTGTCATGAGATTCTGACTCATTTCTTTTATAAGTTCCATAATCTAAAATGGTTATGTTTTTGAATCAACACTACTCAGATATTCTTTTTGTACGATTACATCCCAAGGCCTTTGGTTTTCTGTTCCATGAAAGTAAAGATAAATGTTACTGAGGATTACCAGATCAAAGGTTTATAGAAAGATTCTTGCCTGTTCTCCCACTCCCCATGCCCCCTGACACCAAACCAAACCCATCTAAAATAAACTGGGTGCTGCTTCTCCAAGTAAATAATTTTAGCTATCCTGGTAAAGTTACAGAACTAGAAAAAAGGGATCAACTTGAAACAAATGAAAAAAAACCAATGAACATACACAACAGTCTTCCTGAGCCATTAGTTAACTGGCATAGCACTGTAATTCCAACCACTGCAATAATTTCTTCTATAAGGACAGGACAGTAGTTGCAGCTCTAAAATATTTTAATTTAAAACAACAACTTGAACAAAATGCTGTGCTTGAGCAGCTGTCAAGATACGGGGAATGGGAGTGAATCACAAGACACTGGTGTCAGATGCATCAGGCTGATGCGAGAGCGGAGCTTTTAAATGCAATGTCCGCGCTTTCCTGCTGTCCTTGTGAGGTCATTTTGTGTAGCATGTAAGCAAATGAAATCAGAACTGGAAAACTGTGGGTTATACAGCAGGGACACGTAGCAGATAAGGAGAAAAGACACAGTTGCAAGCAGCAGTATGAATTAACTGGAAACTACTAGCACTTTCAGGGTAGAGGATTTGCTTTAGCTCTTGTAAATCAGGAGGTGATTTGTCACTGCTTTCTTTGGGTTAGACCCCTTGTGCCATTCTTCACAAAAGGAAGACATTTTTTTATTAAATCAGATGGCATAGCCTAGGCTTGTCTCATCATTTAATAACTGTTAGCCTCACCAAGGAATAAAACTCTTTCCATCACCCACTTTTTCTCATTCGGAGTAAAGTGTCTTTTATAGCAACATCAATAATGAACATTAGGATGAGATAAAGGTATGTAGCTCATCACTAGTTCTTGAATGAAACCAGACAGGATGGTAATCACTTCATGTGATTGATTCTTCATCAGAGGCTTCTGCTGTAGAACAAAGACAATAGGCACAACAGCGCTATTCTAAAAATATATGCAAGCAGGCTTGTACTGAGATTGGCTATCAACATTATGTGGCCTTCCTAGCTATGGCGAGGGTTCAAACTATGGCGAAGAAAACAGGAGAAAACAGAAGCAAAGCCAACAAAAGCAATCAGTCAAACAGAAAAATAAACAACAGCTAAACCTGTAGTGATAGAGGAAAAAAACTGCATCAAATGAGCCACCTAGATGGGAATTTGAGTATTTGAAGTTATACCAAGTTATGATGAGAAAAGCTAATGTGAAATCCTATATACGTATTATCTTACACAAATATACAAGGGCTGCTCTAAAAGTACTGCCTCCCATTTTATTATGTTGCCCACAACATCAGAGGTGGATGTTGGTGGTATGGCAGTAGAGACTGAATCTTCTGTAGTGGAAATGCTAAGTCATGGCCTGCAACAGTGATTGAGCACCTAGTGGGAAGGCAGAGCCAGCCCAGGTGAGCTCAGGTGCATGCAATGCATCTGAGTGACTGGAAAGGTTGAAGCCAGGATCCACTCCTTCCCAGATCTCATTTAACAGTTGGCAGTGGAGGTGAAGGTATCTCCTGCTGGAGATTCCTGTCTACCTGAAGCCTTCTAAAGGTAAGCAGTGGTTTTCTTTCATTTCTGTATTTGTGGCTGCTGCATTTGGGCTTATTCTTCTTTGCTGTAACCGAAGACTTTGCCACCCTGCTATTCTCATCCTACCACAGCATTACATCTTCCCACCAATGTTTCATTGTATCTTGTTGCTGCGTGACAGTTAGCAGCGGAGGGGCAGTCTAACAAAATGGTGCCTGACATGGAAGTAAGTATGAAGCAAAGGTGTGGAACTGAATCCTGCATGCAGTAAAAAATGGCACCCATTGACTTTAATCAATGCTTGTTGAACACTTATGGAGATCAAACAGTGGATACAAGCACAGTGGGTGCTGGGTGGTGCATTCCAGCAGTGGTGACAGCCACAGTAAGTCATGTCTGCTGGTGCAGATTTTGATGAGTGCAGCATGCTGTCTCTTGTTCATTGCTGGCAAGAATGCAGAGCTAGTGGTGACTATGTTGAAAAACAGTGTTCTGTGGCTGATAACTTGCTCTATCAAATAGTGTTATTGTGCTCTTTGTATCTATTTTCCAAGGAAATAAATAGGAGGCATTACATTTGGGGTGACCTCCATACAACTTCTCAGTCACTTATATAATATCAGCCATGACAGCAATTTCAGGAGTTGCTGAAGAAAATCTACACTGTGCCCTAGGAACACCATCTAGTCTACCCTTGGCTCTACCTACAGCCCATACTTGCACAGGGCGAGCTCCATTATTTGCTGACCATTTGTGCTAAAGTTGAGCTGTGGCACCCACTGGTTCAGTCTGCTGTTTATCAAAACTACTCTGTATAAAATAAATTTATCTGCTGCACTTTACAGTAAAACAGAAAAATACCATCTTAGTACTTAAATTCCACACTACCAATGCACACCTTCCTCTGAACCTCCCTTGGATCAGAAATTAAGAGAGTGAAGCATATGAAAGTGTCCAAAATGAAACATCGAAAGCATCGAAACAGGACAGAATTTCAGCTCCATTATACGGAACCACAAAGGAAATGTCCAGAAGGTTTTTGATTCCTGTCAAGATGTTCATCTATTTCCATCATCCTTAGGAAAACGAGCTTTAAACAAGTAAAAAAATCTGGTTAATAAACTGAGTCACTTCCTTACTTTAGGTAACAGTCCCTCTATGTGACCTTGCAGCTTTGCCAAGCGAGACAGACAATCTGTTTTATCTGAGCAGCTTTTCCTTTCTGCTAACATTCCACTGTTTCCACCCACATAATTTGTATTTTAACAGAAGAAAATAATTTCCATTTTAAAATTATCATACTTGCTTTTCATATGACCCATTTTTCATACGTAAGAGTTTCTAAATCAGAATGACAGCCCTCTGCATCTCAGAAAATAACTGACTCCTTTCTCTCAGGTAAGATTTAGAGTCCCTTTTTACTTTTCTCACAGATTATTTAACCATTTTGCTGGCCTTATGGTGGCTTCTTCAGTAATTCAACATCATTACTCTAGCTCCTTCCAGTGGTAAATCACAATGTTCAACAGGAAAAGAATAGAGCTTGTAATACACCTTTAATCATTTAGCCCTGTGGTTGCCAAATAATGACTGTCTTTTTAACTAAGTCCTTTCACTTGTTCCAGTTTTGCATCAAAGGTAAGGGTAAATGAAGCTCAAGGGTACAGCCGAGTGTCAATAACAACTCTAACATATTTTGTTTAGGCAGATAACATGATAACATTACAACTTTATCTCTACCACAGGATGGTTTTTTTTTTGGTTTTTTTTTTGTTTTTTTTTTTTTGTTTTGTTTTGTTTTGTTTTGTTTTGGTCTGCTGTAATGCAGTGACAGTTGTAGCAAATCTACATTTCTGGCTAACAACGGTTTCTGCCTAATTCAAAGCAGGCTGTGGGCATCAGTTAGAAATAAATTCAACATTTGACTGTTTTGAGAATTTTATATACTTCTTGAAACATTGTTAACAAATTAAGGAACAGGAAAAGCAATTGGTATTTAAATAATTGGTGAAAAAGATGCTATAATACTTGTTCATCTAGATTACTATATATGTGAGAAATTCTACATGGATTAATTGGAAGATGAACTTTGAACTCATTTCTTGACAATCCAGAAAAAAAGAAAAGGCAAAAATTCCTAAATATAACATAGGAGCTACATATCTGCTAATCAAGGGAAGTCTGTGACACAACATCAAGGGAAAAATGAAGTCAAACAATCTTATTAAAGAAGGTAAATCATAAAGTAAAAAGCAATTCATTACCAGTCTGCAGGTACGTTAACAATGTTCAGCAGTTCTGCAATCACAGCTATAAACTGTCAGATGAGAATATATGTGATCATTTATTTGATTATAAAGTACCTAAGAGTGTTCAGCAGGTCAGATTTTTCAACTGGCTGAGCTCTATAATAGCTCTTCGCAATCAAGGGATTGTGGCACACAGTGGAACACTGAGCACAGGTACAAGGATGACGGAGGTCACTGACCCATCTATTTAAATGAAAAAGGACAGTCTACAGTCTGCAAAACCTCCTTCCTACAGGTTCCTGTTCAAGATCTTTGCTTTTGCTGTTAACATTTGAATTTAGGCCCTCGTCATTAGATACCATGGTGTAACAGGCTGGAGTTGAACAAATACGTAGGGAATCGTTAGTCTGAACAGTAATTTGACCTTGTCACACGATTAAGACCTCAATCTTTGATAAGATTATGCACATGCTTAAATCTGCCTACTTGTAAAACGCTATTTCAATTAAACACTGGGGGCAAGTTGGTTGAGGGAATCAGCCAAAGAACATTTACTTCGCATGTTATAATTGGTTGAATCTATTTCTGATTAATCAGCCTCCTCTTGCCACGTTAGTACTAGTTATGCTTAAATTGAGAGCTGGCTGCCCATTTTGTTTCAATTTCTCACAATTCACATTTCTCTTTTGGATTTTTATCCGAGAAAGCTCCATGCTTTTCCTCCTGTGAGGTTATGATGAAAATGAACAGTGATGCCCAAGGAATTGTGAACTTAAGAGGCTGATTCCAAGATGAAGGCTCAGAAATGGGACTCAAGCACCTGAAGTCCCCGTGTCCAGAATTAGGATCTTAAAGGCTTGCTCAGCTGATTCACTCCAAAATGGGCACTTCTTCACTGTTAACCTGAAGTTATACATGATCTTGGGCTGATTTGGACATGGTAAAGGAAAATATTTACCTTGAAACCGGGTGTGAACGCGATGCAGCACCAGGCAGGCGATGGAACCCTGCCGAAGAGCATTCAGATGGGAGCATCCCATTACGCTGTCTGCACAAATTCCTGTCTCTGAGCTTACTTAGGATGCATTTTTTCCTCATCCTTCATAAAGCTGAGTAATTCTGCACAAAATAACCAACTGTGCATTGAATAAGAAAGAGGGGCTGTACCACTGCAAGTAAATAGGATATAGTCCTCAAAAAAAGAAAGGAAAAAAAAAAAAAAAAAGTTTGGCTAGTCTTGGCTGCTCAAAATGTTCGATAGCTGCTATCTGAATTGCAGAAATTCCACAAGCGGGGCTGCCCAGCTCCTCTACTCGCCCCTCGTCTCCGCGCCGCTTCCCGCCCAGCGGCTCTGAGGTGCCGCCACGAGGCGCCCCGTGCCTGGGCGCGAGGCGGAGGCCGCGCTGTGTGAGCAGCCGTGCGCCGCGTGCAGGACGCAGTGCTGAAGCACGGCTGCAGACGCTGCTCCGTACGGCTGCACAGGTAAAGGTTTTCTTTGCTGAACTTTTACTCAATCAGTAATTTTGGGGTTTCTGTTTATTATTATTATTATTATTTTTCCCTTCAAGTTTTCTTAGGATCTTAGAATCATTCGTGTTGGAGCTCTAAGATCACGTAGTCTGACTGCCCACCTACCACCGATGTTGCGCTTTTTTTTGTGCACTAAACCGTGTCTCAGTGCCACATTTCCACGGCTCTGGAACTTTCCCAGAGACAGTGACCTCTCCCACCTCCCTGCCCAGCCTGTGCCAGTGTCCGATTGCTCTTTTGGTGAATATTTTGTAATATCTACCAACCCAAACCTCCTCCAGTGCAACCTGAGGCTGTTCCCTTTCATCCTGTTGCTGTCACTGAGCCCCACTGCTCCTCGTCCACAGAAAGCATGAGGCAGATAGAGGTGATTCTGGAACAGGGTGTTGTTGGCTGTCTGATGTTCCCACTGCCTCCCCACTGAGCGCTGAGCAGCTCCCACAATTATCATAACAGCAATTTTTTTAATTTTTTAATAACTAATTGCTGAATTCCCTCTATACCAAGCAGAGACAACAAGCATAGGTTCTCAATTCTGCTCTCAGGGCAAGGAGCTTACTGTTTAATGGACCTAGCTCTAATAAACTGAAGCAGCTGAAAGCTCTATATGCAGCTTTGAAGAGGTATGATTGCCATCTTTGAAAGCTTAGAAACAGTTGAGATAAAATCATTGGGTAGTGTAAAAGCAGAAACCACCAGGTTCCATCTGCTTACTTATCCTTCGCTCTGCTGAAAAATCTGGCAATAACATGTGAGGGGAGGGTGCTGAACAGCTTGAAAGGTTAGAGTGTGATTAATGGGATGATGTGTGGATGCCACACGGTAATCCCTCTACACTCCATCCAATTCAATTTGGCATGTATCATGTTGTAGAAAAGATTTAAATAGTTATTCTTCTGGCCTTGAAAAACTATCTCAATCCTCGATTCCTTTTTAATGCAGTTCTCTCACAAATAGATTTAGTATGGAAAAACAGTA
Source organism: Lagopus leucura (assembly GCF_019238085.1). Taxonomy (NCBI): domain Eukaryota; kingdom Metazoa; phylum Chordata; class Aves; order Galliformes; family Phasianidae; genus Lagopus; species Lagopus leucura. Next base: position 4,088,280 of record NW_024962271.1, on the reverse strand, counting down.
TCAATAAAAAATATAAATTAGTTAAAATACAGTATCCCTCTCAATTGCCAATCGAGACATCGATTGGGGAACTGCTTATTTCTCAGCTAAACCATTGTTTTCAGGCAGAATTTGCAGTAAAGGAAGTTGAAATCTGGGAACTAGGTGATGGTAAAACACGAAATATTAATAATCTTTTCTGTACTAAATTGAGAACTTGCAGAGGAATTGCCAAAGTCTACATGGATAATATCATTAAAAACCTTCACTATTTAGCATTTTTATAATAAGTTGGTGATGCAAAAGGGATTTTAAGAGCTTAGGGAGGAACTATTTAACATTTCTAATTGACAAAAGATGTAGAATTTTAGCTTCTTTTATGCCACAATCTGTTTGTTTTTTTTTTTTTTTCCTGACCTTGTTCTGTGTATAAACCATTGTAATTAAAATATTAGTAGTGAAAGGACCACTATGTGTACCTTTGGAAGAAAATAGCAAGAGTATTTGAGGGCACTCAGTAACGGTATTAAACATTATGATTGATGTATTTGAAGAAGTCTCCTGTCCATCTAAGGCCATGGATATCAGATCAGATTTCCAAATAATTGTGCTATACTTTATTATTAATCTTTGTCTCTAGAATTGTTTGCAGGAAAAAAATAATGTTTCCATGGTCTTATGTTAGCATCCTCAAGAACAGGGTACTTAAGGTACATTACACTGCTCCAAGCAGATGCTGAATACTGGCAAACTGCATGCAGAAAGAGCCTAGTATTCCAACAACATATGGAGGAAACAGAAAGCTAGTTAGGAGGAGATGTAAAAAATACATAAGTCTTCAGTGTTACTCATTATTTCATTCTTTAAAAAAAAAAAAAAAAAAATGTTCCAGAGAAATTGAGAGGCATTCTTAGAGAACATAGAGAGGTGATTAAGTGTTGGGGTTTTTCTATTTCATATTTCAGATATGATAAATTTCTTCATTAAGGTCAAATCTAATTGCTATTATACGTTAATCTGCCACACTTTTCCTTCTACTGCAAAATGTCTATTTCCCAGTCCCTCCAAAGTCCATTTTTACTTGTTTCTTATATTTACTTATTATCTTTTCTTACTACCTAATCACCTTTGTAGTCATGGCCAAGAGAAAATGCAGGGAAAGTTGTTTTGTTTTCTTTGAAGTTAACTGTAGAGATCTTCAAAGTTATTTAGTTTTGTATGTCTGCAAGTTCTTCATTGTTTTGCCAAAATGTAAGTGCAGTTTATGTATTTGCATTCATGTGATTCAGTTCTCTACTTGGATTTGGTAGTGTTCCTTTAAAAACAATACATGCATACAATAATGCTTAAATATCCAGAGCCAGTTGTTGGAATGAAGAATTTCTGCATGTGAATCACCACTCTGAGTTAGAGAACTGTTATGCCCAATTTCTGTGCACAGTGTGTATAATGGGGATTGAATTTACCTGCAGTGTTCTCCCATTCTCTGCTCTGGCAGAGAAGCAGTTGGGAACAAAGAAAGAAAAAGGTACCTGGGAAACAACATGGAGAAACAGGAAAGTAGATGGTATTTTTATAAATTCACAGCCTTGCTGTTGAATGTTCATTGCTGAAGCATCACCAGATAAATATTTGTGTATCCAGTGGAAGGACAAGATTCCCAAACATTTATGAAGCAGAATCAGTAATCTAATTTGTGGGTATGAAAGACCATGAGGAATGATAGCCCTTTCTGTGTAGCATTTTGCACTCTGATCGTTGAGAATCTTTACCTGAATTCTGAAGAAACTAGTTCTGCATCTGCATTTAATATTGTATGATTATTGCTGCTGGTATGCAGGCTGTAAGTGCTTTGCACAATGGATAGCATGAGCTGATAGAGGGGTACTCCTTCAGCTCTTGCAATCTATGCTAATCTATGCTAAACACCAGAATGCAGTGTTGTGATTATGGCAAAGCTTTAGTTAAAGTAGGAGGGAAACTGGATGTCCTCTTGCAGAAAGGTGAGTGCATATCATCAGTGCTGAAATTCTTGCTCAAATTATACATGCATTGTTAAGGGTTAAGCAGTAAATACAGCTCACAGTAAATACAGCTCACATGGCAGAACAGTTAGCAAGCCAGCCAGCATCTGTTTCATGAGTACATCTGCACTGAAGTAGAGAGACAGCTAATGCCATGCTAAAGAAGGATGTATGTAAATCTCATGGATTAAAGAGATAATTTGCTTGATACTTCTGCAGTACTTCTAAGGTTCCTGACATGTATACATTCCTGACTTTCATGTAAGCCATTTCTATAAATTTTTTTAGAGTCCGTGCAATGATATTTATTGTTGGTATCTTCTTGTGAAAATAACCAGGTTAGAATTTTCTGTTCTGAAAAAGGGCTTTTTTCAGGCTTTTTTTTTAATTGAGTAAAACCAATGACAGATAGTGCAAAGTGTTAAGTGTTGTTATGATCAATGTATTAAAACTTTAATATTTTAATTATTACACTATTTCAGGCACATGAAATATGCCTTTTAGAAATATCATTGAAGTAATAAAAAAAATGAAAACCAAAATTGATTGAAATTGATTGAAATTGAAATCTTGTGGCCTTCTATGATGGAGTGACGGCATTGGTGGATGAAGGGAAGGCGACCGATGTCATTTACCTGGACCTGAGCAAGGCCTTTGACATGGTCCCCCACCACATCCTCATCTCCAAATTGGAGGGAAGTGGATTTGATGGGTGGACGACCCGATGGATAAGCAATTGGTTGAAAGGCCGCAGACAGAGGGTGGTGGTCAATGGCTCTATGTCCAGGTGGAGGCCGGTAACAAGTGGTGTCCCCCAAGGGTCTGTCTTGGGACCGGTGCTCTTTAACATCTTTATTAATGACATCGATGAGGGAATTGAGTGCACCCTCAGCAAGTTTGCTGACGACACCAAGCTGAGTGGTGCGGTTGATACGGTGGAAGGAAGGGATGCCATTCAGAGGGACCTCGACAGGCTGGAGGGCTGGGCTCGGGTGAACCTGATGAGGTTCAACACGGCAAAGTGCAAGGTTTTGCATTTGGGCCGGAAGAACCCCAGGCACCTGTACAGGCTGGGAGGAGCGGTCCTTGAGAGCAGCTCGGCAGAGAAGGACCTGGGGGTCCTGATGGACGAGAGACTGAATATGAGCCAGCAGTGCGCTCTGGCAGCTCGAAAGGCAAATGGGATCCTGGGCTCCATCAGGAGAGGGGTGGCCAGCAGGGACAGGGAGGTGATTGTCCCTCTCTACTCGGCTCTTGTGAGGCCCCATCTGGAGTACTGTGTCCAGGTGTGGAGCCCTCAGTACAAGAAAGACATTGAGATTTTGGAAAGGGTCCAGAGGAGGGCGACTAAGATGATCAGGGGGCTGGAGCACCTCCCCTATGAGGACAGGCTGAGGGAGTTGGGCTTGTTCAGCCTGGAGAAGAGAAGGCTGCGGGGTGACCTCATTGCAGCCTATCAATACCTGAAGGGAACCTACACCCAGGAGGGGAGTAAACTGTTCAGAAGGGCTGATAACAGCAGTACTAGGGGAAATGGTTTTAAGTTGAAGGAGGGAAGATTTAGGTTGGATGTTAGGGGGAAGTTCTTTACTAGGAGAGTGGTTAGGCCCTGGAACGGGCTGCCCAGGGAGGTTGTGGATGCCCAGTCCTTGGACGTGTTTAAGGCCAGGTTGGACGGGGTCCTGGGCAACCTGATCTGAATGTGTATGTTTGGTGGCCCTGCTAGGCAGGGGGGTTGGAACTACATGATCCTTGGGGTCCCTTCCAACCCGGGTGATTCTGTGATTCTGTGAAATTAGCTGAAGTCTCTGGGAAAAACTCACTTAAAGAATATCTAGACCACAATTGCTTGCTTTCCCAGGGGCAGTTTCTGAATCAACTTTCTAAAAGATGCACTTAGACACAACTCAGTGATTTATAGCCATGTCCATGGAAGCAAATACTTTATGGAGGTTCAGTTGTGCTACACCTTTTTTCTTTATTTTGTTGGAGTAACTTCAGTATTTAGATAACTTTACTAATTTCTTGCTACATGAGGCAGAAACCTAGTGTGATGAAATAACTTGCTGAGCAGTGTGCATGCATTTCAATATTTGGACATCTAATTTATTAAATAATTCTAATTCCATTTACAATTAATGGCTTTGATTTTGGAACTGATAGAATTATGTCTTTACAATAGAGCAGTTGTCATTAGTTCTGAGTATGGCAAAGAAGTTAGTGATGGTAAATTGGCTTTATTGCACTGTTTGCTTTTTGACAAAGTTTTATAAACTAACTGGTATCATCCTGCAGATGGCAACTAATAGAGAAAGTAAAAATATTTATGCAATAAGCAGATGGCAAAGAATAATTTGCATTGCAGTATACTCCCCTTGACACTTAGGTTGTCATCGCATGATTAGGAGTGATCAATTGCACAGTTTGGGAAGGTATTGTTTGTCGCTGAGTTGGAGTTGACCATGTGTGCAGCCTGTATCCAACCTCAGCTTCAGAGCTAAGAAGAGTTTCCAACTAACTGCTGGTTTACAATGCCACTGTGACCTTATTTGCAGCCCTCTGTATTTTCGTAGTTGTGGATAATTCCCTTTCTTAGATGCATGGTTGAGATTCCTTCAAAACCTCGTGTTGCATCCCAGAATGACAACTCCTGGGATAGATATTCTGGTAAATAGTCACAAAAGTCTATCTCTCAAACCCAGTGCAATGTGAATATGAAAAGCAGGTAACCAATACATTAAATGGGTGGAAGAGCAAAGACAGTACCTACCTACACTCTTACACATCCCATATTCAGTGGATCATTCTTTGCTTTGTTTAGATGTGTTGTGAAAGCATGTAAGAACTTGATTTGCACAAGAGACACAACATAGGCTTTGTTTTGGTTTTATTATCATTTGATTTCATTTCAGCTTTTTATATAATGCTTTGGTTAAATAATGCTAGGCATCATTAATCACATTCAGTGAAAATCTATGTAAAAAAAAAACCTTCATTCTTTCAACTTGGATTGAGTAGAACATTAAATCCTTTCTGACTTCTTAGGAAGCTCTACTACCACCAGCAGCACGTGAAACCGAGTTGCGCCAGGAGCTTCTGGAATACTCCAGGGTGACAGGGCTTTAGTTTAGTTATGGAGCTCCCAACTCCAAACTGAGTCTTTTTTAAGAGGCACCTCTCCAGACCAACACCTGCTCAACAAGGCGTTTTATGGAAGCAGCACTCTTTATCTATCTCTTGTCATAGAGATTAAGTGAAAAATAGTACAGAGGTATTGGCCCTAACAGTCAGTTGGAGTTAAAAACTGCATGAACCATTAGTCCGTCTTTTTGTCAGTCTTTATGAAGAAAAATAAAATGTGGGTCAGTACAGTCATTCCTTTAGTTATGCTGATAACATTTTGATTTCAACATAATACGGAATATAACATTTATATATGTATATATATTAATAGGTGACAGATTTTATTGTATCTAGGATTTTTTTGAGATGTTTCAGTGCTTATGACTTGCTCATTGGGCATAAACTAAACTTCACATAAAAACTATTAGCATAATAGTATGGTTTTATTTTATTCCTTCTAGATATCATTTAATGAGCTTTGCTAGATACAATTTTCTGATTAAAATAAAGCTGATTAAAAAGTAAATTAAAAGTAAACTCTCATTGATTGTTTTATACTGTAACATTTTTAATCACAGAAGTCGTATCAGCTGGATCCGTTTGCATTGCACTATCATGCCTGCCATGATGCTACTGTATTTCTGATTGCATGCACCACTGAGGACCTCAGTCTGCAGAACTGCTAAAGTTGTATTATGATAATGAAAACCATATGTGAACATTATTAAGCAAACAGTCAATCAAATTATAGCTTTTAATTTTTGTTCTGGTAAATCAGTGTTCTTAATCAGCAGTATTCCAAGTACTGACATTGTTTCTTACTTTCAGAGAATGATATCCAAGTTGTTGCTTAATGTTTTTTTTTTTTATTGTGATGTTTGAGAAAGGTGAATTACCTTTAAACTCAATAGATCGTCATTTAAGGTTCATAACTCTTTGCCTTTTTCTGCCATAAAAAAAAGCAGCTGAAACAGCTGCACTCTTATGGCTCTGTATTCTCCAAATCACTATCAATAATTTAAAAGAGCCGACACACTGTGAGAAAACCTTGCATGTCAGAATTAATTGTTCCTTTTCCAGTCTCCCTGTATCAGAGAGCTGCTTATTGTACAGCAGGAAACATTTGTCTGTAATGTACAACTGTGCACGCTGAAATTGTTAAGCTTTGTTTTGACCAAGCTAAACTTGTGTGCGAAAATGTGCAAAAGTACGCATGCAGTTATGAGGAGTCAGTAGGAACCTGTCTACTTTAAACAGCTCGTCAGTGTTTGTCTTCCCATAATGTAACGATAGCTTCATGTGCAGCCAGCTCCTCAGCTGGTATCTTAAATCACTTTGCTTCTCTTAACTTCCCTGAAGTGGTGCATTTCCACCACCCAACTGTCTGGTTGTCCTGCTTATTAGAATAAGATCTGCTGACAAAAAAAAACAGAGCTGAACTACGCCATTTTTTTGTTAAAGGTGCTTTTCTCTAACTGAGCATTTCAAAGTTAGAGTTACCAGAGCAAGTAAACAAAAAAATATCACACGATCTGGAATGGAAATAAAGATCAAATATCTTTTAGGGCTACCTGACAGCACGTTGTAACATCAGAGCATCTGATTTTATCACATTCAGCTTGACTGCATCTTTCTTGGTTTGACTTTTCTAGCACATCTCCTTGTCCAGAACTTTATCAATGTGAAATATCATTGTGGCAATGTCTCTGTCAGTGTTGGAGCAGACACTGAGGCTGCACAGATCTTGAAGGAGCATAGAGGAAATATGGAGGTTCTTTTGTAAACCTTTTCTTGTTTTACAGTTACCAAAATGTTGATCTTTCATTCTCTCTTCAAGCAGCAGCTTTGTCTGAAAAGAAAACATTATTTTCCTCTTCTGCAAGTCCTTGCTAGGCTGTGGTGGGTCTACAGGGAAAGTTCTGTGCACCAGGTTGCTAAAGCTGGCGTAGCCGACCAAATCCTCCTTTTTGGAGTTCTTAGAGATTTTCTTTATCATCAAAGCAAATATTAAGGCAGGTATGATCTTCAGTACTTATGTCATAACATAGCAAGTATAAAGACACTGACCCTCTTATAATCAATGTAATCCTTAAATTAAAAAGAGAATGGATCAGACCTGCAGACTTCTCTAACATACCAAGTCCTTTAAAACTCTTGTTTTCTCCACAAGTTGTTAGAAAGTGTGTTTTATGGTTCAGGTTAAAAGAACAGACATTGCTCAGAATTTAACTCTTATGTGAACAGCCATCTCTCATGCTATCTTCCTGTTGAGGAAGCAGAAGGAAAAGATGAGAGAAGAGGTTGCTTTTTCCCTGTGAACTTCACTCTGCTAACATAGCACAGAGCATCAGCAACGTCATGGGTGGGAATGGTATGTTTGCATATTCAGCTCAGTCGGTGACCTGTGAGCCAGCGAGGCCAGTGAGTGATCAGAGGATCTCTGAGACCAGCTTACTCTATGGTGACTTCCATTTTTCATTGTGCTTGGCGTTTTTGAGGCTGAGGCTTGTTACAGTCCAGAAGTTTACAGCACAGGGCTGGGGAGATTAAATCTTACAGCAGTATTGAAAAGAAACTCCTAAGGAAATGAGTGAGAAATCGACCCAATCTAGTTTGGGAGCTTTTTATTAGGTAGTTGCCATAAATAATTATTTTGTGATGCAGTCAAATGAAATGCATACACAGGATTCTTAGAACTTCCAAATGTAAACAAATAGTTCTACTTTCTGTTAACTTAGTATGAAGAAGATGTCAGGATAGTTTTTGATGAATTGCACAATGCAACTACTAGACACTACTGAAATTTCATATATACTTTTGCCTTATTTTACTAATTTGAAGTTTTGACTTCTCTGTCATTTTCTGACAAATGGAAGTATTAAAAATAGGCTATGGCTTCCTTGTAGCTTTTTTTTTTTCTTTTTTTTTTTTTTCCTGTAAAGGAGCTGTTCTTTCTTTGCAGATAACCTTTATAGTACAGGAAATATTATGTGTTCAGAGGTAACAAAGAGAGTGTCATTTTGGTAATTATATGCTGTTTCCTACAATTACAGCCCTCAACCTGTAATTCAATCTGTGTGGGCAGACCATACGTCCATGTGAAACTCCATTGACTTAATGGATTTTGCATTGGTATAAAGATCAATTTGCGTGTCTTAGATTACAAAGTCAGACTAATGTGCATATCCCGTAAGCATTTAAAGACACATTCCAAAGCCATGACAAGCATAGAAATTACACTAAAATGAGTAATGAGTCCGTGTTCATCAACTGTACATTTGCTCAGCAATACTGAAACCATGGAGATCATTGCCATAGGTTGTTGTGGAGGAAAAGAGTATAAATAGGGTCTAAAAAGGATTAAAGAAATTTATCAAGGCTATCTTTTTATCAAGGCTCTAAATCAATTTATCAAGGCTCTAAATCAGGCTTTGGGAAGCTAATTTACTGTTCATGCTGGAGCCTTGGAGGACAGATCTAGGCACAATTAGTTTGCAGTTGCGCCCTTACTGAAATGCACTGTGGGCCTTCCTGGATACCTCTAAGCTTCAGCTGCTCTGAAAGAGGTTATCAACCCTCCTGAAAAAGAAGGTAGGGATATTGAAACTGCAGAGTGGAGTAGAGAAGAGGAGCAACGCCTGAAAAAAAGGAAGATGGATGAAGGTCCATGGATTTGAGATTCTAAGTGAAGAATTGAAACAGAGCACAGTGGGAATGAGATATTGGACTTTAGGGGTGTTAAATTCATCTTCTGTGACTTTTTTCATAGAAAGAACGCCAAGTGATGAAATGTGGAAAGAGCGTACTTTATTAATGTTATACCACATTTAATTTTAGGAAAAAGGAGTATTTCAAAATTACTCTTTGACTTTGACTGATATTTTTTTTCAGAAATCTCACATATTTCCATTTTGTTGAAGCAACAAACATCTTTTTCTCAAAAGGAGCATATGAACTGAAAAGGGACTGTAACTTTGTAAGCACCTCAGTTGTCTCTTTCAGCAGCTATTTGCAATCAAAAGACATTCTATGCATTATTTCAGGTCATTATTTCACCATCCGCTTGGGTGCTTTAATCACAAATAGGTGGTAGGTAACAGTTCATGAGTACCTGCATTGTATATCTCGCGAAGCAAAGGTACAGCTGCAGTACTGAAAAAAATGTTTAAAGTGGAAAGGAGTTACTAAAATAGTTAACCTTTTATTTGTACTTGTATAATAATGTGTTCTACAGTAAAATCTGGAGACTTATCAGCCAAAACAGTTATTACAAAGCATACAGGCATAGTTCTGTAAAGTTGGGAGATTGTATACACCTATCAACAGCTTACTGAAGGCTTACTGCAGTCTGTAATTATCTGAAGCCGAAATTCTGTATCTACGAGTCTTAATCATTTGTTATCACACAAAGTGAGTGACTTGTATATTGCTTCTTTAAACAACTGAATTACTCTGTTAATGCACTAAGCGCGTGTATTTCTAGGTCAGTCCAACAAATTATAAATTGCAGTGCATAGAAACATCTCAGCACCATAAGTACTAAGTCATTGCTCATATTTTTGTGTGCTAATTTGCTTTGTGATTTGGCAGTTTGCATTATTGGTAGATTGGTAGGAAGGGAAGTTATGCATCAAAATTGAGACATTGTGTTTGGAACTGCAGAGCAGAATAGTAGCAAATCTAGAAAGAGAATCTCAGAACTCTGATACAAAGTCAGATTCTTTAATCCAGACCAAACACTGATGAAGTTGAAATTTAAAAGTGTTTCCAGTAGTTTAAACAAAATAGAGCTTAAATATCCATTAAATTCCTTCTTAACTTTTTTTTTACCTAAAATTCCTTTTTTTTTTCCGTCTATTTGAACTTTCTTAAAATGTAACAATTTTTCAGAAAACAGAAGCTTTTCAAAATCGCCTTTAATTTTTAGCAGAAGAAATAATGGCCCCGTTATCTCAGTTATCTGCTTTTTCAAGATTAGTAACTATCTTTTCTTGATTATAATTAAAGCATCTTCTGTGGAAACTCATGCAATGCTAGACATAAATGAAAAGCTGAATATGGAATGACTTAGTTGAAAGTCTTCCACTCCGCTCACTATTGATGCTGATATTTATGTTTTTGAAAGCACTAAGAGAAAAATGTCAGCATGAAAAGTAAAATGTGTATATATACAAATATGTATATATCAAAAATCTTTAAGCAGCACATTTTTGCCAGTCTTACTATAATTGCTTTTGTTAAACATATTGAAAATGTTTGGTCCTCTGCATGGCATCATGAAGCTGATTTCTTACTGACTTTTTTTAATGTCACTTCAGTACAAAAGGTCAGCTGTTAGAGGCTGTATTGAAGTGCGTAAGCAATGTTTGTCAGTTACATAAATTCTATTTGGTGTTAATATTGGTTGCAAGTATCCTACACTGTTGCATGAGGAAAATGTAATAATCTATTTTTATACGTTTATTCAAGCTTTCTTTTTCTTAATATAGTCTGCTTTTCAGAATCTTATTTTATGATGCTGAGTGCTATTATGTGTAGGTTCTTAAAACCTTTACACATCCCCTAAACCCTCTCCTATTCAAGTAATCATTTTGGTTGAATATAAGCACTTTCCACTGCAATGGTTTGGCAAGATTATGCAGTACCTAAGACCCTGTAAAAAGAAATTAATCTCAGTTATTGGAGAAGACATAAAAAAATGCTGCTCAATGAATATTTGAAAGTAACTTCAGATTGCAGTAATAATACTCACTTTCAGTCATCATAAAGAGTACAAATATAGCAAAAAAGCATTCTTTACTTTCAGATTCTTAATCCAGCAAATTAGTGACTAGCTTGAAGTTGGAGCAGTGCAGAAGTAGGGGAAGGAGAATGCTTGTGTAGGCAGGCCAGTGCCTCACATACGCAGATGGGACATAATATGGTATAATAAATACAGGAAGCCCCTAAGGGAGGGTAGAAGAAAAGGCAACTGATTAAATTGAAATATGAATATATGCAGAAGAAAATGATTCTAAATGAGTCATTCGTTGTCAAAAACATCATGTCATGGTATTAGGGAACAAAAATTATTTTTTATATTTATCTTGGAATAATATCATCTTACATTGGGTATTCATTGTTACACAAACTTGCAGTTGTCAGTCAAAATTGTGTCCCTGAGGAGATCACGTCCTAAAACAGGGCCAGGCAAAAGTGCACAGGGGGTGGTGTGGTTTCCTACAACCACTCAGCAGGGAGAAGCACAGGTGCAATGCAGGCTCATTGGCTCTCCCAGTAAGGAATCTTATAGGCAGCCTATATCAGTGTATATCAGTGTCAAGCACTAGCAGGACTGATGAAACAGCATGCTAATGAGAAAGGACATTTCATCGTAAGTTATTAAAAACAAAACAAAAACTCAACATAGGATTGTATACTTGTATCTCTTTTTCAGCTGCTGATTTCAAGTTCCACTGGGGCTAAAGAAGGAACAAAGCAGTTTTAAACAGCTGCTTTTGAAACAACTAAATTCATTTTCTGATCAGAGCTGAATTTTAAAGCTCTTAAAACATCAACTTCCATCTGAAAATCAGGGTAGGAACAGCCAAAAAATTAAATGATTTACTACCAGACCATTTTTATTAGCAATATGTTTCCCCACTGGCAATGCAACTTATGAGCCTGGAGCTATTCACTTTTATTCTGTAATGGGTTCCTTCCATGGCCTTTGCTCAGAGCAGCCAAGAGCAACAGAAGGAGCTTGTGTCTGACCTTTACTCCTAATAGGAAAGAGATAAAGCTGTAGCAGTGGTTTCTTGCAGCAGTTTTACAGCATACTGCTACAGCTCATTACATATGGCAGGCTGACCTATATATCGAATAGGTCAGTGTTCCAGGCAACCTGTCTTCAGCCTTCCAGAATGTCCCTCTCCTTGTCACTTCCTGTTCCACTTTGTTTCTCGTGTTTTGTATGCATTGCTGCAGTATTTGTTATTATTCTCTTGTGAACAACAGCGTCCTTTAGATCTGCCATGCAGTCTAGCCACCCCAAATTCTCCCTGTTCTATTTTGCTTTCAGCACCAATTATGAACATATTCTTCCCCATTCTCAAAGATGCAGAACCACTCCCACAGATCAGAGAATTTGCTCTATTTAATAGTGTTATTGTGCACTTTGTAGCCGTTGTAGTTTCCACGGTAACAAATAGGAGGCATTACTTTCAGAGCAAAGTCATCAGTTTATTTACCCAGAGCACGTATGTGACAGTGGAGCAAGCAGGCAGAGAAAAAAAGTCTGTTCAGTTTCATGAGAACTTCTTCTTTTCTCTCCTATAGGAGAAAAAAGCATTCCTTGGAAAGCTTTGGGATTTAGTTAGCAGATGATTAGAATGGAACCTGAGTTTCCTGACCTTTGTTACTAAGCCTGTGGAAAACATTATAGTATGGGTTATTTTACATTGGTGCAACTGAAACTTTTTTCAAGATGTGGTAGTTACTGAACTTACATTTAGACATGCTAGCAAAGAGCCATCACGCTACACTGCTTTTTTTTTAAACAGGTCTAGTAGAAAATTGTCTCTAGCCAGCAAATATGCATTCAGCACAGATGGGAACTTGGCCTGCAGCCATTTTATTGACCTGAAGGGAAGGTGCTTTTCAAAGCTTAACTGGAGCTGTTTAACCACTAACACTCTTTACAAGAAGCAACCTCCCTCCACCCCAACTCCTCTTAAAAATCAAGGCATTCATACGTCCAAATCTCTTAATGTTAAAGGTAAGGGGCAAAACAGAAAAGCTTTAAGAGCTTATGTATGTTCAGTCTTGTGTTCACATCTATTGCATTTCCCATCATTGTTTTTCAGACCAAATATAAAAACAATTCTGCCTAATATTGGACCTTTAGCAAGTCTGTCACCTTAGTATTTATGTCACTACATAAAAGCTGCAAGTAGAGAGGCAATCATTTGGTGTCTCTATTTTACGCTTCTCCATGTAGGAGGTAATGTAGCTGTATGTTTTATGTTCTTTTTGGGCTCTCGCAGTTAGATAAAGGTGCCCAGGGATGCCAGTGGTTTCCAACTAGTGAGAATATCAATGTATTCTCCCAGTATTTTTGTAAGATATGTTGTCTTTACTTAACTGCCTTCTGCTGTGGGAACCTATGTAGTTTTATATCAGTTTCTGGATTCACAGCACTAGACATAGCAAATAGAGGGTATCTAGTTGTTGGCAAGACTTTTATGCTGCCTAAACAATTATATTGCTGTAGAAGTTGTAAATATATTTTATCTTTCCACAGAACTTCTGGAAAAATAATACAGGGCTTCTAAAATATAAAATGTTGGGAAGACTAGAAATGCAGTGACTCACTTGACTCTGAATTTGAGCTGGAAAAGAAAATCTTTCTTAACAATAGTACATGATGAATACAACGACAGTGTTTTGGCTTAGTTACAACCCTAAATATGTGGTATTAGAAATGCAGGATGATTTAACAGAGCTTTATTTCATATCTGGTCTCTGATAACCCAGTTAAGAATACTGCATGAACAGATCCAGGAAAAGAGCTCCTGGTAAATACCTGAAGCATCTTAAGCTGCATACAGTCACACTACAAGACTTTTTCTCTTGCAAAACCATTAACTTAAAAGTACTAACATTGTCTGGCTTTTATTTTTGTCTATTTTTTCGTTCACGTATATGACATGTATTTCTAAGAACTCTAAGGGAAGGATGATCAAAGAAGCAGATGATTTACAAAGATAAGAGAAGGCAGTTCAGCTGAGTAATTCCATGCTAGAGTCGGTGCTGTTTGACTTCAGAAGATCATGAATGTATGGCCCACAGAGCTTCCTCCTGAAAGTTCATGAGGAACAGTGAACCCTGCAACTCTGGAAAGAGGCAGAAGTTTGGCTAGAGCAAACTTTTGCTGGAGTTCAAAAGAGCACTTTAGACTATTCATACAGACGTGGGGGTTGATACACTAAATACAGACTTGGTAGTTTCTTCTAGTGTTTGTGTCATTTATCTTTAAATAATGTAAAAAATAATATTACAGAGTAACTAGGCACTAGAGTCTGGAAATAAGCTCTCATTTTAAACGTACTATTACTGGAAAGCTATTGACACAACAGATGTTGTGAAGATATCTGCTGTTTTTCTGCTTCGCTGGCTTAGCCTGCTCTGTCAGTACTTCTGGTTTGCAGACATACAGATGTAAATTCTCCCCAAGCAATTCCTAATTCTAACAGCAAAACTATAAATTGCAGCTAATGCGAGAAGATGCATTTGAAATGTTGAAGCATTTTCTGGAAATGTTGCCTTTATCTTTGCATTTAAATAGATCCTTACCGATGTCACCTCCTCCAGTCCTCAGCCGAAAGAATTTGTTGTGCTCGACTCTTATCGGTTTATTCAGCTCAGGAGTAGTAATCAAGTGTTTCATTTATACTTAGCGAATAGGGTAAATAGTCCCCGTAGTTGTTCATTAAAACCCCCACGATGTATGCATCAATTACCAAACAGCTTGAACAAAACAGAGCTAAATTAACTTTCTGAAGCACGTTGTCATAGCCAAAAGGAGTATAAAGCGTTAGAAGTGATTTCATGGCTTAAAGTTCATCCCAAGTACTATTAGCTTTAAGTCCAATTTTCAACTGTCAAGGGGAATATTTACAATAGTAATTTCAGATCATTATCTTAGCATTTCAATGCAAATAGCCACAATTTAATTCATTATTACTCACATTACATCTTTATTTTGCCACCAACTGGTGGCTGACATTTCCCAAGTACTAGGAAGAAATGCTAATTAGGCTGGTGTGCACTCTTACCCTTTCTTAATTTCATCATGTTTGTTCTTCAGTCACATGAAGTATTTCTCTCCTTCTGGTCAACCATTGTCTTTTATCCCCTGCATCTCCTCAGCGGACCAGTTGGCAAACTGAAACAGTGATAGGGCAAGTAAAGTAATTGCCTCTTTCTGCCTTTTTCAGTAAAGTATCTAAGAGTATCTGTGCTAGTATGGCAAAAATGATCCCTTTCACTCAGCCCTCCCACCCAACTTAATTTAGAAAATCTGAAGTGATCTCTGGAGTGGAATACTATATGCATTAATATGCAAATGAACTGCCAAGAAAGTTCAGATTTGCATTTAGACTGGACAAAAGGGAAGGAAATGGCTTTCTCATGCTGTTCCCTTGCATCACCACAATTTCACAAATTACTAATCCCAGAAATGATGCCAGAAGGGACTTTCTCACTACATTTCATTCATGCTCTAGTGCATTTGATTCATCTCAATATGCCTGGCATTTTACAGTAAACCTGAAAATTTAAAGTGCAAGTAGAACCTCAGCAGCTTTGCTAAGACTCAGATGTGTTTGAATCAAACACAATTAGTAAACATTAAATGAAAAAATATCCTATCCTGCTAGAGGCTAGAATAATAATTGGTGGGGGGTAAAGTAATCTCATGAAAGTTTCCCTAAGAATTAACAATTATACCACTTAGAGCATCTTCTGTCCATTACGAATAACTTATTCCAGCCTACATATACACCATAGGTAACAGATTTTGCAAGTGAATGCCAAAAGAATTGAGGGAGAAGGAAAAAGGAAGCCTTAAGGATCCATAATTATCTACTCTTCCTCCTGATTGGCAATCTGTAGTTTAGAGAACATATAAAATGAGGAGATGTTCCTAGGGTTAAAAATATGGTTCTTTTAAATACTTTGTTTCCCTTTGCCTTGTACAAAATCTCTCACAATTAATATTTTTCAACAAATGTTTTCTTGAAGGCTTTCTGTATGTCTAATACCTATTTTAATCAGGAATTTTGGTTGATTTCATTTTTACCAAGTGAGTCAGTGTTTCTGTATCTGAAAACTGACAGCATAGGTCAGTTTCATAGCTACCCAATGGGCATAGGTACTTTTCAAAAAGTAGGTGTAATGTTGAAAAAGTACTTGCCCTGGGGCATCAACAAATAGGAATTTCAAGATGAGTGTTATGTTTGCTTCTTAATCTTTCCAGGGGATTTTTTTCTCCTCCCAGCTACGGTAGCGAAGCAAATACTGTAAGTCACCACATTTCTGTTTGCCAGCATTTGTTTGCCCTTTGGTTTAAACGTGTGCAGTGCAAGGGTAATAGGGCAGTGTCTTTACTGCTGGGGATACATTTGGCTGCATCTGGTTTTTAGGTGGCTAGAAATGAAGTATTAATATTTGTTCATTGGAGAAATGGAACAAAGTTTTTCCCTGTCAAAGAGATTTTTCCCTTCTCCCTTCTTATCCTGCCATTCTACACTGAACTTTCCCTTGTGGCTGTCGTTTGACTGAATAAAGGGATGTTTTACTAGGAAAATAATCTGCCTATTCTAAAACCTTCCCTGTCTACACCTGAGGAGAGGGCAAACTGTTGCTGCCTTCCTTTTTTTTAATGTAACGTTAGCAGCACAACTTTTCCAGCCATGCCTTCATAGGGCTTTTTGTGCATGAAAGTTCCCATTTCAGTCCTCTGCTTACATGCAGCACAAGTTGAAATACAGTCTTATTTTTGTGGCTCTGATTAATTCCCATATTGTCCGTTGCTTAAATTTTCATGTAGTTGCTTAATAGAACTTGTGTTTTTGGTTTTGTCAAAGCTAGCTTGTGAAAAAAAATATGGAGAATTTATGGTGTATCTAGGCTGTGTGTGCTCTCACATTCTCTTACTCTACCTACCTACCTCCACCTTTTTACCTATTGTGGTAAATGGAAAAGGCTTTCAATTGAGTTTCTTCATCCATATTCCTTTTTTTTTTCATTCTTCCCTCTTAAATATCAGAATTCTTCCTATATATAGTATAGTAGTACAGTGCCTTACAACACTGAAAACTCTTTTGGTTGTACCTGGTACCTGTGTTGTCTTTTGTTTTTTGTTTCTTTTGAGGCCAACAGCACTCTGAACAAACCATCCGTTTTACAGAAAGCACTAGTTTTACTGAGTTAGACATTAAACCTGCTACTTGTAAGAGTGCCTGTACACCCTGTGCTGCTTTAGTCATGGCAGCTGATTATCTTTCTCTTTATTTCTGAACTGTGATGAAATGTGATTCAATGACCTCTGTTAGGTAAGAAAAATCATCTGATCTAAGAGGGCCTATAAGGAAACTGGTGAAACTCCTCATATTCTTCATGAGTTTCTTTGACAGCACAGTGAGGAGTGGGGGGTCTCCGGACATCAGTGGGACAAGAAAATATATTTATTCCTGCTTAGGACAGGAGGTGTACTTTAAAACATTGAATTCTATGGAAATTTTCTACAAAGAAAGAACTCCTCGGCAGGACATCACAGTACCCCTCTGCGATCACTGGATTACTCAGTTTTCCTTAAAGCCTCCTGAAAAGGAGAAATATTGAGCACAGAATGTCAGTGACAGAAGAAGTTGTTTCATCTCTCTATTAGAAAAAGGACCACTTGGCAGGTACATTGTAAGGTATCCTTGCAATAGCCATTTTAATATTAATAAAGGTAGCATACAAGTGCACTTTCAATCCTGGTACTGCCAATTAGAGAATGATACTCCTACACATTCTTTCTGCTCTTTGCTTTTTTGCAGTGCTTTCACCTATGCCATCTGTGATGTTTGTATTTCTTGATGACCTTTTCAGCAGTTTGTTGTTGTCATTCTTCTGTCCGTGCAAGAGAGATGGAATTCTCCAAGGACAGCTACTTGAACATATGGCAAGGTATAACATTATAGTGTGCAAACCAGATCTCATTGCTGCGTCTGTGCACTGTTGACTTAATTTATTTCTTCCTCTGGTTTTTCATTTGGCAAAAGGTGATTTTTTTTTGTTACTAATAACTGTTACTAATTACTAATTACTAATAACTACTACTAATAATATAAATAAAAATAAAATAATAAAAAAATTACTAATAACTAGGGGAAAGAGTCTCACTGAATGAGAGTGAATTAAGTGTGAATCAAGTCCACGCCAGCTGGGGAGCTGGACCAGGCAGTGGAGGGAGTCTTCAGATGCACAAAAAGATGGTTGTTAGAAAAAGTAATTTTTAGAGTAAGATAAGGTAGATATAGTGAACAACTTAACTTGCTTATTTTCATTCTATCAAACTCTTGGGCCTAAGAAAATGTATTTGTGCACGAGGGCAAAAGCAGCTGTGCATCAGTGGATTCATTCTTGGATCCAAAACTGAATGGAAGGACAAAGTCATAAGGTGGGAAGGCTGCCATTATTTAGAGAATAAGGGTGTAAATGTCAGGCAGCCTCTCACAAAAATGGAGTGTTGTGCTGTAGGCAGGAAAAACCTATGCATATCATGAAGGCAATAAAAAAGAAACCAGCTTGATGTGCTGTGCCGCAGGCCTAGTGAAGGGGCTGAAAGGTAGGCCTGCTATGGGTTAAACATTGGGGGGTTTTTTGCAGCTCGTATTTCCTGATGACCTTTTCAACAGCTGCCTGCTTTTGTTCTCTTGGCCATATGAGAGAGTTAGAATTCTCCCAGGGTGGCTACTTGAATGCCTGCCATATCTATCCATTTGTGTGAATTAAAGGGGTGTTGTGTAGACATCATAAAAACAGAGGAGTTGGGGGCTACTGAGTTAAAATGGAAAGCAAGGAGGGCATTATCAAGTGGTTTTGTGGTCAGAATGGGAAAAGAAATAATAGATAATTTACAAATACGTGGATGAAGAAATGACAAAACTGCAAAACACTTTACTTGTGTTAGTAGAAAGATGAATGGGCAATAATCTGGTGAAAAGGAAATGAGAAATCTAGGCAATGAAAGAGAAAGAAAAACAATGTTTTTGTTTGTTTTGCTTTGGTGGAAAGCAACTTATCTGAAGTTTATCTAAAGATTTGAAAGTGAAGGAAATGTTGATGGATAATAAGGCAGAGCTGTGTGAGGATTGATCAGTAGAGGTGAACTAGCAACAAAGGAGGTTAATATGTAAAATGAATTTTGAGATAGAAGCAACAGGACATGAGATGGGATGAGGAAAGGATTCACAGAGAATTAAAAAAAAAAAAAAAAAAAGAGTTGCCTAACGTGTAGTTATTACTTTCAAATTTGGAGACCAACCTCTTGTTGGTTACTGAAAGTCTGCAACAGGAAAAGCATCTCATTATTTCCTACATAGTCTTCCACTATAGTACATTTATTTCATAGAATCATAGAATCACAGAATCACCAAGGTTGGAAAAGACCTAAAAGCTCATCCAGTCCAACCGTTCACCTATTCCCAATAGCTCCCACTAAACCATGTCCCTCAACGCAACATCCAGTCTTTCCTTGAACACCCCCAGGGTCGGTGACTCCACCACCTCCCTGGGCATCCATTCCAGTGCCTGACCACCCTTTCTGAAAAGTAATACTTCCTCATGTCCAGTTTCATATATCTTATGTCCAAAGAAATTATCAGACTGCCAGCTATAGAGACTAAGGTTTGCTGTTTTACTCACAGGATGTTACACAAATTACTGGTCATAAAATAAGGCTTGTGGCACTGCCTAGTCACAAAAGCTGTAAATGGTTCTGTGAAGCATCCATTAGTGTGTGGCAACACATTTGGTGATGCTGCAGCTGTCCTTAGTGAGGCTGCCAGTAGACATGCATTCTGCTAAGGAGAGGTAGGTTGCAGATAATCTAGATCTGAAGAGACATTATCACTAGTTTTCAGATAATATACAGCACTGTTAGATTACATGCACTACAAATATACTGAAATGGAGAGGATTCACACTGACAAAGTTGTGGTAAAAGGTTCGATTGAATGTTGCAATTCCAGGTCATTCATTTCCCTGAAAAAATAATTGTGTTTCTGTCAATGTTTGCTGTTCAGGAAGCTCCATTTAAGCTTTAATCTTTGGAAGAAAGTCCATTTTACTTATTGTGTTCTAAGCTGGTACATTTTTAATCAAGTACTGAGAATAGCACGTCAGGAGAAGTGGTTAACCCTCAGATCAATATAGCAGATAACCTAATCTGTTTATTATGTTTGAGAGAATAAGTGCTCCTATCAATTCTGATAAAGAACGAAAACAGTAATCTGTGGAAAAATCTTCAGCAGGTTTCAAATGTTTCACTCCTGTTGGCTTTAGCAGAGCTGCTATCTAACTTCTGTAATTCCAAATTTCAAACATTCAGAAACAGTGAGTGGGGAGCATGTGCCTGCAGAAAGCACGCACAAAACCAATTCACTTATTCTGTGTTTACTTACTCCACGGAGTTGTCTCAAAGCACCAACTACAATCTGCATAAACAAGATTGCTTCCCTCTGGACCCAACTTGCATAAATATTTCAGTGGATAGATACATAAATTTGAAAAATGTTGTGGTAAACAGAAAGGAAGGAAAACAAATCTGTGATGGACTGATTTGTAAACGAATAAATATTACATCACCTTTACACAATAAAGTACCATAAAGGACATCAAAGTTATGAGAAGAGCTTTCTCGACATGGACTCTCAGGGTCCTAGACAACTTGTAATTGAATTACTGATTTATTTATTTATTTTTGTGATAGCCTTTTAATAGCCAGCTGGCTGATGTTGGCTGTTTGATAGTTTATTCTGTTTCTTTGTATTATATCCTACAATCTCTTTCATAATCATTCCTAAGTAATTATTCAGCTTAGACTTTGCTCTGAGCATTGCTGATGTCCTTTGGTTTCTCTGCCCATCTGAGCTGTCATATGGTGCTCTTTCCAAAACCACATTTGTAGAGCACAGCTTTGGAACTGTTTAATTTTCTGGACTGGAGTTTATTATTAAACACTCGACTGTCATGAAAACAATTCAATATACGTGACCTAAATCTATTTGTGGTTAAATAGTAAGGTCTGGAGGTTAATAAAAAGAGCTGCAGCAAGCTGCTCACAAGATAATTCAAGAAACTTAGAGAAGATCACAGAACTCTAGTCATTTTCCCATTAGGCTTAAGATAAAAAACAAATTTAGAAGTTAATACTTGTGTAACACTATGTCCTTAGCAGCACTGAGAGAGATTCCATTGTTTAGAAGATTAGGTGAGAGAAAATATGTACAACTGACAAAAAGCTACTTTTTTCATAAATTTAGCAGAATGTCTTTTTTGCTTCTTCTGGTTACTTTTTTTTTTTTTTATTTTTGAAAGTGTCCTTAGTCTTGTGAGTGTGAATTGCTGAAGGAGAAGAGACCTAAATCAGCTTCCAATTCAGCATTTAAGCAAGCACAGTCACTTCTTGAGTGCTGCTGAGTGTCACAGCAAGACTGGGAAGGGAAGTGGCACTAAACGGCTTCTGAAAAGTCAGTAGGCTTATTAAGTCTTACTTAAAAAGTTGATTGGGGAGCTAATTTAGAGCTCCCCTGTCCTGCCTTTTAAGTATGATGAAAACCCTTAAAAGTCTCTTGCTGATGCTAACAGATTCAGAGTGGCACTGAGTGTAGACATGAAGTAGGAACAAGGAAACACAAAGTTAGAAGAATTGGCTACATTTGGAGTCCATGCCAGTGCATTTCCTCTAAAGGGGAAGTGAGAGATGAAGAATATTTTACTATCTCCTGTTGACTGTTTGTTTTTTTACTGTGTTTTCAATCCGTTGGCCCGGAGTCCTGCCATCAGAAGCCTGTTTTTCATCTACTTTGTCAGTGTAGAAAAGCTGAAAGTGGGTATTAATGTCATACACACACATTCTGATTTCCTAAGCAGTATAAAGGGCCTGTGGGGTAAATAACAAACCCTGGTGCATAAATCCAGTATTTTATGGATGGTAGTGAAATTCCCTTACTGTTCATGTGGCAACTGTGATACCATGTAAATAGCCGACCAAGCAATCAAAAGGTGGCATTGGAAACTGTTGTTCTTGCTCTAAATTGCTTCTAAACTGAACCTTTAAAACTGAATGGCATTTCATAGCAAACTCCCTGCCCTTTTAATGAAAATGTCAGTCCTATAGAAAGTTCTTGTTTAGAGGAACCATGTGGTAGACAATACTCCTAATGAAGATCTTCTTTTGTCTCTGAACTTGCCCTCTCTTTTATTTCATTACACAGAGATACCAGCCAGGACTCTTCAATTATGGGAATAGCTTTTCATTTTAACTACTGTTTTGTAGACATTCTTGCTAATGCATTTTGTCCGTCTTTGTCTTTCAGCTTCCCATTTCTATTGTCATCCACTAAAATGACAGGAGACAGAGGTTTTTCATTAAGGGAAGAGCTAAGAGGAGACAGTATAGTTCAAACTCTGTTTGGTAGAGTGAACAAAGGCTTGACTGTTTAATTTTACACTCACTACAGGTGCATATTCAACTAGGTAATAATATCTTATGGCCATTAAAAGTGGACTAATTGGAAACATTTTGAGAGAATGAATTTTTAATCTCTGACATCAATAATGTGACCCACCACAATGTCTGAAAGTATTTCTTTCTTCATGGAGTGTGTGTATGCTTACTTCTGTCCTCTCCCAGTCAAAACCTAAAACACATTATTAGCTTAAGCTTCAGTAACAGAGGATTAGGATTAAATAAAAAAAGTTTTTCTCCTCACTAGAGCAGGCTGCGCAGCACATGTATAGGAATTTGTATATGTATATGTATGGGAGCTGACTCAGCTGTCAGAGTAAATGCCTAATATTCCTAAACATTCACTTTGGGACCCTGGAAAGATGACAGGGTCTCTGCGCCTCTTCCTGAAGTTCCTTCCGTTTGTGATTTCAGATTTATTAGGTGTAATGTATCTTGTGTGGATATTTGTAGGAATTCTCCTTGTAAAGTTTCTTTCTCTAACCTACCGCTCTTCCTCCTTTTTATCAGAAAGTTCTGTTATCTCTTTCAGGCTGCTAAAAAAAGTGCTATGTGGGCAGGGACATTTCCCACTAGAGCAGGTTGTCCGAAGTCGCATCCAGCCTGGACTTTAGTACTGAGGTGTGGCTTTGAAATCTTGTCTGAGCAGCGTGTTTCAGTGCCTCATCAATCTTATTCCTAATGTCTGATCTAAATCTACCCCCTTTTAAATCAAAGACATTATCCATCCCACTTCCTATTACTCCACTGCCTGATAAAGCTCTCCCAGCTCTCCTGTAAGCCCCTTTTTTACATACTGGAATGCCACTATACATTCTCCCTGGAGCCTTCTTTCTGTCTGAACAATGCAAGCTCTCTCAGCCTGTCTTCATAAGAGAGGTACTCCAGCCCTCTAATCATCTTCGTGGCTCTCCTGTAACAGAAAGCAACAAGCATTTGTACATCTGCCTCAACTTTTTATAACATCCCCAAGTACTGTTAAAAGTGAACAGGATATTTCCAAGCAGTATTGAAATCATTATTACACTATGTGTGAACCATCCAAGTTTGTTTAAAGGTTATTTCCATCTTTGAATTGCTTTAGAGGCCTCTGAGATGAAAAGAAAAAACAACAACAACAACCAAACTATTAAATTGTCTGTCCATAGGTCAGTGAAATGTAACGCTGCACATATACTGGGCAGTTCACTTGGATTGATATTTAATGAACCCATTACTCACTAACTTCTTTTTTAACTAAATGTAAAGCACAAATGGAGCATGGTACTAAGTTTGATATTTTTGTCCACTGAGGAATACCTTAACCATTATTTCTAAAACTCATACTTTTGTAAATATGTATAGGTAGTAAATGTGTTATTCAGTCGATGAGGTACCAGTAAAGGAATAAAAAGATTGACCCCCTGTATCTCAAAACACAGACCTTTCACAAATAAGCATGTTATTAACATTACCACTATGTTATCAGAGGCTTTCATCGTTCCAAATTGCATGTTGAATTCACTTTCTGCATGTCATTTCTGTACCATTATTATTGTAATCAGGAAGTTGAATGGAGTTAATTGCTCCAGTTAGAGCTTACTCTGAATTTGCAATCTATTACTGAACCTGCCTTAAAAGGAGACATACTAATTTTATTATTAATGATGGGCTGAAACAGATAAAAGAAGCATTATTTTTTCTGTGCTTCTAGTTAAACACTCAGTAAACTATGCTGGATATGCAAGACAATCTTCTAACATTGAAAGAGTGGCTTCCAGCTGAGGCCAGTTTAGCATACACTTAACACCTGCTGGCTTACCCAGAGGGAGGCTCCCTTTTGGCTCCTCAGGCAGAGCTGCTGCCAGGGCACCACATGAATCGCATTTCCAGTGTCAGATGCAGTAGTGTGTAGGACAAACACGCAGCATGACACTTCACCAGATGAGAACTCCACTAATTGTTCAGTCCCCCCTAGTTTCTGACCACCCGTTGACAGACACAATAACAACATCCCAAAAGGAGGAGTGGTTGTGCCAGGATGAAACAAACTCTGATGCCTTACCCCAGTGATTTTCAGGCATTGTGTTTCCTGTTCATGCAAAATAATAATGGTTGTGCTCCTGAGTCTATAAAGAGCTGTTAAACACTCCATATTTCTGCTGATATCTGGAATCCAGGTTTTGCCCTTGATCCAAGCTTTACTTACTCTTACATGCTGCTCACCTTGCTTCCCTTCTAAAAGCATCATTGTATTTTGCAATCAGATGCAATCTAGGGACAGTTACTTTGTTATCAGTGTCTTGCAGGCTATGACAGCATATGGTGGAAGTGTAGTAGGCAAGTGTTTAGTCTATTTCCTCCTACAAAACCCCAGAATTTCTTTCTCCAATTATTTGCTCTTAACAAAACCAAAGAAGCAAAAAAAAAAAAAAAAAAAAGCCAGAAGGAAAATCATGACAGTCAACTGGATAAATATAGAAATGAGAATAAGCATACGTGTGTGATAGAGTTAATATGGGTTGAGGCCAGTCAAGGAATTGCAAATGGATAAATTTGAAGGAGACTGAATGTGAAGGGGCTTGTAGAAGGGCTGGATAAGTAGAGACCAGGGAGAGAAAGTTAAAACTGGAGGGCAGATTAGTCTGCAGGATGAATTCTCCCTGCATACTTTTCCATCTGGGGTTTTTGGGCTAGAATTCACCACGTGGAAAAGTAAAGATTTGGAAAGAGAAAGTGCCTGGTGCTGCAGTTGGAGTGTAGCTGCAGAAGGGTGCCAGAGGAAAGCCTGTTTTCATCCTTTTGAGCATCCTGTCTTCCTGCCACTTTCTTCTGCATTAGACAGCAGTTTTTGAAAGTATCTAACAAAGCTAAGTTATCTGGATCTAAAAATAAGTGAGACAAAGGAATCAAGAATGGCAGTGTGAAACAAAAAACATTCTCAGATAAGGTTTTATTAATATTCCTTGACCCATACAATAGTGTCAGTGACACTACTACAGAGGTAGTAAACAACATGTAAATACAAGCAGAATCCATTCTCTGTTCTCTTGAGTATATAACATATATATTGAATGACATATGTATAGGGATTGAGGAACTTGCAAAACAGTGGAATGGTCTTGTTCATGTAAACCTGGGTGTGGACAGCAGTGAGAAAGGACAGTAGAGCAGTTGTCTTTCTAGAGGAAGAATTTTCAGTATTTGTAAAAGCTGTGAGAGCAAATGTTATTTTAAAATGTGCTTTTTAGTGTTGGATAATGCTAGCGTCATTACCACAGGATAGAGTGGTAATCCTGAATCTAATGCCCACATATGAAGAGGAATAAAACAGAGAATAAAAGAGATTACTTAATATTCAATGTCTTTACCAAAATATTTTTATCACTGTGCATCTGTTACACAAGTAAGGTGACTGTGTCACTCAGTGTTAGGATACAGCTAGCCTTAGGAGGAGGGTGCTATTGCTTCCTTCTGTGGTGGATTAGAGCCATAGGGGTAACGGACTCTTGTGTTGTTTTGAATGTCTTCTTGTAGATAGCCAAAGGAAATTCTCCTGCTGAAATGACAAGAATTTATTGATATAGCTTGTTCTGTCAAAGCATATGTTGAAATGTCTGTATTATTTCAATGATGAGCTTTTTTCTGGCACCTATAAATGTATGTTCATGGTAATAATAAGCAGTATCTTGTCAACAGCTATCTACTGTAAGTGATCACTAATCCACTTTGCAATCATTTTCATAGCCTCTTCATTTTCACTGAAAGGATTGTTTTGTTTAGAATTCTTAGTAATGTGCAAAATTACCATTACTTAAATCCAGTGTAGGAGCTGAAAAGAAATACAAGTATAAACCTTCACAGCTGGAGTGCAGATAGATGCTGGGGATGTAGCTTACACTTCTCATTTGTCACATGCAGCATATGCTTGGAGAGTAAAGAACAGATGCAACTTGCGTAATGGGGCAAATCACATACATTTGATCTTCCTAACTCCACATTTGGACAGTGCAGTCCTCTTTACCTGTGCTTAATATGACCCCTGATACATGTAAATAGCAGTGGCAGAATGTTGACATGGCTTAGTGGAAACTAGAAAATAAAGGTTACATGGCCTTCGTGTTTGAAGTTTGCTAAGATGGGCAGTATGTTATGTACAGGTGGCAAAAAGGCAGCCTTCAGTGTTTTGACTGGGCTTAGAGTGCTAATGCGGGGGAAAGGCTTGGCAACTGAAGGAACTCTGCTATTATCTACCAGGGCTGCAGGCCATGGCATTATCCGCTGGTCTGGTCCCCTGCCAGTGTTGTTCTGGTGCCTGTAAAAGTACTTTTTCATGCTCCTTCCTCCACTGGCTGCATCACTGGGGGAAGGTAAAGGCAATCCTTTTGTACTACATGCAGGATTTTACCCCATTGATAATGGAATAAGCAGCTGTACTGCACATAATTACTGCTATTTTCAGCATTTTCCATATAAAATATTCTTCAGATATCCTGATGTCCCCATTTTTGCTGAAGTCATGCCCCTGCTGGAGAATAAACAGATTTTCTTATCTTTCTGCCCTTCTTCCTATGGTCTAGGCATAGCATAGTATTTCTTCTGGTGCAAATCTTGACTATCTGTGTTTTCAGGATCCTGTGTAAGATACAGAGCATCCAGATAAGTCTGTATTTTAACTCCACACACTAATTGGAATTAAGAGGAAAAAAAATTATTTATACAAGATAGTGTACAGCAAAGTCAGCCTGCTGTTTGTATGGGACTTATGTACTGATTTTACTGGTGCCTCTCAAGATTCTTTTTAACAATAGCTGACAACGGAAGCTGATCTCTGTGTCCTCCTCTTAAATCAAGATCTATACTTTCATATGTGGAGAAGGTAATGGATACAGATATGTTTACAAAAGCCATATATGAAAAATGTTGAGTCTTAAGGAATATGAGGAAAAACAGGTGATTTAAAAAAAATTGTAGCCAATTACTGGTCTAAACAATTACACTTTTGCTGGAATATTTTGGCTTGAAGTTATTTTTTGTTGTTTTATTATTATTATTATTATTATTATTATTACACTGGTTTACTTGAATGCAAAAAACATTTTCCTGGCAGTAGTCCAAACATGCATCTCTAAAAAGTTAGATTTTCTCCCTCTCATTTTGTCTTCTTTGCCTTCCCCGTTATTGATGCACATAATAAAACACTAGGAAAAAAGACAAATCCACCCAAAAGGTCAAAATCAATGATCCTTTTACAGATCGCACCTTTGGGAATCCTGGGTATTTTACCATCATCTTGTGTTTGAGACTGCTACTTGAATACTTGTTTTTTGATGACAAAAATCAATGACTTCTTTAAAGAATACACCCTAGGGGCTAGCGAGATGCAGACTTTGAAATGTTTACTAGTCTGTGCCTGTCTCTGAAAGGCTAATAAAAATATTCATAAGTTTATGAGTTACTATTTAATGTTATGGATTGGAAATGGTGTATGGTTTTGACAAGAATATTTAGGCTAGTGTGCCCCAAAGAGCTGCATTCTGTATTACTTTGCAAATTTGTATAGAAGTTCTGATCCAAAACTGATTGAAATTGAGAGATGCATTTACATTAAATTTAAATTTATCCTTGTTAAATGTTACTGAAGTTATACAAGTTCTTATTAATGAATTTAATCCAGTAGCCAAATAAATAAATAAAACTATAGAAAACCCACTTTCCAAACTCAAAAAGATGAGAAATCTATTAACTTCAGCAAAGATCTTTTCCAAACTATTTATATACCAGTGTGTGTTTACTGTTATGTGCTGAGCTGCAGAAAGCATTTGCTTTTTGAAAAACAGATACCTTTATTCACTTTATTTCTTTGCTACCATTTTAGCATTACATTTGTTTATGGCAGCATAATTTGCTTTGGCACCAGGACAGATCTTCCTTGATTTTCCTGAATGAGTGGGGTTATAACAGTCTCTTGTAACTTAATAGGCACTTGGTCTGGATATCCTGTGATGTGGTATGTAGATTTCGGTGCTGAAGTCTGGATGGTAAGCCTTCTTGCCAGCTGTACAGACACAGGCTTTGCCAGGAAAAAATCTTTTCTTTCTCTCTGCTTTTTTTCTACAGTCAAAGATTTAGAGTTATTATGGTCTTGTGTTTTGCAAGTTGATTTCCAGAGGATCAGCCACGGAAATGTGTTGTGAAATAGACTGTCAGTGTGTAGTAGCCTTGCAATAATTTGAAGAAAACAATTTGTATTTGTTCTCCTTTAACCCTAAATCTTATCAGTAAATACACTGATATAAAAGATCAACCAAGCAAGTGCACTGAAAGGCTAGTAGTAGGTAATGCCATTTATGAATTTAAAAATGAATAAACATCCTTGGCATTAAAAGACTTGCTATATTAGACACTCCTTCTCAGTACTGATTGATCTTGATTTAAGTTTACTGATTTAAGCCTTGTGAATCACTCTTACTCTGGGATGTGAAATGCCATCCCATACTTAAGACAGCTCAAATGTTTTGCTCTTGTAGACTGAAGGAAGAATTACTGGATGAATACTTCTGTGCCACAACCCTGGGCAGAGACAGAGCAAAGCTTGGAGTGCCTCTGGAAATACGGCAATAGAGGTGGTTTGTGCATGGAATCCTTTCACATCTATACAGAACTGTGTTCTATAATTAGTGCAGATGTAAAGCTTAACACTGTTCTTAACGAAATAATTTGTCCATTCTTTCAATTTGGGGCTATTCTTTCATGCGCTCACCCACCAGACTGAGGCGCAGTAGATTGACAATAGTGAACAAGCACCTAGTTTTGTCCTTAAACAAAATGGAATCTGTTCTTTCCTGACTTCAAAAAGTAGTTTTGAACAAAGTCATACTGATGTCATTCTTAAATGTACCTGTGGCCATTTATTTTTCAGTCTGTTATCTTCTACAGGCCAAGTTCTCAGTCTCATGGCGTTTCATTTCTTGATATACGCTTTGAAAATGGTAAAAGCTTCTTCAGACTTTTTGGCAATGCATATCTTCTTTCATTCACAGACATAGACAACAGCTTGGTTGGAGATTGCATGTATAATTGTGGGCAAGGCTAATCATAAAAGAGGTGAAAAAAACCTGTAGCTAGAACTAAACAGCTCCGTCTGCTGGATAAACATGCAGCAGGAACATCTAAAATAGCTGTACTTACTCTTGTCTAAGCATCTGATGCTGGTCACAGCCACTAGGAGAATGCTGGGCTCAAAGGAATTTCAGATCCTTGACTGCTTTTATGATGCTAAGTTATCACTTTTGGCTTCATATCATGCCCCAAATTCCCAACACATACTGGACTGGCTGTCTTGTGCTGCCTGAATTCTGTCATAGGTCAGAGTTTTAATACATGGATGAGAGTACACAAGGGAAAAGAGTACATCTGTAATTTTTAGCTCTTGAACTTGTTTGACGGTTTTACCATTTCAATACTAAGATTCTTTTCATAATAAGTATGACATTGCCTCTGTGAATTAACTCTTGCTTCCCTAAGAAATGGAATTGATGTGCAAATGTATTTTTGTACCTCTAGTAAAATTCCCTGTGTCCTTTGGGTTTTGGGAAGAAATAAGTATTGAGAACCGCGCTGATGTAAAGTTACTGTTTGATGCTAGGAAGGATGTGAGAGCATGTATTTAAACTCTTGCTTGGCTTTAAGGCCATTAGTTTTATTTTCACACATATTAAGAAGTATAATTTTCTTTAAAGACTTTGCCTGTGCTTAAGGATTTTGCAACTGAGGCAGTATTTAGTTGGATTTTTTTTTTTAAATTTAGTGTCCTAAGTAAAAAATATAGTACTTGAACAGCTTGCAACTCAGATGCTATTTCACTTTAAGAGGAACAATTGGTTGAACTTGTTTAATGTTGGCAAGAGAGTCATGAATTCCAATAAGGCCATGAATACATTTATTATTAATTTTGTTCTCATTCATTTTTAATTTTCTGTCAGAGAGAATCAAAGGCTGAATTGGTGACTTCAGTGTTTTCTACCTTGCTCTATTGGCTTCAAAAGCCCTTTAATAAGGCAATTATTTATTCTGGACATCACTGGGAAATCAAAGGTGGAGAAATCAGGGCTATCTAAACCCTGTAGTGCTTTAATTCAAACAGCACTCACATTGTAGGATAGAGTTCATATATATGATTCTTTAATGTTTTGTATTGGTTGGTACTTTTTCATGTTAAAATTAGTTGGAAAGGAAAGCGAAGAGAAATCATAAAAGAATTCAGCTAATAGGAACAAGAATTACTGGAATCATCAAGGTATCTGAATTCAAGCCGGCTCACTGTTCTGGGAGGAGGCTAGTAGAGAATTCTTGAGAAGAACTTGACTACAAGGCTTTTCCAAAAAAGCTGTGGTGGCTGTAAATGCCTGTTAATGCCTAAAAATGAGGAGAT
Organism: Lagopus leucura; assembly: GCF_019238085.1. Classification (NCBI taxonomy): domain Eukaryota; kingdom Metazoa; phylum Chordata; class Aves; order Galliformes; family Phasianidae; genus Lagopus; species Lagopus leucura. The sequence goes on along the minus strand of NW_024962271.1, from coordinate 4,057,460 downwards.
CTAATTTCACAGTAATTCTCTTATCTAAGGTGTGAAACTGCACTGAAGCTAGTAAAACAACTTGCATATGTTTTACTGCATCAGATTTTTAAATAGAATATAAAATGTTTATCTAACTGTGGTATATAGTGTTTCTATTTCAGGAAGTGGACAGAATATAGGGAAAACAAGGCACGGGTATAAGGATGTACACGTGTATGAAATTGAGGAGTTATCTTCAAAGACAGCCGTGGAAGTAGAAGGGCAGAACTTTTGTTTAGCAGACCTCCATTTTACCTGTACGGACTTCTGATTCTAGTACATTTGTGGAACATTTCTTGAGTTCCACCTATTGCTTTGAGTATATTATTGATAGGATTCCACCATAAGCAGGAGGTAGCATGTATTCTTTGTACAGAAAGCATATGAAAATCTCAGTTATTCACACTGCTTTCCTATCAAGCTGTTACTGCAGTCTCTTTCTATTTTGTTTTTGTTCATTCTTCAGAATTTTGGCTTTCTATGAAGTTGACTGAACAAGAACTGAAAAGGAGAGAACGTATCAAACCTGACATTTACAGGTTCAAGCCTTCAATGTACTGAGCACATAGTCTAAAGAAAACAATTGCGGAATTTTCTTGTCTTGTATCCTGAATTCTTCCTGCAGAACTTCTTGACACTAAGCTGCCTACTGTAACATGGTTAGTTCGAAAGTGATTTAGTATTCCACATAGAGCAAGTAACATTTTGTTCTAATCCTATGTGTTGAGCAAAGCAATAGGAGGCTATTTGAAAACATTTAGCCATGTGCTCCTGAGGAAAAAAATAAAAGTGTGTTCTTCCCTGTCTTATCATTCTGCTAATCAGAATACTGTCTTAAAAAAGAAGAATATTGTACAACTTGCCATAAAGTTTTATGAGCCAATTATTAGACCTCTATAACCTTGGACAATTATATCTATAGATGTCTTATTTTCCATAGGCCAGTGCCCTTTTATGCTTCTCTTTCATAGTTAATGCCTTGCCTCATTTAATAATTTAAAAATAATTTATTTGAGTTAAATTGCTTTTTTAGAAGGCATAATCTTATCATTCTCATTTTTATAAGAAACTCATTTTAATTTGTTTGCTGTGCCATTCTCACATGAATTTAGGAATTTAATGGAGTGAAAATTGAATGCTGATGGCATCACTGAAATTATTAATTTGGTAAGCGAAAGATTTATTTGGTTGATTTAGATGGAATTTTCAATACCCAATTATCTTTGGACTCTATTAAAGAATGAAGCTTCACCAAATAACAGTTCTCACTCAGAGTTCCTCAGAATGAATTGAAAAGGACATCTTCATTATTGCTATTGATGTTAACGTGGAAATCACTTACTGTTAATAATCCTGAAGGACAAATAAAGGCTTATTTTCACCCTCAAGAAGCTAGGTACCAAACCCTAAATGTGTTATCCTAGTGAATGAATAGCACTTGTAGACAATAGACTTAGCTGTGCAGAATATTTTAACAGTTTACTTTTAGCTTTCCAAACCCTATTAGAATAATGTAGTGGAGGAAAAATGTATTTCAGTCATGTAAATAACTTTGTCTGAATTTTTTTTTATGAAGGGTGGCAATGTAAGTATTATAAAGAGACTATCTGCAAACGTAGATATGAGCATACAAGGGAAAAATTTATTTTCTCTTATATTCCATAAGACATTACTTTTAGGGCTATGAGAATTCATTCCTCATTATAAATCACCATTTCAGAGGTTCAGATTTCTTCAAGAGTCATTTTAATAATATTGTTTACTAATATCTGCATCTGCATGTTCAACACCCATTGCTTCCTGTAGAGCAACACCAGAGTGGTAGCATACTGTAGTGAAAATTTTGTTGTCTTTTTCTGTTGTTTAAAACTGTCCTAATTGACACATCTATAATCGAGAGAAGCATATTTCTCACTAATTCTACAGATAATAACTGAAAATAGAGGAGAAGGAATGCAATTGAAGCATTATTTACATTAATGTTGATGTCAGGTGTTGGAGGGAATCCTAGTGCTTTAAAGTCAAAATGGAATGTATTCTCAAATGCTAAAAGTACAGAATGCAGAACTACTTACACAGCAACTAGAAATAGTCAGTCAAATTCTAGAGTATCCTGGATATAATGGATATCTTCCAGTGCTGTAGTAAGTTGGATATTAAATGATTCCTTGGCAATATAAGAATGGAAACTTATTTTGCTGTCAGTGCTTTGTTTTGTTTGTGGGATTTAATTTTTTGAATGAAAGTTTGAGAAAGTCAATTCCTTGAAAAATGTGGGTTGCCAGAGTGCTAGAGGTTAATTTCTTCAGACCCCCATTTTAATCTTTAAATACTGAGCCAGCATGATTCTTCTAGCCAAGTATCAATTACGTGTTAGTTATGTGGTTTTATATATATATTCATTGTTTCTCTGTTCAGATTTGTTTTTGAAAAGAGGAAATGAAAGATTTAATAATTTAAAACAGGCTTGAAAATAGTTAAATTATCCTTGCAAAGGAATATAAATACTTAAAGAGAAACAAAATGTATCAAGACCTTTGCACTGGCTTCTTCAGATTCGGAAGTGTTCGAGCGTAGCCAACTAACAGTAAGCAGTGCAGGAGATGGGTCACACACAGAGGCAACCAGAGCCTTCAATCTCAGGAGCTATTTACTTTACATATGCAGTCACTGTCCAAAAGAAATTCATATATAATTCTTTTCCTTAAATGTCATGGGATTTTTGATGGATTATCTGATTCTTATAAGATTGTTAAAGCTTTTCTGGGATGAATAGAAGGGGTACAATTCCCCTTTCTTTTCCCCTCCTCTCACCCTTAATAATTAAAATCAGTTCACAGAACCTTTTGCACCACAGCAGAAAAGCTGTCTTCATTCTATGATCAACAAAATATCACTTGCAATTATTTTTATCACTTCATACCACGTACAATAAAGAAAAATGCTTTAGAACTGTATCCCAATGAAAAATCAATCTCAATTCATGTAATTATCAGCTATGTCAGAAGGAGATTTCTGCCTCACAAAGAACTATGATACAGGCACAATTAACTCATTTAACCATAAAGGAATAATTAGCCAACAAGAAAGGATAAGAAAAAGAAGTTTAATAGCACAGCAGTACATCATCCCCCTTTTTAAACCCAAACTATTATCACACGGGAAAGAGAGCTCTATGACACTGGCTTGCCTTTTTTTTTTTTTTTTTTTGACAGTGAAATACTAAGGTACAAACAACAGCATTAAAAGAGAGTGAGGCCTCTGTGTCAAGTTTCAGACAAGCAGGATGCTGTGTAGTTATGGTAGAAATAAGTTGATAATGAAAGTGCTGACAAAACCTTACCTGCAGTCTTGTGAACTTCGCTGTTGTGAAAACTTCAGGATTAAGTACACAGGTATGGTTAATAAAATCTCCAAAGGAACACATTGACAATGAATGTGTATATAATTATGGCTTTCTGACGGACTTTAAGCTCTGCATTTTTCTTGTTTATATTTCACTGAGGCAACTAAAGGACTGTCAGCAGGATATTGTCAATGTTTAAATGTATAAATATCTTTCAAACAAAAATATCCTGAGGCTTTTTATGTAGTATATACTACTTTCACTATTAAGTGAGTATAACTTTTACATGATGCAAACAATGTCAAAAATCAAAGGGAAGAAATATTGAAGAGAAATATCAACCGTCTTAAACATAACCTGCAATTCTGTGGACTTGCTGTAAGTCCAGTAATATTTGTGAGAGTCATTTAGTTCTTCAAATCTTTTAAGACAGGTCACAACATACTGTTTTCCACACCTTCCTTATAGTACAATGTAAAGGGGAAAGCAGTGCTTGTTGTTTTTTTTTTTAATCTGAGAACATTGGCATTTGGCCTCAGCCTTGCAAAAGATAACTGATGTTGAGTGCACCTGGTTGCACATGCAAAACCCTGCAGTTCACAAATGCAAATTAACTGTTCACACAAGCAGCAAAAGTGTGAAGATTGCAAGTGTGAAAGATATGCTGCAAAAATTTGCAGGGCCTCGCGTGCAGTTAAAGGGATATTGATAATTTAAGTCATGATACATTTATTGTATGTGCTGTACAATCAGGTTGATTCATGATACTGCTCTCAACGACCAGGTATTTCATGTACTGAACACAATATGAATGCGTAGTGGCTTGTACAAAAGCACTCAGGTAGTTCAAATGCCCAAACTAGATGGATCAAACACCATCTAGCTTTAGGTGCCTAAACACCTTGGCAGCTTTGGCCCTTGGTCAGTTCATATGTTAATGAGCTTCTGTAGCTAACATTACCTGAAGGCCTTTGTCATTTTTCAAGTGAGTTCTGACTGTCAAAGCTAACATTTCCATTAGCTAGCTAACCAAACTGCTGTTCTCATAACAAAAGTGTAGGCAAATCTTGCCTCCACTTGAGAAGAACATTTGTTTCACTAGTGGCCTGTTATATTCAGCCTTTTTGTTGTGGCAGATCATCCTCTAGGGCATGTTTGGGAAGTGGTAGAGTGTTAGCATCAAGTTTGTTTTAGAATTCTGTGGGAGCAGTAAAGGGTGAAGGTGAGAACAGAGTACTGAGTGCCTCAACAAACCAACAGGAATGCCATCTCGGATGGAACAACAGATTTCTCAAGCCCTGCAAGAGTGTAGTGAGTATAAAAAATGATGTTAAGGTTAGTATTTCAATTATTGTAAACAATGCATTGAAACATAGGATTTATAAGTAAAAGACTGTCAAAAAGCAATTAGGCAGCAGAACATCCCCACAGTGTAAATGCTTCAGTGTTTTCTCTGATTGGACAGAGAACACGGTAGTCACTGTCTTTGCACTGACAGAGTTGTTAGTGACATGAGTATCTTTTGCCACTATAAACAGATCCCACCAGTGTGTGGATTGATAGTGGACAGGAAGGTCTTTATACCATTTGTTAATCTCCCACTTGGTATAAAGATAAGTGAATGGGATCCAATGGTGGAGTAATGAGCTGTATCCAATACTGCTGCTGTATGAATTATGATATTTAAGAAAAGATGAAGTAGTGCAGCTTTGTGTGAAGACAAAATCTGAGGAAACTAGTGCAGTGCTTGTGAATAACTGTATGTGGCAGCTTTGCAAGCCAGAGAGACAAATAAATAAAATAAATTAATAAGAAGTCAATTCAGTAAATTCAGCCTAGGTATAAGCATAGAAATTTGCAGTGACAAATTCCATAGTCCTGCTACTATTTCTGAATGCAGCCTTATCTTAAATTGAAACAAATGCAGAAATGCACTTGGTAGCTTAGATTCAAATATTTGACACCATTTGACTCCCTCTTTACCCCCTTTCCCAGTAGCTTGGAGGAATCCTTTTGTATTACGGCTGCTGCAGTAACTGATGTTTACTGGGAGACTGTATTTCTGGGCGTAGAATATCAGAGCCTGGAAATCAGCATTTCAGTCAGTGGAACTTACATGCCCTTAATATCAAATAATCTTCAGGAGTGAAGCCTGAGAGACGGTACATGAATGCCAACGCTGATAGTAATTATAGCCAGGCTTTGTTTCTTCGCTACTTTATTTATTTATTTTACTATTTGAAGAGAAGAAGCAGCAGTGCATAAAGGTACGCTTGTCCAACTGCAGGATTTTTGCAGTTCATATGTTTTTGTGCACATTGTCACATTTTGAAGTTGAATGGAGCCAGTGTGGTAATTCCAATGGTCTGAAAGTTCGGGGTGTTCACATATCGTTTGCTGTTTTTCATACCCATTCTGCACTTAGCGGAACAGATTGAGTGGCTAATGCTAGTGGAATCTTGCTTCGTGTTTCTCATCTAACATACATGCAAGAAAACCCTTCCTGTTACTAAACGTGCCCAGATAAAATGTGTGTTGGCTTTGTCCTTGAAGAAAGAAGCCTCATATTCCCTCAGAATCTGAACAATGCAATTAAAAAGAATCCAGAGAGATTGTTTTTTATTGCTGCAATTTTAAGCATCAAGTTATTTAAGGGAAAAATAATATTTTCTTTCTGTCTTTTCTTATATTTCTGTTCTTGTCTGAGAAGGTAATTTTTAGTTCAGTCAAGGCCAAAGACAAAGTAGAATAGATGTACTGAAACATATGAGTACCAAGGATGTGATTTCCTTAGCAATGATAATCCTGTCACAGCTGTCAAAATTTACTCCTTTATCCTTATGACATTTTAACAGGATGGAAACGCCATGTTAGAATAAGCAGCTATAAAGAACTCAGTCCAAAATTACTGGCAACAGCAGGCTCTCCCAGGCAATATATTGTTTACAAATTTCAGAGAAATCGCTGTACTGATATTACATTTGAATTTGATGCTCCAAAGCTTAGCCATAACTCTTTTTTATTATGGCAAAGTTAAAGCAGACATTTAAAAATGTTAATTTAATTTCCACAGGGTTTCAGAGAAAAAGATAAGTGTAAAATTATTATGCCAAAAAACAAACATTACAGGAAATATAACTCCTTCATCTTCATGAATACTTTTGGTTATTATCAGGTCTTTTTTGAGATGGAGAATGAGGAACAAACTATAGTATTAGATCTGATTTACTTCAGCTCAAAGAAAGATAAGTTTTGGAACTTCTGCATGTGTAGGTAGATTACAGGTGCCTTTCCCACTTACTTGCAAAGCAGGCAGTGTGAGGCAATACTGTCTAAATCGGTAAACATTCAAAACAGTAAAAATTCTCATTTAGTGGTGTTGCAAATGGAAGTAAAAAAAATGGTAAGTAAAGAGGGAATTGACACTTCAGCCACTCCATCACTCCATCACTTCAAAAAATACATTTTTCTTCCTGATGCTTCTAAATATGCTGATTAAATAGCCTTGATTGAGTAGTGCTTCCTAAGTAGTTGCATTCCCTGCCAGCTCTGTAAAGCTGATACCTTTATTCTGGGTTCTGTACAATGGTGGTAATAAAATCCAGGTACAGATGTCCCCTATGATCTAGTTTACATTTTGGAGGAGTTTGAAATATATAGCAACTAAACAGCTTTCTGACAGATAACAGGAAACCAATCACTGTCTCTTCTCCATTAGTAGCTGCATTCCTTCTTGGCTACTCTTTGAATGAGGCATTGTTTGTTGTGTTCCCCAAGAAAGTCTTTGTTCAGTATTTTATGCCTTTGTGATGCACAGATTAAACAGGACACAGAGTTATAATATTATCATCAGAGGAGCTTCTTTGGGCTATGAATGACTGTATCATCTTAGAGGTAGAACTAAAGTCCTACTCATGTACTTCTCACTTGTAGCGTGCTTTATCACTGGGGTCATTGCCAAGCCACCAGAAGGACTTTATATTTAGATACCCTTGTAATTTCATCACACTAAACACTGTTCACATTAAAAAGAATAACAAAGACACCTCTCTGCACAGTCCTGAGCACAAAACAAAAGGTGAACTCCTTGTCCTAGTGAGTTTCAGTGTGGCAAGTATTTCATTCATCATCCTGAGACAACCTAATGAGGTTAAAAAAAAAAAAAAGCCAGTGTTATTTAATTTCTGCATTCATTATCTGTTTCTAAATTTCTCTGGATGGGGCTGGAAATAATTTTTTTTTTTTCCTTTTCATTTTGTGCCAGCAGTTTTGACCTCACTCCTTGGAACTCAGGTTTTCTGAGAAAATTTAGTGCACTGTTACTTTAACTTTTTCTTATGTGGGGAAAAAAAAAAAAAGAAAAAGAAAAAAAGCAACAAATCTGACAGCGTAACTTATTCTAACACAGTTTCATAAATTTTGATGGAACTGACTGCTCAGAGTAACATTGTTTCTTATGAAGAAGACAGCATGTCAGAAACACCAATACCTAAAGGGTTTACTCACTATATAGAAAAAAATCCTTATTGGAGTTTGTATTGCAGTTTGTATTTGTAGTTCTTGACTTAGTAAGAATACATCCAGGTTGTTAGCTAGTGGAGGCTACCGAATGTATATTTGTTAAACTTTCATGTGTGTGTATGCACGTGCATGGGAATGGCTAAGGCATGGCCTGACCTAAGGAGTGAGCACCTGGTGATGGGCACAGCCAGCCCTGGGAGCACAGGTGAAAGTAATTCACTGTTGTGACTCAAAGAGGGGTGGAACCTGGATCCACCCTTCTCTAAGCCTCATTTAAGGACTTACTGAGAGGAGGGAGGGTTTTCTACTTGGAGATTTTGCCTTTTGGAGTATTTTGTGGGCTCTGATGTTTGTGCTAGGTAAGCAAATGTATCTTTTTTTAAGTGGCTTGTGACCATCACCTTTTTAGATAATTTAATCTGGTATTATTTTTCTCTTTATATATTTATTTATGTGTGCTACAAAGTACTTATAAAAGCTGTTAAAAAAAAATGTTGATTTATGAAGCTCTTGTGGCTGGTTTGTGTTACAGCTGTTTCTATCTCAAGCTTGCTGCTCTTTCTAGGGGTACATGATATTAGAAACAGTTAAGGTATCAGAGCCTTGCAACTCCTGATCATGGCCTATGTAAGCTCTGCCGTCATGTTATAAGCAAGCTGTGACATTCCTCTAATGATTTAAATAATTGCTGTATGGTTGTCCAGTGCATCATGATGATCTACTGGGCTTTAGTAAAAATGTCTGTGTTGCTTTGGTTTTTGTCCTTTATACCTGATTTATTCTGTGCTCTAATTATTTCTAGAGAGCTTTCTGTTACTGTGTTTCTCCCTTCACATTCGGGAAAGGCTTCAGGAAAGCTGCTATGCGACACTTATCAATACGTATGAATCAATATCTTCCAGTGCACACTTTAAAAAAGAAAAAAAAAAAAAGCAACTGTTTTCTTTAGGTCTTTTAATATGCTTTGAGGTTCCCTTTTACCCAGAGCTAGTTGGAGCATTCAATTTAAGTGTCTGCTTGATGCTGTATTTTGCAACATTACTTTAAAATAATGTTAGTGCATTATGTTAATGTTCTTCTAAACTTTACAAATCAATTTTAAGAGATGGTGTAATCAAAAAGTTGTTTGAAATTGGAAAATGACTGAGCAACAACGTAAATGATTTTTGATTTATTAAAAATAAATTTCCTTTAAAAATATATATAAAGCATAGATGTTTCAACTAAATAAAGTAAGCATTATACTGCTGGAAGAGTTCCACAACTTCATCTTGTATTTTTCTGTAATAAAACGAGGAGTTATTATGCCTTTATAAAAACTGTTACTTAACTCATGTCTCTGGAAGAGATAAATCCCAGCAGAAAAGAGAGGAAACCAGTGATAGTGCAGAGTATACAAGGTTAACGTTATTGCACGTCCCATTGTGTCAGATGTAAAGGTATGGAAGCCAAAACCAAATTGCTCAAGTGTATGGCATTTAATAAAATGCTGCTGACTTTTCCTTCTTTCTCTTTTGGGAAAATCCGTTTGTAACAGATTCAGAAGTCTTTCATTTAACATGTCATTGTGTATTTAGTTACTCTGGCCACCATCTTTGCAGTCTGAGCACAGCAAAATGACTTTGAACTCTTGCTGGATTTCATTGCTGGGTTAGTACTGCATTGACAAGGCCCTTCCTTGCTTTTTTTCAGATAAAATTATGTGGCAGTAAATGTCATTCATGTTAGTGATCTCTGTCAGTGAAGCTGAAAATTATGTTGTAATTTTACTGATTGCCTTCAAAAGAACTCAATCCATAATATAAAATCGTAAACATGATTATCAAAAATAATACGTAAGATTTTCCAAGATAATGCGTACCATTAAGAAAGGGAAGTAAATATACTTTAGTCCATGTGTGCATGCATTCGGGCTCTCCTGTGTCATCGGAACACTGAACTCTTATGTTTGCCTAAGAAGCAAATTAAAGCTTAATTCTAGTTTCCAGGGTAGTCACAGGATACTTACCCCTATTCTTCTATCGCATCCTGCAGTGCATTATTGGAAGAAGGTGAATGGTCTGCAATGTAGGGCACTCCTTCATTTGTATTTTCACAGACATACAGTGATTATGCTTTCTCTCTGTAGCTTATATTTTAGAGATAAAAGGTATTCAAGAAGAAATGAAAAACAGAGGGGAGGGTGTAAAAAAAAAAAAAAAAAAAAAAAAAAAAAAA
>NW_024962271.1:3285013-3395013 GCF_019238085.1 Lagopus leucura | reverse complement strand
GTTTCCTGTGTCTGTTCTTTCATTTCAGAGTAACTGCTATGCCTCTTCTGTTAGCTTATGCCATTTTAAAAGTACAGGTGCTTACTGCACAATCACAAACGAGTAATGAATTGAGAATGCTCCAGTGTTCTATCTACAAAACTAGTTAGATATGCTTTAAATGTGTAGCAGTATGTTTGGAATAGCAATAGGTGCTCTGAACTGTTCTGGTTCCTATTGTGTTGCCACAAATACTGAAAAGGTGTTGCAAATTTGTTCTCAAGCTAAGGAGATTTCCATTCTAGAAATAGACTGCGTGTTCAAAAAGGAAACACAGAGTAACAAAGGAAAATACGGTGTATTCTCTCAATTTTAGAGGGTCCCCTGTAAAAATGGGGGACGACGATATTGTCTTTTTCTGGCTGGTGTCAGGGGACACGTAAGTCATACTTTCTATTGCCTGGAGTAAAGAATTAGGTTCAAAAATAATAAACAAACCTGGTTTCTGTTGAGCTGAATGGAAAGATATTCTTATCTCAGAGATAAATTTCCACTAGGGCCTCAAGATGACTAGGAGTCTCTAGGCTTGTTGACTTAACAGCTTGACCTGGTTTTTAGTAGGTGTTCCAAGGAAAAGCTTGGCTGCATGATCTGGCTGCTAATTGTTTCACAGTTCTCAAGTTTTGCTGTAAGTATTTTTATACCACTTGCAACTTTTTGTCTCTGCAGCGTAAATGTGTTTAATTGTGGCATCTTGAGAGAATTTCTGAAGCTGCTTCCTATTCCAAATGTTGTGCGTAATCTTTGTATGTACATTACAAGGGCAGTTATCATATCCCAGAATGACTTGAGGCCAGTTTTCAAATCCCTCTGGAAATGAACCACTGGTGTAGAGTTCAAGAGGCTCCTGCTAATCAAATGCCTCTGTGTGCTAGGGAAATTTTACCCTGCATTGACTAGTGTAAGTTTCCTTGTGCACTTTAAGACACTGCTCTTCTTCTCATGTCCTAATGAGGGAGCTAAGGTCAGGGAAGATGCTTGGCTCAGGGCACTCTCACCATAAAAAAAGAAGACAGTTGCAGAGGGGCATTTCTCAGTGGGAGAATCATTTAGCATTGGGCTTGTTCTTGTTCACTGGTCAAATGTGTTGACCCTTGAAGAATGCTATATATGGTCTTCGGGTTTGTAGGATCGGGTTATTGCAGAGAAAATATATACACAGATAATAGCCTTTTTATTCGTTAGAAGTTTTATGGAATCAAAACAATTTAAGAATTAATTTAGGTTTACTATATGTAGCATGGGGAGGGAGAAGGAGGTCAGATTGTCAGAACTGCCTTTACCTGTTCAAAAGTGAATGCTGAGCATGTCACATGCAGGGCAGACAACTTTCTCTGTGCTGGCTCTTCTGAAAGCCAATAAAATGTACAATGAAATGTTGCCACTGTCCTGATTAAAATGAACAAACTAACAAAAACCCCAAGGTGTTTTTTTTTCTTTAGACCCTGTCAAAAGTTTAAAAAAAAAAAAAAAAAAAGATTAGGAAATCCATTGTAAAATGAGCAAGGCAAAGGAACTTCTCTAAGAAATTCCCTTTGACCAGTTCAGACAGCTTAAACACTATTGACCATTCTTCCACCAGCTCAGTGATGCATGGCTTTTTGAATCATCCATTTTCTTTGAAGACTACCTGGGGTTAGCATATCATTACTTGATAACAGAGTTTCAATTCTAACCCCCTGGCAGTGCTGAGCCTTAAGCTGGATACACATACTTGCAGGCTCATCCAACCCTACATAATTGTCTGTACATTTATTTTATTGTCAGCTCAGAAACAAGCTCAAGAAACTAACTGTTTGCTTTAGAACACATTAACTTCTTTATCACATTAATACTGACTCATATCTTATTTCCCAGTTGCAGTAACAAAACCATTCAAATATTTCCCTCACAGGACAATATCTTTAATAGCTTCTGTGTGTTTCCTATTTTTGGCTGTTTCTGTATAAACAGACTAATCTAATAGCATGCTGAACCATCTATACTTGGCAGAAATTCAGCAACTCACTCATTTCTATGGCTAGAAAGATGCCAAGGGAAAAAAATCCTCACTTTTATTGCAGTAGGATCTTTCTATGGCTATCATTTGGGTTACTGCAGCGCGTTGGCTAAAAAAAACCACAGCCAAACACCCACATTTATTGCAGCACTGGATAAACCAAATAGGAGAGCGTTATTCCCATCACAGTGTCCACAGGAATTCATTTACCTAATGCATTCAGCCTCTCTCATGTGTGCTGCTTTAAATGGTGGTAGTGCACAAGCTTAACAGTATTGTTGAGAGCCAACTGGGGAGGCAGTCTGATAAGACTGGAGAAACCATCAGGAAGTCAGTGGAAGATGCTTACACATAGAGTCCTCTTACTTAGGGTACTTAGCCATCCTTGACAAATTAAATGTTGTTGTCCCTCCACAGCAATCAGAAGCTGTGCTGTGAAACCACTCAATAAATGTCTCCCGTCCACATTGTGACTCTTATCCTAGTATACTCCCATTGCTCACATGAATAAATTGGCAAAACGTGTGGTTCTGCTTCTGGCTGCTGCTCTGAGCACTGGGGTATAGGATTTGATGTACATTTATTTGGGGCAAATGCTATCTTAAGCAGTCTCAGACTCTTGCTTTCCTGAGCGGACCTCTTCATTATTGAAGTCAGCACTTTTTGATGGTTTATATTTCAGCCAGATTAGTTTCCTGATCTGGTTCATTGCATGCTCATATAAATTCTTGCACTGGCAAAAACAAAGAAAAAAAGAAATGGCCAAAGACAATGACTATTTATTCCAATTTAGGATTGTGTCCCAGTGTCCAGTCGTGGGTTGGTTTCTCTGCAATCAAAACAGAGCACTACCATCATGCAGTGTCTGTCTGTAGTGAGTTCGTGTTTGTGATAAACATTTGAGTTATTGATAAATGTTGCTATAAAAATGCAAATTATGATGGTTTTCTTATTGTTTTACAACCACATCAGCTGCAAAACCTCTTAGATTGAAGTGGATTTATTTAATTTTGGGCATTTATCAATACTTACAGACTTATTTATGTAATTGACGTTTTTAAGTCCCTGTCCTTGTAACATTTGAGTGTAAGAAGCTTATTGAAAGCACCTAGATCTGAAATCAATGCACCTCTAATACAAAGAGGCTCCTTACCTGAATTGGCCTAAATGTACAAAAATAACCCACTGTTGGACTGTACCCAAATGCCTGACTTTAAAACAGAGAAATATTGAAGTTTCTCAGGCTTTCATTTTCTTTGCTTGTTTTTTAAACTGTATTTTTAACATTATTTTTGCTACAGTACTCCAAGTTCATCCCTAATATAACTGTATTGAAATCAGTTGGGAGACTTGTAATTTTAAGAATAAGACACAGTAAAGTGCTTTGCTGGATCAGAGCCTAAAAGGATTAGTACTGTGGAATACTTATGGTGGACATAAAGGTAACCATATGAATAAAAGTCATTTTCATTGCACTGGAGTAGTTTGGGAATTTTCTTCTACTCTCAACAAAAGAAATAAAAGAGTGGAATAGACTCTTATTGCCAAGCAGAGAATCCTATATAAGATTTTGCATTATTTTGCAAATATTGAAGTTGTAGAGAACCAAGACACAAGTCTAAGATATAAGCCCCGTAGCTTTTATTTTGAGGCTATGAACATTTTAAAGCAGATACTTGGTACACAAATGATCAGACCAATAGGGAGTTGATTGACTTTTAAGTGTAGCCATAGTGGCTTCGTGCCTACTCTATGTTTTTCATTAAGGCAACAATCTGAGACCTTCTCCTGGAGAACTAAAGTATTTGATGATTTCTTATTGTATTCTGTGAAGTAAAATGATGAACAGACAAAGGTGATTCCTTTGCTCAGACTGCTCGTGATTCCCCAGGAAAACTTGGCACTGGGTGAAGCAGCCAGTAGACTACAAGCTAGTCTGCTGCAGATGCATCTAAGGTGGATTTGGGACTATTGCTTTTTATACTAGAATGGATATAAACTGAGGGCTCCAGGGTAGTGTGCATAAGGTCTTATTCTGCAGTATTTTGTATAGCTATGTTATAAATTGAGTGAAGAGAGGGAGAAAAAAAAGGCAGTGATGTACAATGGTGTGAGAGCAGCCCTGAGGAGAAGGATTTTGGCGTATTGGTTGATGAAAGATTCAACGTGAGCTGGTGATGTGTGCTTTGAGCAACCTGGTTTAGAGAGAGGTGTCCCTGCCTTATAGCAGAAGGGTCAGAACTAGATGGTATCAAAGGTCCCTTTCAACTCAAACCATTCTATGATTCATGATTACTGCAGCTCAGGATGTGAGAGAGGCCCAAGTCCAGGTGGGGCTTCATACATCATGGCCTGGCAAGCAGAATGCTGAAGCAGAGCTGCATGGAGTGGCACATGTTAGTCTGTGGATCTGACATGAAATGGAAGAGCTTTTTCTGTCCAATTGCAAGGTACTTCAGGGACGACATTTGAATTGTAGTAGTGACTACAAATTTTGCAGCCATGCTTCTCCAGGCTGTGAGTTGTCCACTCATGTTGCAGTTGCATGAGGTAGTCAGTACTCATTTGGGGGCTGTATGTAACACAACGGATCTCTGATTCTGAAAGACTTATTTTTGGATTCTGCCCAAAGCCAGTGATCCCTGGTATGTGGCACTGAGGAACCAGGTCCTCTGAGATGAGGTGTGAGAAATGGGGCAATGATGGTGAACTGGAGTCATTCCTGGCTCTACAAGTACATCCTTTACTTTAAAAGGTCTTAGCTTGGGTGCTGAAGTTATGTTCAACATGACTAATTGAGTTTTGCATCTGAAATTCCCCACGTTTTCAAGGAAATATGCTGAACAGTAGTCAACTGTTGTATAGGTTTTTAGTTAATACTGAGATTCACCGGCATGAGAAAACATTCTGTTTCCAAAGTGGAGAGTTACATGTTAATTCTCTCCTTTAAGATCCATTCAGTAATTCATTAGAAGAAAAATGTGCATGTGCTCATTTCTAGGAAAAACATTCATGAAAATAGATGTTCAGCGCTTACGCTAGAAATGAAGATTATGTTGCAGGTGCGGAGGTGCTTGCCTGTGGGCGTGTGCTGCAAAGAGCTTGGAATTGAAACACAGACATTTTCTGATGTGTCAGCTAAGCTAAGATGTTGCATTTTGTCTGCAATAACAACTTTGAAGGTGATCATCAAGCGTTCGGCTGAATTTGTACACTTCTTTCTAACATCATTTCGCTTGATGATAAAAATCAGAGTTCATACAGAGATTTGGCCGCTTCCAAGTTATTTTTAATCCTCGCACGTGGCTTTTTTGCTGTGTGGTACTCAGGTCAGACAGTTCTTCCCCTTTTCTTTCTTTACTTCTTTGTGAGTTGAGGTCTGAACATTGCTGATTTTTGAGCCTCAGATAAGATCAATTTTCCAATTGTGTAATACAGTACCTGGATTTTCTGAATGGCACTGTTAATTGTCATTGACTATAATAGAATATGAATAGCACAGCCACTTGACACCAACTTAATGGTTCCGACTTTTCAATGGTGCCAGGAGTGTAAGGCTAGAGGGGAAAAAGGGTCAGAGGAGAGATAAGAGCTCTTCGGATTCCATTGAAAAAGATTAAAGCTTCTGTGTCTTTCAAGTGGTACTTGTGAGGGTCACCGTTTCTGTGAAGTCCCTTAAAAGTTGAAGCAATTGAGAAATTTCAATCCCAGAAGGTCTTCCAGGACACCTCCTCCACGGCTTTTTTTTCAGGTTAATAGGCAAACAGTGAGACTCAGTCTAGGATGGTTCAAGGAGAAATGTGGACAGTCAGGATAACACAATCTTTGAGGAGTGCAACATCTCTAACTCTGTTCCACCCTAAGGAAGAATCCCTCTTGTTAACAGACTTTGTCCAGCTGGGAGCTTTAGGAAATTTGGAGATTTACTTCAGTATCTCTTTTAAGAAGAGTTTACTACCCTTAAATGCACAGCTATCTCTGCCTGTTGGGAATCTGATTATACACAAGATTACCTATCTAATCTGATCACAGCAGTTCTCACCATTCTCAGGGGCAGAGGCTAGGAAGAGGAAGATGTTCTACTTCTTTTCCCTTTTGAACGTCGGTGCAGGGAACAGTTATTCAATACCTGCCATTACTCATGTGCAGTGCTAGATTTTAACTTTTAGATTTCACTTATTTTTAGTACTATGTACCAGGGAGTTCTGGGGGCCTGGTGGCTGAATCAGAGAAGCGTGTTGTGCAGAAATCTGGAAGTGATACCTGGTGTGCAAATGGAGATTGAGTTGTGTGCAGGATGTGTTGGAAGTGGGGCTGGTGCTGAGTCCTGGTTGTGTCCTTACCTGTGGTACTGATGTTTAAGATATGCTGTTAATGCAACGGACTGATTCTGAAAATAGTAGAATACTGGCAGTGATATATAGAAATTGCATAGATCAAACTATATAGGAGGCAGAAATAAGCACATGTAAAAACTTGACACGTATAAAGTGAATGTAGAATTTGAATACTGAGAAGGTAGTAGAAGGGTGGAAAGGTTTCATTATCTTCAAGTGTCCAAAAGGGCTGGTGTAAAAAATCTTTAGTTTTCTTGAGTTTGACGTTGCACAAACTCTGCTGATATGCATGAGGGAAAAAATAGCCCAGATTTGCTTTGAGTATGGTATTTGTCAATGGATATTCCATTATTTTAATGACTGGGAGGGAGGATCGGAGGGCGCAGGGTTGGTTTTGTTGTTTTATCATTAAAACTATTGTTTGGGAACAAAGCTTCCAGAAATTGTAGTCAGGGAAAGTTTCTTTATTCTGCCTGATCTAAATTTTCCCAGTAGAGTTCTGTTAAAAAAGAATAAACAAGGAAAAAAAAAAGCAAAACAGCAGAAGTGAGAATTAGATATAAATACGACATTAAACTATATCTTTTAATACAAAAGAACTCTTTTTTAATTAGAAGCTTGGAAGGACATACCCTTTAATTGCTGCACTTGTAGTTTCTGGGCCATCAATATCCTTGCTTCTTTCATTAATAAACGGGCAAGTCAAGTAGGAAAGCTGCAGGAGTATAATTTTTTCCCTTAAGCTCTACTTAATCAACAGCAGACTTGATCAAACACAAAAAAGAAAATGTAAATCAGTTGCATTAATTCTACTGGCAGTAAATAGTAAGAAGAAAGCTAAACATGAAAGAATGCTCATTTTGCAGTTGATATCTGGGGTAGGACTGAATGAGAGAAATAAGTATTTAAACAGCTCTTTAGATTGTGAGTGACTAGGGGAATACTGGGGTTTATGTATGGATTAGCACAGTGATAGACCCTGAGTAGCAAAAGACGATGACTAATTACCTGACAGAGCAGCACTCCATTCGACTTGGTCATTGAAATTAATTTCTGTTTTCAGGACTGGCAGAAAGCAGCTGCAGAATTTCAGTTCAATACTCAAATTAACTAGGAGTCTAAATTATTTCTTTGCACATGCGGTATTAGAGGAGTGGGTTACTAAATTGATCTTGATTTTACACACGGAGGCAAGAATTATTCCACCTTTTTCATCAGAAGTCCATGTCCCCTGGAATCGGGGAATAAAACCTGTGCTTTAATAAACTGCTTGGCACTGATTTGAACTCTGTCAGATAGTTAACATCTTAACATTTCCTGGAACCCCAGATGAAAGAATTATAAAATAAAGGCTTCCGGGATGGAAGAACATTTTACTACCTACCCACAGAGTAAAATACACTGAGCAGAGCTTACTCATATGAATTTACTTCATAGTTTGAATTGGATTATTCCCAGAAAGTAGTTTGTCTGATTATGTCTGTGTGTTTTACAGCCTAGTATATTTGAAAACTTCACTGACTTTGATGAAAGAGGTGGGAAGATGTCCTGCTGGATATTATTGATGAACTCACAATAGCTTTGAGTGAGATGTGGAGATGGAAGAAACTATAAGGAACTGCAAAAAAACCCTGCAGAATCAACTTTGTTAGAAAAAGCTGTGTACACTAAAATGAGGTCATATATCCCGTGATTCTAAAGCACAGGAATTCTGCCAGATGTATGCGTTGGTTGTTGACTCATTACATCCATGAGCAGCAATTTCGCCTTTTGCCAGTAGCAAAACTCCCAAAGCCTTTTGTCTGTTTTAAGGTTCCTCATGTTTTGATTTATTTATGCAGTAAAAGTAAATTCTTAATGTTTATAAAGAAATTAAGCAAATAAATGAGAGGGAGGATCGGGCAGGAGTATGAAGAAAGGAATAAATATTTAATATTCATGGGTACGCTTTAACTCAATGGAAAACTAGGCAGGAGAGCTATGCTTGAACCCTTTTTCCAGCACTTGTGCCCCTCCGTATTCTTTCTGAATAAATTACGCTACATCCTACTCTTGCCTGCCTGCTTGCTCTCAGTAGACACTCCTAAGCAGAAGGATTACCACAAAAAACTGGCAGCTTTTGTCTTAGTCCAATGTGGATCCTCAGTTGTAATCAGTTATAACTAAGGTGCATTTTATTTCCTTTGATGATGCTGTGTCAACATAACTATACAAGAAGTGATTGGATTTTATTCTAATTCGATAATGAACTTGTAGAGGTAGAAGGTTATTTAGGAAAGCAAAAGCAAAACCAAAGAATATTTGTTTAATCAGATGCTTTGCAGACTTGATTTGGTGGCTCGTGAGAGATAGTGTGTTGAGAAATCTGCTCTGGCATATTACACAGTCCCATTTCACAGTATAGCACACTGGTAATGATTATGAGATAATATATAGTTATTTTCTTCTTTTTTCAAATAAATAACCAAAGAAACTAATCAGAAATTCATGAAAATAATGTTATTAAATTGTAGGTGGGAACTTACTTAACTCTCCAGTACAGATATTAGTAAGGTTAAAACATCACATTAAATGGTTTTATTCCCGTCATTTTAATTTAATTCATTATCCCTTTTCTCTTAAGCTCTATTGTCCAACCATTATATTATCACTTTGCATATGCTTTGTGTTCTATTTTTGCACTCATTAAGAAAACTAATACTTTCCTGCATACCAAGAAAAAAAAATCACTAAATAATGACAGTAGCCTTGGAAATACAGTTTACCTGTTTGTCTTGTTGACTGCACAGAGTTCTGTCTCCATGTTGATATACTAAGCATCTTGAATTAAATTACATGTAGACAATTGATTTGCATTGGCTTTGCATAGAGATGTAGGTGTCACTTATGCTTTTATGTTCTGGAAAATTAATACTCCTCATCTTAATACCAAGAGTCTACCGTGATTACTCTTAGGCTCCCATTAATATGAATTCCCTTGCATTGCCATTATAGGGAATGATGTTAATGTTGTGCTTTATGTCTTTGATGTGGATAGCAGGTTGTCCTGAATGTGTGTAAGACTGACTGAGAACTGCAATGATTTGCATGTGCATTGGTGATCTAAGTTAGTTTTTGTCATTTCAGCCTATAGTAGAGGCTATCAATAGTGGTAGCTCAAATGTTGGTCAGTGACAGTCATATCTACAAATTGTCTATAAATGGCAAAATAGGACCAGCTATGAGAATGTCTTTGTGAGAACGCCAGATCATACGCAGAGCTGCCTTGAAGATCTCTCATATGGGAAATAATTTACGTCAGCCTGGTTTGGGAATGATTTCTACCCAAAGCAGGATTTGAAGGGCTCGATTTATCTTTGTCTTTCATCTAACCATCCATTCTTCAAGTGTTAATCAACTTCTTATTAAAAGACTGATCATTCATTTCTTGCCAAGAACTTCAGTGTTGCGGAGAATAATGTAAGTGGTGTAGATTTGGATATAACTTTACTTCCAGGGATTTTGAAGAAAGAATGCTTATTGAAAATGGGAGTATTTTAAGAAAGTGTGTGAGAATATAGAAAAGACCAGCAGATAAAGCACTATTTTGTGGACTTCTAAGAAAAATGATTAAAGAATGCCCTTCTAGATACATGTCCAGCATGAGTGCTATTTGTTTTACTCTGTGCTAACTCAGCTTCTCAAGAACTCTGTGGAAATTTCTTTTGCCCATGAAATATTTTCTCCTCAGCATGAGGCCACTGCCATAGTCTGTAAGCTCCAGCAGGCTTGCTAGACTGGGAAAACCGAAATACTGCTGCTCACTGTGGCAGCTGACAGAACAAGCAGCACCAGTGAGCAATTATGCTCTCATGACCATATACTGTAGGTTGTTTAATTGTCTTTTGCTTGGAGTTAAACAAACTGAAAACTTCAGATGGCAGAGCACTGCCATTTTTCAAGTGAAATTGCAGAAACAGGAAATCTATAAAGAGGGCAGATACTGCACGCATATTCTCCACTTGCTGCTGAGACCATTATTAACACAATAATTTAAAAATAAAATCTACAGAACGTGAGGGTTTTGGAGGAAGCGTTGTTTCCACAGATTAATTCCTCTCACTGAAAAGTCCGGAAGAGAATATTACAGAGAAATTTTCAGTCTTGGAAACCAAACCTGCTTTGTTCATTGCCATGTTGTAATACTTGGGGGCAAGAACCTGGCATTTCTTTATCTCAAATAATGCCTTGAACCTGCTAACTAAGAATGCCTGAATTAGGCCAGATCCTGGCCACCAAGAACTTGCTTGTGGATAGGCTGTTTAAGTTCTGCCCAGAACCCAAGCTGTAAGCATATCATATCATATCATGTCATGGTGAGGTATTTATTATAATGGAAGCATTCTTGGGAGGACAGGATTCAGATGTTTAAATCAGAGCTGTGCATAGGTTTTTAGGGCCTTATTCACAGTAAATTTGATGTTGGTGAGAGGTTATGGAATGGGTTTCCACATCGTGTCTGGTTGTTCTCAGAAATCTCAGAAGAGATAAGGAGTCTGAACATTGTGGTTTTTTATTCTTTCTTGGGGGGTGGCAGATGGAGAATTGAGGACAGGGGGTGTGCAGACCAAGAAAAATGGGGAGAAAGCACCTTACATAGCAATTTTAATTCTCCAGTGCTCCTTTATGCCAAACATGCATAGTCAGTGTAATATCCTGCAGCAACTGGGACTCTGGAATAAACAGCTATTCAGTTTGTCTCAGAAGCTTCTTTCTCAATACCTGCATCTGATGACATTTGAGTTATTAACACTACTGGGTGTTTAATAAACTTACTGCTCACTAATTAGAAATATTGTTACCAGGTGATCCAAGTATTAGATAGGAACTTCTTCACTGCCCTCCTGAGCAACCACTTAGGCTACATATCCCTTCTCTGTGACAGCACTGAAGTGTTACTGACACAGACCTGCCTGGTTGTCTCTTATAAAGGGCAGAGAGGAGAAAGGGTCAAAGTCAGCTTCAGCCCAGCAGTGACTGGACTCCTACTGAAATGTAGTGAGCAACACTACCTGCCATTGATACAATTTGAAGTGATTATGTACACTGCTATTTGGATTAGGATTTAATGTGCTGTTTCGCTGGGTATATGCAGGCTAAGAGTTTACTGCAGAAAAAAAAAGAAATGGGTATCATAATGTTCTTGTGCTGTAAATTGTCCAGAGATGTTGGAGAATTCTGCAATAATGCTGAATGGATGAAGAAGGGCACGCATATGCACATCGATGCAAATATTTCCCACTCAGCATTTATTTTTAGTACATATGTACATTTCTGCTTGTACAGAAATGGACTGGAATCAGATGAATGAGGTTACACAGCCTAAAATAACCATCGCACGCAGTGCCAGCTCCTAACCTGATGATTTCATAAAAGACCCAAGATACATATGCATGTCTATAATTTTACACAGATGAAAGCCTTTCTGAAGTGCTCTTGCTGCTAAACTGTAGCCCCCTCCCCAGATTCCATAACCCTCATATCCAAATAACAGAACGCCAGTCATTGTGTTAATGATAGAAAAATATACTTCCATTGGCTTTGATAGCTTTGCATTTTAAGAAAACAAAGTAATCTTTGAACCAAAATTTCACTATATAATTAATTTGCATAAATACTTTTCTGAAAAGAGGAGGAAAGTCTCGATTTCAGTGGCAGACAAAAGAAATTCTGTAATTAATGTTGTTTTCTTGGCATTAAAGTGAGTGTTCTAAGTGTGTTCGCAAGGATCAAATCATTTATGAAGATACGTAGTGCCACTAGTAAAAGAGAATAAATCAAGCAGAGCATGATAGAAAAATGTCCTGACAGTCATCTGGATGTCTTTGTACTTTAGAGTAGTCTTTTCCACTTCTGTTGTTGTTGGAGCTGTGTTTTTGGTAGGCTTGACTGCTTTTTGGAAAGTTAAAAGGAGTATTTTGGTTTCTCAGAAGCAGATATAATGAACTTGACTTGACAAACCCCCACTGGCATCTTTAGGGAACAAGTAGATTAAACAAGTAATTATACCATAAGGTTTTTAGAAGTTAGTAGATTTAAATACATTGTATGAATCTCATCTTAATGTAGCCCTTTTGTCTGTAGTGCTTCCTGCCAAAAAAACCTCTTGACAGGAAATAAACATTAAAATAATCTTTAATCCCTTGTCTGGTCTATTACCATTAACAATTGATGCACTTTAATTTTGTGGGATTTTAACTACAAAATGGAATGGCTAAGTAGTGATAATTGGGTTTGGAATTATACGGTCATTTATATCAACAGAAATGCAAGTGGCTGGGAGGGTGATTAATTATTTAACGTTTCCTGGCTGTGGTTCCTATTATAGAATTTTCTGATATATTCTGCTGTGAACAATTATCACCAAATGAGGATAAACAAATCTGTGATGTGAAGTCTTATTTATAAATTAAACTGTATTTAGAAAATGTCTATTTCATTTGCATTTTCACTTTCTTCCTGATAGAACTGTCACAATCAACTTGTTTTTAAGCTTGTCTGCCCTTTTCCTCAGTTTTCAGCTTCACATCACAGATTGTGTGCAAGAAAAATAGAGCTTCAGATATCCTTAACATAATTCCTATTCCAAATAAAGATATGGTTTATACAGTCATGATAAAGCGTTTACATGTGCAGTCCCGGTCTGGCTCCCAAATAATATAATTAGTTATATAGCATGACAATATATAAAAATGTAATCCAGGTGCTGGCATCAGACTAGATGATCTCTTACCTTCAGTTTTGAAAAGCTGGGAGGAGAGTACTGGCTCTTCCATTCTTAAATGGGATTCTTCAGTGTCTGAACTCCCATCTTTAGTAGATTCATCAGTGAGAGTTAACGTTTCGAGTTCTCTCTCTTATGTAGAGACTGTCTGTCACTGTAGTGTGTTATGCGAGTACGTCCTTGTTGATACAAGCAGAATTTGCAATTCAGTATTCTTTTATTTTTTTACATTATGTTTACAATATTTTCTTACAATATGTGTATGCTGTTTCTCTTGACAACATCACACATATTCATTCTAATTAGTATTTTCCAAATCGTTTTTCCTGGCTGTTACCCTGAAATTTTTCCCATCCTTAATTTCCATTAATAACACAAAGCAAAACACTACAGCCCTTAGTTTGAAAGCAATTACGAAAAGCACCTGGGTTTCTTCTTTGAGCAGAACTCCTTACAGTCATCCCTGGCAGTCCTACCAGAAAACAAAATCCAGTTTACATGCTTATATATCAACAAAGAAGGAACAACAAAATGATGATAATTATCATTACTGCAGTTCCTAGACTGTTAGTCACAGATGAGGACCCTGCCATACTAATAAATATGCAAAATAAAGCCAGAAAGATTGTTCTGAGTCTGTATTGCTTGAAATTTAAGTGTTAATCAAAAGTCAAGGATGCACACAGATAAAAAGAACAAGCATATAATAAGATCATATTAATCAATATGGTAGGCCCTGTTTTAGGCACAATTTTTTTTTTTATGCAAAAGAAAAGATCAGATAGCAAAGAAAAGGAGAATTTTAATGTGGGTTATGAAGAAAGATAATGAGATAATATTGCAGACGCTTGTGGGCAGATCTGTAAACATAATAAAAGAAAGCATGAAAATGCTTGTTTGAAAATTTAGGAAGTCATCAGTGAGAATGAATATCTAGAAGTTGATCTAGGGTGAGTGTTGACATGTTGATAGTCAATCAGGGATAAACTGGATTAAACTGAAGGCTTCGGTATCTCACCCTCGATCTTGGCACAGGATCCTCGCAGCCCGTGTCGGCGCTTCCCACCTCATTATGCACAGCATCTTTAAAGCACAAGGCTGTCCAGCCTGTGTGCTGGGCAGCAAATTCTCAATAAAGCTGAATGGCAAAGGAATGTATACGATAGAAGGGGCTGGCAATCACCTTGAGAATCATTGTCAATTACAATGTTCACTTGCTGTCCTGGCTGCAGTGCTGTGGTATCACAGTGGAACAGAGTTGGGTATGTTAGCTTGCCTCATGGCTTTTATTAGAGGTGAGGTTTGTGCGTTGACCAGGTAAGTCTTCAACAGCCAGAAATGTGGAGTAATAGAGGTTCAGGGGTGTCCATCTGACCAGCGCAGTAAGATGTAGATGGATAGTAGCCCTGGAAAATGGGGTGTAGGGCTTGGTGAGTGTGCTGAAGCTGATGGCTCAACACACAATACAGGTCGATGAGAGTCACAATATTAATACTATATTTGTGCCAGAAATAGATGTGTCCATCAACGTTACAAATCAAATTAACTCTCAGTAGCAAAGTGTTGAACATTCACAAACACTGAATTTTAGCTGCTTTTAAAACAGTGGTGAGGTTTCCCAGTTATCTTTCCCGTATTTTCCATTAGAGCGTGGGCCTTGAAACATATCTTGTTTTTCTAATAAAAAAGGAAGATCTGTCACAAATGCATTTATAATCACATTCATCATTTTCCTTTAGACAGCCACAAGAATACAGTGGCATTACTCTTTCTGTGCCATTGTTGAAATCTTGCTTTGAGTCATCCAGTGTGTAGCAGGTGATGGCCCATTGGTTAATGATGTGTCAAACTGAGCAGTGTTTGAGGAAGTGGTAGTGCAGATTGCACATTAACATGTTTTTCAGTTCACACTGATCTAAATGACCTGAGATCTAATTGTGTGAATTCCTAAAAACTTTTAACACTTACTGTAATTTGTAGCAACCACAACCACTGTATTTGCTGGAGATTTACTCAAGTACATGCAAGTACAGTATATGTGCAACACTGATTTCAAAAGATTGAAGAATGTTAGTGCTGATTGTAACTAATTAGCTCATATAGCCAGAAAAGTATATTTTACATTTTGAAATGAGTATTTTCTTTCAGCAGATGCTAATACATATTAGGACATCTGTTTACTTTTTTCCCTTCAGTCTTCATTCTAACTGCAACTTATTTAAAATACTGTTGTCAGCTGAAATAATATAGCCTTAAACAATATTACTTGTATATGTGGTTGTGAACTCATGTCTGCTTTTGAGATGTCTTTCTGCATAAGCAGATTTTTGTTTTGCGTAAGTGAAAGATGTATGAAAAGTTGTTTTGCTTCATTTAAATTGGAGCAGGGATGAAAAAGGCAGAAAGAAGTCAGTAGGATAAAATGTGATGCTATCCCCACTAGGTAAAGTTGTCCAATTATGCCCGGTGTCAGAACTTCTTAACATTTGAATGGCTGGGAGGGGATACTAATTTCAGCCTTAATGATTGCTGCTTTAGGAGTCAACATCACAACACTTCACTTATAATTTTAGCACATCTGTCAGCTTGTGCTAAAAAGGAGCCCGGGGCGAGTGGGTGACTGAAGTTCCTTTTATCCCTAGAGACGATTATGTATTCCCTTCAAGAGTGGGAAAGTAAAAAGGTTATAAATGCTCACCTACTTCACTCCTGCCCACATTTGTCCTGTTGACAAATACTGACTTTCATATCCTGCTTTTACATTCATGAGTGCAAAATAAATAAAAACGGTGCTACTTCTTGTTATATAACACTTATGGAAGCAGCCAATTTATAATTTCAGATATTCTATAATACCAAATAGTCCCGAAACTGGACGTTTTTTTCATTTCAATAGATCACATTGATTTCCTGTATGACTTTATCTACCTAATACAAAGTGGGATTGAACAGTGATTTGTCTGGATTTAGCCATTTCTTATCAAACATTTATGATTTAGCTTTTGCTACAACATCTTCTTGTAAGGTCTTTCTTATTTTTATCTCTTCAGGTGTGATAACGGGACTGTAATAAATCTCCCTCTTGAAAATGAAACATATTTTGGGAAACAGTGTGCTGTCAGATGGCAGGGGAGGGAAAGTTTAAGGGCCAGAACAGTTAAGCTGGTGGATTGTTTGTAGGATGCTGTGGACGTCTATTCGTGAGAATGACTGACTCTTCTGTGGATGTTTTCTGAGTGTTAAGACTGCATTTTCCCACCTGTGCAGCAGGATGGTGTTGGTGAGATGAAGCACCCAACAGAAAAGAGAGCCTTACATTGCAAGGCTGTAAAGAATTGGCAGAGGTGGTGGAAAGGCAACTGGCTTTGTGTCTCCGCTGTTACACATGTAACAAAGATCTCAGTTTTTTAATTTCTCTTTCAGTTTTTTTTGTTTTGTATCTAGAGGGGAAAAAGAAAAAATGTGAATGTAATACTGACTATGATTTAATTAAATGGGAGCAATACATGTAAATAGGACCTGCTTTGTGTTACAGCTTATTTTAAGGTTTTGTTTGAAGGAAAAAAGCATACTGAAGGCGGCCATTGTGTATCCCAGGTGTTTTAATATTTCTTACCAAAGCACTTTAGCTGAACATTTTCCAAACAACCTCATCATGCTAAAGTAATTTATTTTTCTTTACATAATGCTTTTCTTTCAGTGATTTCAAAATGCTCTACTAAGTGTGCTTTTTGAAGTGCCGAACTAAGTGTCATAGAACCCTGGGGAGATGCCTGGTGGTTTTATGGTGCCTATTCTGCAGACAGGTAAATTAAAACAAAGAAGGATTAACAGACACCCTGTGAATGAGTAAAGGAGTGAAGATTGGCATGCAAAGTCCTGCCTGCGCATTGCCAGCCCTAAGCACATGCCTCATTGCTCAAAAACCACAGAGTGCTCACATGGTGCGTTGGGACAGAAGCAAAAAAAACTTTGCAGAAACTGTAAAAGTTAATAATTACACCATAAAGGCTACTTAACTGATAATGAACATTTAATGCAGAACCGTAAATTTGAATGGGCTTGCAAAGAACATGTTCTTGTGTTTCTGTCTTCCCTACCAAATCTGTTTATAGTTAATTTTTTAACTTGCTTAACCAATGCTGTATTCTGTCCTGTTTCCTTCTTTATGTCTCTTCACTAGTGCTTCAGTGACCTCCATGTAAGTTTCTTTATATAGAAACCTGCTATGCTGTCTTGAATGCACAAGGTCAATAATGATTACCCTCCAACTTTGAAGGGCATCCCTTTCTCTGCTTGCAAAGGAAATCAAGCCACAAATTCCCTGCATCCCATAATTGTAATTTCTCTTATGAAATGGAGTATTAAGAAAAGAATTTTACTTCTCAGAGAGCGGAGCTTTATTCCACAAACATGTTGAGAACGGTGAAGTCAGGATATAACTTTTTTTTTTTTCCATTATAGAAATGCAGAATTGATCGTTTGTATTTAACTTAAAGCAAATCCATGTTAATAGGAATATTTTTGTAATATATTTCAAAAGAAGGAAACCATTCTTTTTGAATACACGTATAGAAAGCAAAATTTCTGTAGATAGATATTGATATGATACAAGAAAAGACCTTATCTGGCTTTTATTTCTAAAGAGATGCATCTTAATCTGTGCACACTGTAAATTCTTCAAAGACTTTAGCATGATCTGTACAGAAATAATGTTATTACTGTGGGCTGTAGAGGATATGTATAATGAGAAGATACATATCTTTTGGAACCAATGGCCCTCTAATAATTATCAATAAATAAAGAAGGTTAAAAGAAAGTGCAGAAAGGATAGCAATAACAAAAAGATGCTTAAATTGAATTGATACAATATCTAGCATTGACTGTGTCATCGCACAGCTTAATAGCTGGAGTCACAGTTCAATACGATGAACTTGAGAAGGTTTATTTAATGAAAGAACCAGTGCTTTCTGTTCAGTACTAGCAATAGCTTAACTTTTTAATCGCCTGCTTTAAAAGTTTACATTATACTAATTGGGAATACTAGATACAAGAAGGTACTATATTAGCTAATATCAGAAAATGGGTTCTAAGAAGTAAATATGAAATAACAGTAGTCATTGTAGAAAGAAATTCATGCAGGTATTTTATTTTACAGGAAAAAAAAAATATGCGTAGGCTGTGACTTATTTTACCTACAAGCAGTTCAGAGTTGTATACAAGTATATTCTCAGGAAGCTGCTGATTTGATTTTCTGTCTCTTCCATCAGCTATACATTTCCAGGATCTGCTGGGAAATACAATCCCTTTCCTCCCTGTGTCCCCCCTCACCCCCCTGCCCCGATAGTAGAAAACTCAGAAAAAGATATCTGAGAATAAATTGGAAGAAATGTGCATTCATGTAAATATCTAAACATATATAAATTAGGTTTAAAAATTGAATTCACTGCACATGAATAGTCACTTAAAGTGTAACAGGAATTGACTGTGTCATGTATCAGCCTAATAGCTGGAGCGCCGGTTCAATACAATGAACTTGGGAAGGTTTTCTTAATGAAAGAACTGACGTTTTCTGTGCAGTGGTTGCATTCATCAGACCACATAGTGTTCATTACACTACAAAGGACTGCCAATGTGAATTGTTAGGATCATCTATTAGGCAAACCTGATAGGAACAAAAGACAGCGAAGGAATGAGAGGCTTCAGTACCTTTATGGGCTGCTTGAAGTCTGACTGCTCCGATGACCTTTTAACAGATATTAGCATCTGGTCATACCCTAGTTCTGCTAACCCAAACCAGCAAATAGCAGGCATCTTCCAATGCTTATTAACTAACCACGAGCTTCATGTGGCCCCAGTCTGTGATCCGATTTGTTTAGATACAGTGGAGATTATTGAAGAATGGGCGCTCTCCAGTACTGTTAACTGCCCTGAAACCCACCCTGGTCGTGGTGCTGGTGTGCAAAGGGTGATTTATTCCAAGAGAGATGAACCCAGTGAGCAAAGCTGGGTGGGCGTGTGGTGCTGACACAGGGCAGGCGTTGATCCACAGGGATTTGCATCTGTGCTGTCCTGCTTACCTAATGGCAGCATTGTTAAATTGTTTCATGGGGAGATTAGAGGTTGAAAAGAGAGATTTAGCAGGAAAGAGAAAAGTTTTGCTGTAATACTCCTACCATCCAGTAATGAAAAAACTTGTCTGCTTTATGGGGCAGCATAAGAACCACAGAAGTGTTCCCAGTGCACAGACGGGCTGTGCTAAAGCACGTAGCAGATTTAATTCTTCCATGTGGATGTTCACAGTAAATGTATCGGTGTCATCCACTGTTTTTCCTCTCATTTACAGTGTTCAGGTTGAAGTTAGGTAGGGATCACTAGCTTGAAGACCATACCTCAAGGTCACTCCCCTAACCTTATTTCCCACCTTAAAATGCATTTATATGGATAAGGAAAATACAGTAGCAGCTGCCACATAACTTTGTTTCCTTGCTGACATCTCCGGTGGATGGAAGTGAATCTAAAGCTGTTACCTGGGATGGGGAAATGCAATGTCAGGCCCACTTTGCCCACTGCTGCTGTCATCCACTGCTGTGCCAGAGGTGTCCTCTCTTCTGCCACACATTAGTTATTTTGTTTTCTCCAGCTCTTTGGAAATGCTGTTTATATACTTTTATTGCATAATCCATCCTCTTCTATTCCTGCTTCTCCATGGGCTGTATTTAGTAAGCATTACATGTTTCTATAGGAATTTTGATACTGTATCAGGGTTTCAGAGTGCTTTACTGACATTGGCCAATAAATATTCACAACCTGTAAGAGCAGTACGATGAAAACATGCCATTGTTGATGTAGAATAGAAGCTAAAGGATTTCAATTTGTTTTGCTGACTTTTCTTCTTAAACTTTTTATTTGGGGAGATTCTAACTGTGCTCTGATTTAATTGTCAGGATTTGCACCAATGTTTGTCAGAGAGATTCAGACTTTCACAAGGGTGTTCTGGAAAGGTGTGACTTTGTATGGAGAAGGAAGAGACCTGGGCAGACCCCAGGGAGCCGTGTGACAGTGGAAGCCAGGCCTCGCTGTGCTATGTGGGACCTGGGAAGCATATGCCCCAAACTGAGCACATCCAATTCTTGGCTTGGTACCCAGCAAATGTTCAAAGGAATTAAAGGCCCGTGTGTAATAGTGCCTCACCCTGCTGCTCACTGTCCCAAAAGGACAACAGAAGACATCAGGGCTGTTGGAAATGGTGAAGATATTTCCTCTCAGCGGGAGGAAATGCTGCATTACAAGTTTGGGGATAGGGTAGGAAGAAGAGGTTTAAAGAATAAAAATGCAAATGCCTGATTGGTGTAACATCTCCTTTGGAAGAAGCTCAGTACTGAGGTAGTTGTCAAATGGAGACAGGAGGAGATGGAATGCTTGTTTGCCTAAACAGGTGAGAGCAGAAATTTTGTTAAGGACAAATTAACTTTGTCCTCAGTGGTGTAAGTGGGGAAGTCTCTTCAGACCTGCCCTGTCTGATAAGAGTTCAAGTGAAGAAATAAGGAGCAAACCATACTGCTCACTGTGAGCACTTGGAATCCTCTGGCTCATTGCTCTGTCATTGGCCTGTCTAATCTGCAAATCTAACTATTTTGAAGTAATCATTGACTATTTTGAATCAATATAGTGCTTGCAGGGTATTCTTTTTTTGTCTTGGAAATCAGTGAGCAATAAGAAGTTTCTCAGTGTTAGCATTTTGAGTGTATTTGTAGCTGTTACATCTGTTTGTATATCTGCTATGACACGGGAGGAAATCAGTTATTTGCCCAGGATACTGCACTGCTGAAAATGCATAATAGCTCAGATCTTACTACGTGGTTTGCTCCTCACTAAGCATGCAGTGTATGCCCAGTTGGCCTCAGTTAAAAATCTGTAAAATGTTATTTGGGACATTTAAAACGTCCACAGAAATGATAATAACTTTTTATTACACTGAGGAAGGAAGTTTTCTTTCTGAGGGACAACACAATATTTTAAACACAGACCTTTTCCATATTTTGTTTGTTTTAACATTTATAAAAGGTACTTAAAGCCACGATACCACCCTATTTAAGATTTTCTGCTTCCTGAAGCACAACTCATTAATGCCACTGTGCAGGAATTTTAAAGGTGCTCCCAAAGAGTTTGTGGCCAGCCCTCACCATGCGCTGTGCATCCTTTGTCCCTTCCCTCCCTCCTGAAATCTCTACTGATTGGAGGTACTTCTCATAAAAAATGCATTGTTCAGGCTCCATGAAAGGAGGTCGAAACCTAAGGTCTAAACATAATTTTAAACAATAAAAATCTCCAGGTAGCTTAGGACATTCCTAGTTAATAACCATAGCTTTCCTCTGCCATGTTCAGGTGGGTGTGCTAGAGTATCGAAGGCAAACGTTTGATAGTGCTTGTGAAGCTGAATGTGCAGACTTTGAATATGTAGTGTGTGCATCATCTGTCTGGGGAATGAGTTTATGTGGAAAGTGAAGAAGGTCGGGTGTTGGGTTTGTTTTCAAAAATTGGGTGGCAGTTATTTTATTATGCAGTTTCAGTAGGAAAATAACGATTTTGTGGATTGGCTTGTTTTTCTGTGGAGCAAAGTTGTTGTTTGTTGCTATTTTTCTCTTAATTAGAGAGGCATTTTTAATTATCTGTCAAGCTCCCCTAGCACCTGGGATAGCTGATCTTTCTTATGTGCATACGATGTAATCAAAACAAGTAAGTAAAATGTGAGTCTGCCACGACTGATAGAAAGAAGGAACATTAACCAGGAGGATAATGAATGTGCCTGGGCTGATGGGAAGAAGGAATTGTGTCAGGTGTGCAGGCAGTACTCTGCTCCTTTGCATTCTATGACTCTGATTCCCCTGTCTTCTGTCGCAACTGAAACGCCTTTGTAATGATGCTGAATAATATCTATTAGTTCCGTATCTATGTAATGAAAGTTTTTTAGTGTAGGTATGTAAGTGTGATCGGGATTCCCAATTTCATTTATTTATTTTTTTAATGTGAAACACTCACCAAGTTATTTGTCATTGAGAGGGCAGTGCAGTAATGAAGTCCCATTTTGTTTCCCTTTCCCAGCATACACACGGCTCCTTGCATCAGGGAAGCCTTGCCAGACCTCATTCCCAAAATACAAAGCAATGTTTTGCTGCAGAAGTTCCTGTTAATACTGCATGGTATCGTTGAATATTTTAAGTAGAAAATACATCACAGGAGATGAGCAGAATCAGAAGAGCTTCTGTTTCGAGGCACGCTGTTGTAATTGTCCTCGTGGTCCACAAGTGTGTTTGTGAGTACACGGCAGAGGGCAAACGGGTGTACAGGGTTTAATTGCTCAGATATAGTTAGATTGTAATGAAATCAGTTGTTCTTGCATAACAAAATCTTAGCATGCTCAAAATGAAATTACTTAAGTGAAATGATTTTGTGGTGTTTAAAAAGCAACAAAAAAATTCACTAAAGACCATTAAGCATCCTCAAGCCCCACGTTTCAGTGTTCATCATTTGTACCAATTATGGCGTGACAGCTCTTGAGTTTCCAATGATAACAGCCATCTGACTTGATCTGAGTTCAATGGATTTTCACTAAAATAGAATCATCGCCTTTGTGATGGATAGAAAAAGTAAAGCAATACATCCTGATAAATGCTCCTGCTTTTTTTCCCCTTCCCTTACTGTGACCTTGTACAATCTATAAGTGAGCAAAGCTGAGCCCGGGCCACTGCTGCAACGCATCAGGACTTTGAAATTTAAGTAGCTCTGAAACCCATCAATGGGGTGAAGGGAGAATGGCCTGAGAAAGCGATGGATCATGCTTAGAGGGCTCACAGGGAAACAGGGTAAGCTGAAGGTCAATACGCAGACATGTCCTGAAGGAACAGCTCAGACACTCATTCACATTCACATCTCAAAGCCACTGCTGCTGTAGCAGTGTGAGGGGAGATCAGTCGGAGAGTAAAATAAAACAAGAATTTCAGAGCATATAATTTCTTCGCAGAAGCAAATGGCACAAGGGCATGGTATAAAATAGCTATAACCTACAGTGCTGGTGCAATGCCCTCATCATCCCATCCACACAGCACCGCACATGGAAGCACAGCACTCCCATTGCACTCCAATTGTTCTCCAAGTTTTTAAGCCCTGCTAATTGTGAAGAGCATTTAACGTTTTTCTTGTGTCATCATTTGTTTGTAAGGCACTATTCAGCATGATGTGAAAGTGAGCCAAACTGAGAGGAATACAGTCTGAACACTTATGCATGCAGGCGAGTAATTAAAGGCTTTTACACTTTGTATGCCTGTGTGGATATAAATGTGAACAAACTTTTACCTAAGTTTCCTTTCAGATTCTGATTGGATTTGGGTTTCATTTTGAGAAAAGGCGTTTGTTGCCAGATACCGGCTGGCCTGGATGTAAAAAATTTAAAAATAGGGGGAGAAAAAGGAAGAAAAAGAAAAAAAAACCCTAAAATAAAATTAGTACACAAATTTGAACCCATAGTTACCATGCCTAAAGCAGAAATTGCCGAACAAGTCAAGAGGCTTATTAGCATTTTATGTAAATCAGTTATTACTGTTCTCCACTTCCTTAATTATCCATGTTATTTCAATACAACCCTTTCTTTGATGTCCCAATTCTATATTTAAATAGTGCAAGATTTCTATCATATCCTCCCGCTGAGGTTTGTTCCATGCAAAAAACATGCCAAGAGCAGCTATTTTAGAGACTACTGGGAAATGTTTAATTGGTTAATCCCATTTGAGTTATGAGGGAGTATTGCCACGCACAGAAAACAGAAACATGTAAAGTACTGGCTAAGAGAAGTTTACTAAAATTTGCAAGACTTCCCCTGAAATTTAGCCCTGAAGATGTTTTGTTTCCAAGGCACCCAGTGGGAAATGATTCAAAGGAAAATCCTTCAAACTTCTTTGAAATACGCTAAATGATTGATTCATAATAGAAATATTTTTGAATTACAACATAAAGTCATTCTTTTTTTCTTGTTCTTGCAGTGCAGAAGAGGTCTCTCTTTACATGTGACCTAGCAGTGCAGTGGCAAAAGAACAGGATACCACTGCCAAAAAAAAATCCCACAAAAATCCTAGCAGACCTGAACAACTGGGGTAGTTGTCACCTACTATTGCAAGCAAATGAGCACTCCTTAGGTTCCATGTTGTAAAGTGATCAACATCATCTGTGTGAGTGTCCATTCTGAGATGAATTCTGCATCACCCATAAGGATCAATTCTGCACAAAGAGCTACTTTAAAAATGCAGCATTTCCGTACAGCTTCCAATTTCCAGCTTTGGACTGGAAAGACTTCAGAGCAGAGCATTGGCAAATATTCCTTTCCCTGTTTCAAACATTTGATAGGTGTTTAGCCTTCCTAAAAACTTCTTTGGACAGAGCGTGTGTATGCAAGTTTTTTAGCACAAAAAAAGCTACAAGCACAAGAAGTATTGCACTACAGCCGAATCACTGATAGGAATTCATCTTTGTAGATTTGAATGGAAAGCAGTAAAATTTTAGACCCTTGTTTTTTTTCTTTTACTCACGTTGAGGAATAGCATTTGTTTCCACTTTTGCTGAAAATGTGTCACTCAGCTGGCAGCAATTGGCTGGTGCAAATACAGGTGAAGAGGACTTTTTAGCACGAGAAGCTTGTTAAACAAGAAAGGAATTAAGTCATTAAAAAAGGAACCGACTCTTGTGTTCTTCTCTGAACAATACGGTTCTTTCTGTACTGTTTCCCAAACTAAGGTTGAAAGTTGAGAGTGTTTGGTGGCAAGCTTTTCTGTATTTGCAATTCTTGTAATCAGATGTCTTCCTCTTACAGAAATAGTTTAACTTATTAAAAAATCTACGCTAGAACTGTGGATTGCTGAGTTTCCATTGCTGGGAAGTACATTGTTCCAACTCTGAAATTATACAGTCTAAAATCATCATCATGTATTTTCATCAGGATGAAATATCGGGAGCTCTGCTTAGTGCAAGGTTTTATTAATGATGTGCTGTCAGAAGCTGGATGCTCTGCATATTTGCATATTAAACAGCTGAGTGAAGAAACATTCCTTTTATTGCTGCAGGGAATAAATCAGTTTAAAGCAAGTTCTCATCATTTATACTCCTTTCAGCTAAGTCTTCTTTTATTGAAATAAATTGTTGAAGTGCTTTGCTCATTCTTTGAATACTGATGAAATTTACCTTGATAGGGCCTCAGGAAAAATAACATTTTCTTAAAGGTGCAGTGTTGTTCTTTATCTAAATAATGTCTAACTTTGTGAAATTGTCGGGAAGAAAATTTGTGCATCTCCAGCCACGCGGAATCTTTTCGATATGAGATGTCTACAGGTATTTCAGGGTGCACTTTCCACCCAGAAATCTTCTGCACAGGCACTTTACATGCCACATAAAATTGACACTGTTTTTATTTCATATAAATTCAGTAGTTGTTTAGTAAAAGAGCCCTAACGTGCCGACTTACATCTGTGCAGTGCAGACGAGCATCACCTTCTATTGTCTGCCTGCTGTCTGTTGGTGGCAGCCTGACTTTAGAAGTGTGATGTCTGGAAGGACTGGAACAAAGTCGGTGACAGAGAACAAAGTTTGTGTTGTATTTCCCGTTCTTTCATTTCTTTGAAATGAAACATACAAACGTGTCACGAGACCCCAGCTTGCCAAAATTCACGTAAATAAATCATTTTGAAATCATAATTTGTTAAAAGATGATAAAGAAAGATTATATAGCCTGTCATTTTTCCAGGTGTGAACTAAAGCAGAGTAATAGAGGAAATACCGTTTAAAATTCAGTGAAAATATGGAGTTTGGGTATTTTATTTAATGTTGCTATTTACCACTGGCTATCCCTGAAACGCTGCCTGTCTGACACAATGCATGGCAAAACAGCCACAGAAATGATCAAAGAAAAATTATGTTGTTTGTATCCCAATTTTATATTTTAAAAGGTTAACGGCAGCAAGCTATTATATGCCTTTCTTATGTCATATAAATTACTGTAAAATCTAAATCATTTGTGACAGGAGCTGCTTGTTTTTAAGTGGAAAATGTGCATTAAATAACATGAAAATAATGTCAAAACATCCTCCTCGATGATTGCCAAGTGAACTGTTGCTTTTCATTTATGTTTTATTTTTGGAGATTGGGTTTTGCAGGAATGTTTTCAGATACTTAGAGAAAATAGTGATACATTGCAGCTGTAGTTTATTTTAATTGGACAGCACTAAGTGAGCTGACTTTATGATAAACAGTGCAGCCAGCAGCCAGTGACTGCACTTTCACTTTAAAGATTGTACAGAAAATAAAATCCTTCAAGCTAAAGTCATAAAGAACCAAGCTGGGGTTAGTTTTGGAACAAGTGCCTATGTTTGTCTCCATGCGTGTTACTGGGGACACCTGATCCAAAAGGTGTAATACCCCATACATTCTGTTTTGCCTTAGTGGCACCCAACTCATCCAACTATCAAAATCTTGAAATTGATGATCTCTTATTTTATGTCCATTATTTTGTTTCCCATTTCTATTAATAGTTATAATACTTTATGTAGAGTGTCAGTTAATTCTCAGATGCAGTGTATGAGTTTGCAGTTGGAAATCCTGACAATACTGCTTACCTCTTCAAAGATTTAGCCAATGATGTTCTGAGGTGTTATTGCTGTAAAAGGCTGTCATACTTTTGATTTCTTTCGAACTATTCAGAAATATGAGAGACTTTTACCTCATGTAAAGAGCTTTTTTTTTTAATCATCTATATATGATTTTTTTTTTTTTTCTATGATTGAACAGTAAATCTGACAAAAATTCACCTGCTAAACACTTCAGTGTTTGTAAGGATGGCTTGGTTTAGTGGTTAGACTATTGTATTGCACAGGGGTGTTATCAGCCTTAATTAATTATGCTGCAGCTATACGCAGTGCAGACCTTTGTGCCAGCATCTTCACAGCTCTTAAGGACTTCCTTCTGAAGAATAACAGGAATGTTTGGACCAAATGTACCAAATGAATCAGATGTCTTAAATGTTTATTTAGATCCCTTGTTTGCTTCTTTATGAGCCACAAAGCAGACTTGAGAACTTTTGTGCACTGGGGATAGATGGCGTCTTG
This sequence comes from Lagopus leucura, assembly GCF_019238085.1. Taxonomy (NCBI): domain Eukaryota; kingdom Metazoa; phylum Chordata; class Aves; order Galliformes; family Phasianidae; genus Lagopus; species Lagopus leucura. Next base: position 3,367,728 of record NW_024962271.1, on the reverse strand, counting down.
GTACCAGTCACATACTTTCCTGTTGCAGCTCCAGCCATGCAGCTTCACTGCCAAATGCAGGGATCAGAGGAAGGGCAAACTAATCCACCAGGCAAAAAGGTTTAGTCCTATCTGTGTGTGAAAATTCAACACCATATTTCCCCTTCGTGGTGTTGTTTTTTAGCCTAGCCTGGTTTACTCATCCCTTTAAATGACTGCGAGAAGAAAAAATGCTCTTAGCAATGCACAAGTCTAGTGACTTGTTTTCCTTCTCAGAATCAAATGTACGGGAAAGGCTGTGATAGTGAAGGAAATCTGACTGCAAAAATTGGTATCTCTTGAGAAGCCCTGCCTGTCTGACATGTAGTTTTGAAGTGGAGGCTCTTGGTCACTGTTCACGCCAAGATGCCATGACATTTTAGCTCTGCTCTTCTGTCACTTTGTTTTCAGACTATGCATGCAGTCTGAATCATCAGGCCTGACATCGTGCCTGATGGTATGATGAAAGCCAACAGATGAATTTTGTTTTGTGTATCTTTGCTCTACTCTAATAATTGAAACTATTTGCAGTCTTGAAAAGATCTGCCAAGAGGGCCTGAACTGGAAAATTGTGGAATGATGCATCACACATAAGTTGCATTTGTTGTAACCAATGTGTAATATTCTCTAACTAAAAACAGTCTTTAAATCTGCCACCCAAAATTGGTAACTCTGTTTGCCACCTGTGTGCATACAAACAAGAATGTGGGTGCCCACCCATGGTTTGTGCTAATTCTTGTTTCCTATCCTCCAGGTAGGGATGTTAGAGTGGAGTTTGGATCTCTGAAATAGTGGAGATGAGCAGCAGGAGTCTGTGTTTACAGGAGCTGGAGGAATCCATTCTGCATATGTTTTTGTTAGTGTGATGACACTTGATCTTGACTGAGCCGTCAGAGTGCTAATGCAGTGGAAAACAATGCTCTTCCCATCACATGTAGCAGAGCTAAAATAATACAAGAATAATCAACTACAGCTTTTCAGTGCAGAAACATCAGACTGATGATGGTACAGAAACTAGCACTCGAGAAATCACTAGAGGCCCCTAAATCTCTGTAGTACCCTTGTTAGTCGGTGCCTGGGGATTTGTTGTTATTTTAAGATTTTTTCAATTTCAGCACTATAAAATAGGGCACAATTTAACTGAAGGTGAAAATAACTATTAGATATATTTTATTAATATCTACTTTGTTCAGTTGTTTATGCAAGAAGATTTCTTTTCCACTAAGATATATTTTACTTTTCCTTCTCTTGAAGCAGCACAGTTGTGTATTGATTCTATATCAGAAAATACAAGTCTCGACTGCCATTACTTACTTGTGATGTAAGTGTATATATGGTTCCATATGGTTCCCTGGTCGTATATCATTTAAATGCACTGTTTTTATTTTTCTCCTTGGCCTTTGATTTCTTGTTGAACTTTTTAAATACAAAACCTGCAAATGAAGGAGACTTCAATCAAAATCTGCCTAAAACTAAGGTTCTTAATTGCTGTTATTATTTCACTATATGAATTATTATAATTGATGTCATGCCAAGTGTTTAATCAGAATCCCTCACACTATCACAGTATACACCTAAGCAAACCAGGAGCAGTGGTGTGTACCTGTTACATTTGTTTCATCTTGGCATTTTCTTGGTTTCAACTGAAGTTATCCAGGGAAAATACAGAAGGTGATTCATAGGATATATGAAGAAATGAAGGAGTGCTGGGAAACTAGAGAGAAAATAAACTGTTGCGTGTGAGGGGTAGGGAAAGGTATGAGTAGCAGAAGGTGATAGCTGAGGAAACATGAAGCACTGGGACAAATAGTCTTTAGCAGAAAAGGCAGTTTTCAGATGTAAAAGAGCGTAGTCTGATACCACTTTAAAGTCAGGGGAGCTTTCAGAGCAATTTATAACCCTATCCACTTTTGCTGAGAGAAATCAGGATAGTTTCCTTTTTTACTTCCTTCAGTATGCTGTGGGAAGACACACATGGGGGAAGATCAAGCTACCACTTGTACTAAAATGCTCTCCAAAACCAGACCACTCTTCATCTTCCCTGTGGAAAGACAAAACAAGAGACTTCCTTTTTCTAGTGTGCTGCAGGACTAGTCTAATGGCATAAGGCAAATAAAAGACATTAGTTGGACATACTTTCATAGAAATTATGTTTATGCTCAACATTATTAGTGCTTGGCTGAGGAAATGCAAATAGTTTGTAGTCTCGGCATCTGAGATACATCTATTTATAAAGTTTATTAGATTTTTTAAAAGAAATTGGGTTTCTGATTTGTTGCTCTGAAATGGCAATAGAGAAATCAGATTGTAAATCTCAGCTACTGTAGCTTCCAACTATTAAATATGTTAAAGCACTTGTTCAGCTGGAGTGTTATAAACAATTAATAGTTTTGGAATGAAACGAACAGGCGTTTGGAGATAGGAACACTTTTATAGTTTTGGGTTGCTCTAACTGTAGCTGTATATTTGTTTCTACATTTTACTGGGAAGTTTACATTCAAACTTTATGAGGTTAGATGATGGGAGAAAATCCAATGAATGCCTTCTGGATGGGTAATTGTTATCTGTGCATCAACACTCTTGGTTTATGTGGTCTTTGTGGGTGGTGTGAGAAAGTGATTTAGGACTGTATGACAATGCTATGTCTTGATTTACTATATAACATACTAAAATATAAATAATTCCTTGGGTTTTATACATATAATTCTCAACTGAGAATTTTTGTTTAAAAAAAATGTCAGTATTATGATCTGAGGTTACGCCATGGCCCAGAGCAATGAGGTGAAGAATAGAGGGAATATCCACTGGGCCTCTGAAAACTGTGATCATAAAATCCATAGAGGGTTCACTCATTGAGTCATATGCTTTACTCATTACAGAAATAAGGATCTATTTTATATTAATATAAAACTTCTTACTGACTTACTGACTTCTTTTACTTGTTTACTCATCTCTGTGTCATACTTTGAAAAGGAGTTCATGTCTTGGAATAAATATATTGCCTGCTGTATTTTGCCTGTGAAAAATCTAGTTTGTAAACCAGCCTTCTCAGGCTGAGTCAAGTGTAATTTTGATGTTTTGATACTGACCTCTTTACCTGGTTTTTCAGCTCCTTTGCAACCACCATATCACGTGTAGTGTTTCTTTCTTGCAGTGATACTCACAGGCTTGTTTTTTTTGTTTGTTTTTTTTTTTTTTTTTTTTTTTTTTTTTGCACTGTCTATATTACAATTTGTTTTCCCAACTTTTATAAGATTTTCCCATGTCCTTTACTTAAGTGTTCAGTAAATATGCCATACTGTTTGCAATACACTGTATACAGTATATTATGTTATTTAGGAAATGCACCTTTGAAAATGTGTGGGCTGTTAGAGAAGATGTGCTATCCTAGAATTATTATGTGGATGTCAATAATGGAGTTGATTTTTGAGATCTGGATGGTGCATTACTATCAGTAATTGAATAGTTTCTGCCATCAGAGCAATATAATATTGTAGAGTGTATACTTCATTAAGGAATATCTGATTTTCTGGCCAAACCTAAATGTAGAACTAAAGTTGGTTCTTGGACTTAGTTGGCTACCAGTGCAGGACACCAAAAGAAAGCCAAAATTTTCTGAGTCTCACTTCATAAAATATATTGATTAAAACATTAAAATATATTAATACTTAAGTCTTACTTTGGAAAGTAAGAGAAAAACCTGTCTTAAATATACAGATGTGGAGCATCCTGAAAGTGAACTCAATCACTTCCTAGACTTTCCATTTAGAAATCAATAAAACTCCTCAGACTCCCTTTGGCTTACTCTCTTCAAATTTGCCTCAAATTAACAGTTTTAGTACAAAGCTAATGAGTAATTTTTTAATTTTTTTTTTTAACATTAGAAGAAGCAAAAGTTATTAACTAATTATATTTGTATCGGTTTTTATGACTATGGAAATATAGGTGGAGTTATAACTGCTATATAGCTATGCTTCTATGAGTCTGCATGGTGTATTCACAGATCTTTTCCTCACTAGACTTAGCTTTCTTTAAGTTCATTCTTTCAGATGTAAGAACTTCAAGAAAACCGTAAAATCTGTGTAAATTAATAAAACTTTGAACCTGATGCAACCTAATCCTTCTATAAAAGCTTTGTAGTAAATTGATGGGACTGTTACAGAACTCATTCAGCACAGATGCTGATGGAAGTCTTTTGTGTGCTAATATATGAAAGCTGCTCTGAAAATAATACTTCTTATTTTATTCTGTTGGCCAGCGATGCCAGAGGTGGATGTTGGAGGTATTGGCAGTAAGGGATGAGCCTTGCACCAATATTCCCTTCCATTTTGTTGCCGCGTGACAGATGGCAGCAGTGGGGCAAACTGACAAAATGGCATCTGAGATGGAAGTGTGGATGAAGTAAAGAGGTGAAACTGAATTGCTCCATGCTGAAAAGATGGCACCCGTTGATAGTCATCACTTACTGAATATTTATGGAGGCCAAGCAGTGAATGTGAGCACAGTGAGGTGGTGGGTGGTGCATTTCAGCAGTGGCGACAGCAACAGCGGGTCACCTCCACTGGTGCAGTTTTATACCAGCATGGCTGGCAAAAACGCATAGCTAATGGTGATGGTTGTGTTATTGTGCTCCTTTTATCTGTTCTAGTGTCCCTGAAAACAAACAGGGCGCATTACTACCTACATACATTCCATCATCTGTATTTACTTTTTGGATATATTATTTTCCAAAGCTACAGGGTTAAGTTTTGAACTAAAATTTAGAAAATGAAAAGCCGCAGAAATAGCTGAAATTAAGAGTAGCTGAAGAATGATTGTATTTTTCATGGAAAGGAGTCAAAAGGAATGTTTTTAGTAAATAGCTTTTAAAAAGGTACCTCCAATAGCTGCTTGAATAAGTTATCCTTTTATTCTCCCTTAAATTTCATTTGATTCGTGCTTTGGAACACAGCAGTAAATCAAAATGTGGCCTTAATAACCTAATATTCCTTGAGCATATGAGTTAAGTCCACATGAGATTTCCAAAAAGGCATGAGAATTTTAATAAATACCTACTCTCTCAAAACAAAATTAGGCCTCATCAAGTTTGCCAAGATAGCTTACACTAAGATACTACTTTAAAAAGAAAAAAAAAGAATCACAGCAATTTATGTTAGATATGCTTGAAGATAAATAGAGCTGCTGAAAGAGACACTTATACATTTAAGTGCAAGAAGCCACACTTGAGCTTTTAGCATACATGTATTTCTAAACTGTGAAAATGTGAAAGCAAAGGTTATGATTCATAGGGCAACTGTTTTTTCCTATCATTTTTTTATTAGATTATGAAGCACAGGAGCTTACTCCAGGTATTCCCCTTGAACTTGATTTAAACCACTGGTAGCTCTCTAACACCAGGAGCTGTGGTATTTTGCCATGTATCATACCCCTCTACTTGCTATTGCTAAATTGCTCGCTTATATCTTGGGATGGGTCCTTCAGTTTCTCATAAATTAATAAGGCATCTGTGAGTATTTGCAAGCAGGTCTTAGAATTCTGAATCTGCCCCAGTACAGACACTGTTAAAAAAAAAAAAAAAGAAGAAGAAAAAAGAAAGTGGGAGAGCGATAAAGCAAGATTTCCTTTCCTTAGAATGCTCTTCCAGTATGAAGCAAAATATTATTAATCTAGACTGCCTGCTACTTTCATTTACCATGTAGCTGCTCGTGGGATTACAGGCACAAAGGTTTCATAAATTTCAAATGAAATATGAACATTTGTTGTCAAAATACTGTTAAGCTATAAAAGCTCTGCTAGTAGTTGTCCTGCTCTTTTATTGTAACATTTATATCCATGGGCGTTAGTGTGTTCTTGGGTCTGAAGGGGAATTTTTATTCCCCTCTTTTTATTTTTCTTCACGTGATTTTCATCCAAGTGACAGATAACAAGGCAGGGGATTGGAAAATATACACTTCTCCTTATTTTTCAGTCTATGGCAGATCCTTTCTGTAATTATGTGGCATTGCAAGGGCCTTATCTAAGTAGGCATAACACCTTAGATGTAATTTAGCATCTAGATGCTTGGAGAGGCAGGCATAACCTGCTTTTTACTAAAGGGAAGTGGCTGTCCTGTCTGCTTCCTTTCTTTCTTTGTGTAGTATTCATCCTAGTGGTGCTATTTGACATAGCGTGTCAAACAGGCATGGGAGAAATAAAAGATAGAAAGATAGGGGCACTTGTATCTCTCTGTTTCTTCATGTATGGGTGCTTCCAGTCCTATAGCAGTGCCACTAAAGCTTTTACCTGTGTGAGCAAAACTTATCCAACTGAATAGTCAATAGGATTCTTTATGGGAATAATACTGTGTGCATAAATTGTGGTGTTCAACTCTACCTGAAATTACAGGGAGCTCTTACATGTGCAGATACTTAAAGAGATGTTAAATGAGTCTGTTCAGAAGTGCAAATATAGAAGTCTCTGCTTTTATATATCCAAATTGCATTTTTTTTGGTCCATAATATAGCATTAAAATTAGGCTAAAGGATCTGCAATCAAATGTAATGCCACAAACCATTTAGAATCCTATAATCAATACATTTTGCTTGGAATTTCTATTAGAAGAAATGTATAAGATGGAAAAATAGTCATTCATTCTTTGTTCCAAGTATGAGGAGGGTTTCTTTACTGTGAAAAACGATTATGACATGTTAAAACTGTGTAATAGTAAGCAGACACTTTTCAGTGCTGATGGGTGAATTCTGGAAATGCTCTATTTATTTTCCCTCTATTGACTAGTTGCATTCAGGCAAGACTGCCAGTGCATTGACTTGGAAAACAACTGAGACTGAACAATTTCAAACCATTGACATTATACTGCTTCATTTGTGAGCTGCATTGCTTCTGCATGCACCAGTTACTTTTTTATGGAGTGCTTGCATGTTTAGGAAGCTTTCAAAAGAGGAGAGATGTAAGCCAGCTTAGAAAGAAAGCTGTCCATTCTATCAATTTTATGTTTATAAGACTACCGAGTAAAAAGACGAGCAATTTGAAAAATAAAACTGTGTGGCAAGGCACAGATATTGTGCATGTATTTTGATGCACTATTAAAAAAAAAAAGAAAAAACAAAAGTTTATGGATTTAAAATTTCTCCACAGAGAATATTTTCAGCTCTTGAAATAATGTAATATCCAGCTGCTACCTTCAATGCAACTTTTACGAAGTGTTTTGTAGCACTGATGTGCAGAAAAATGAATGAGAAATTAATTCATGCTTGAGATTTAATTTGTGTCCATGGCTGTCTGTCTCGATCATGCTGATCAAACTGCTTTGTTACCAATTCTCATCACTTCTTACTAGCGTCACTTCTGCTATTCCAATATTGGCTCTGTCTGAAAAAAGGCTGCTATTGAGAGGAGGACCCCTGTTAGCTTCCAGTGAGATCTGGACTAGAACTGTTCGAGGCAGCGCTGCATTTTGACACAACAACAGGGCTGTGTCTGCACAGAAAGCACGGTCGGGACGTGCACAGCCCTGGCTACAGCTGTGCTGGGAGCTGAATCCCTCGTGTGCCTCTGTATAGATTCATCACGGGTGAGTCAAAGTGACCAGTCTCTAAATGACATTGCCTGATGTTTATTCATAATTATTCCCACATCTGATCCGTTAATTAAGCAGGAAAAATGAAAAAAAAAAAAAAAATCTCGTACTGAGGCTGTACCTCAGGGAGCTAACGGCCTCTGAGATCTCTATTGAGGCCTACCCTTTTCTCCACTAAGTCAAGAGAAGCACTGCAATCAAGAAGTATAAAAAGGTACAGAAAAACACTGCTCCTTCTCTCTTCCAACAAAGACGAGGCAAAGTCAACACGTCACTGGAAAGTCACACCGGGTCCTGCTTTCAGCAGCAGCAGTGCTGATAAAAGCTTGCTAAAAACACACATCCTTCGGCATGTGCTGTGCCCGCAGCATCACCTGCCCCTCGCTGTGATTTGTTGCAGGTGTAGGTGTTTGTAGTTTAGGAAATAATCCTGCTTATCTTGCTTATGATGATGCATAGGGGCACTTCACACTCTCCTAGCTGCAACACTTGTCTCCTGCTAAGTAGAATAAAGTGCAGTGCTGTGTGGAGGAAGGGGAGGAATGGGTCTTTTTGTTGCCCAGCAAGCAAATGCTATTCCTTCTATACCTGAGTGAAGCTTCTACTAGTGAAAATGAGCTTTCCTGTTCACCTTCCAGAGAAAAGACATGGTTTGTCTATAACATTTGTTTTACACCCTAAGTACTTAGATTCTTTGCTTTGCTTTTCTCCAAAAATAGCATATGATTGACTGTTTGCTTACACTGTATAGACATTTTGCATTCTGTTGTATGTAATACATAATCCTAAAGCCTGTTTTCTGTAAGAGAATGTGAACCATTATGTTATCATCTATCCATTTTGAAACATACCAGGGATCTTTAAATGACAGATTAGTCAACTTAGTTCCCAGTAGAGTGCTGAACTTACTGCCCTCTGGCTGGCAGCGGGGATGCTGCCAACTTGATCAAAATGGCAGATAGTGATGCAGTGACTGCAGTTCCAGCTGCACAGACTTTCACCTTATATGAGGTACAGAAATGTTTAGACTTTAATAGAAGTCGTCTTCCAAATGTGTTATCTTTTCATTAATTTAGCTGGCTACCTGTGAATGATTTTCTTATCAATTGATGTCAGTTATTCTTTGCATAAAAGACCGTCCAAATATTTATGTAGAGAATGATATTCCTCAGATTTGATCTTCCCTTCAGCCAAAATCTCTGCTTTTCTGTGAACGGAAATGTGGGCAGAGGAGCATCAAAGAAGCAGTGATGGGCTTCACTGTGTCTCCTCTGCAAAACTGAGAGGCAGGGCCTACTGTGCCCCAAAGTGTCCCAGTGCATGGGTGCAGCCACCAGGACTTTTGAATGCATATCGAGCACTGATATGCAGTCATATTTTGTTGAAGATACTGAATTTTCAAGTCAGAAGTTGTGGCTTTCTATCAAGAAGCTTTCATGAAGCTGTGTTTCATAGGTGGCATTTAATACATTACCAATAACTAGGTATTGCATCTTGTTTGATGTAAAACCTCAGAAGAAACTTGGACCTAGGCATACTGGAGAGCCACCGGAGAAGTCTAGTAAAATCAGATCAAGTTTTTGTACTTTTTGGCATTGGATACTAAAATAACAGAATGATTTCAGTTTTTCTGTACAGACGAAAGTACATAAAAGACAGATTTGGCATAAGTTGGTGTGATTCTCCTGCTGTTCGTGGGTTTGAGTTTCCTTGGTTGGAGTGTAAATGCAATTCATTCTTGTCCATGAAACAATTTTCCCAGTGTAAACACCCTAAAGTATAGTTGTCAACAATGAGCATTATAGTGGGCCTTTTTCTTCTTTATCTAGGCAAGGAAATGAAGAATCTCCTCGCTGTCATTGAGAAAATATATTATTTCAGAAAAATGTGCTATAGACTATAACTCTCACCACATGGCTCTTGCTTCATTGGCTGAAGAGAATTGTTTGTGAAATCATGGGCTTGTTTTCTTCTTCCTGTTGTCTGATACCGCCCGCATATATTTCAATGCTTCCAAATATTTATATTCTGATAGCCTCCAATGTGAACTTCTCAAACGCATTATAATGGCTTCAGAAACAAAGGCCATTAAAGAAAGGGCAGGCATGAACTGAAAGGCAAATAAGTTCTTAAAATATGTAGAGGTAATCCGTAAATTGGATTGGTTCACTGGGGCGCTCTTTTGAAATATGAAGATAAACTGCCCCTTTGACCTCTGATGAAGTTACATAATTATTTGGGAAGGTTTATCTTTGTGTCATTTCACAGTTTCCTCCTGTCAGTGCCAGTCTCTTACTTCACATTAGGGGAAAAAAAAAAGAAGAAAAAAAAAAAAGGAAAAAAAAAAAAAAGCCCTTTCTGGCTGGTTATCTGAATGTTGAATCCGTGCTGAAAAGACCCTGGCCCTCCTGTTAACACAATACTTTTATCCGGTAATCACAGCCTGCGGGAGACAAAATAACAATTCATCTGGAAAACGAGATTAACTCATTTAAGTTAGGCAGTGATCACAGAGAGAAACACGTTGGTGTTATCTGTCTGAACGAAAGCATACAGATTGGAGGGCCATTCCGGTTCAGAGGGTCCGTGTTGCAGGCCCAGCTTGTTGAAAGTAATTGGACCCTGTCAGAGTATGCCTTTGTGAGATATGGATATTACAATGGAATTCTATTAATCTCTGACAAATCCCCTCTCATCTGATAAAGACTGTATACCTCTGCTCTTCACTACAACAACTCACTCGTCACTTTTATGTGGGTAGTGGTGGGTGCTGAGCCTCCGAGGCTGTGTCACAGGTGAAAAGTAGTTTTGCCCCTTTTTGGTCTTTTGAGCAACGGAGTGAAATGGCAACAGCATCACTGCCTGTTGATTTGTTCACATTCTTTCTGAGAATTTTGTTTCTTTTCAGGAAAAAAACCAAAAACTTTGTTTTGTTAGGTATCCTAAATACTTTTCTTGCTTTATCAGAGACATCATTGATATACAGAGATTGAACTAACCTACTTTGTACATTATCTGTGTTTATTATCCCATCTGGATATGGAAATAGGAAGAAGAGAAAATGCATTGGTAGCATCTGCCTTTGGGGATGCTCTGGAGTACTCACCACTTTCTGTCACCATTTCTTGATCTGCTAAGAGGAGAGAGGAGTTATATTGGTTGATGACACTTCATTTCTAGGCTGAGTATATTTCTTAAACATGTTAGTTTTAATTATTTCTGCATCTTAATTTTTTGGCTAGCTCAGTTTTGCCTTGTTTCTTAGTGTCATGACAGTGATCTTAATTATCTGGAATATCTGTATTTTTTATATTCATGCAGTTCCAAAAGGTGTTCCCAGAACAGGCTGGAAAAGAAATGTAGAATAAAGGTAAGACAGAATGCTGTTCATTTTAGGCAGTGAAATAACTGAATTATTGCAATGCAGTAATCGGGAACTGAAGAATCATGATACATTTCTGCCTCCATGGTGTCAGCCATCACTAAAGGCAGCTTCCCTTTAGATGTTTGATGTTTGGAGATAATTTAAGGGATTTGCAAACCTGTTAATTGTAGGGCCTTGCTCTCTCGGATACACTTTCATCTGAAAGGTTTTGTCTTGGGAGCAGGAAGAGTTTAGTAAGTTCTCATCCCTGTTTATAACAACTGTTGGCTACATTGAGCAGAAATTCTCATTCATCAGAGAACTGCAGTGTTTTCCCTTCTCCTTCCCCAAAGGCCACACAGCCACAATTCAGTTGTATGCTCTGTAATACTATTGATGGGAAATTTTTGACAACAGTATCTTCAGAAGCCAAACTAAATGTTAATTCAGAGGTGTTCTATCAGCAAGTTACACTGCATGTTTACCAATAAAATGAATGAAATACACACCAGCTTATATGAGAATGCTTGAAAATACTGAAAGTGTTTTTAGCATTTAAATCTCACATCATTGTTTATATCATTTTACTCTGGGGGAAAAGAATATTATTTTTTTAGATACAAACATGAGAAGATTTCTGGTGGGTTGTTTTTCATAAAGTGTTACTCAGTATTGCTTGTAATAAGTGGTCAAAAATTCATTAGTCATTTTTCATACTAAAAATATCCATCTGCTTTCACTGACAGATACAGTATAGAAAACCACACTGCTTTCTGATTCCTTTTCTGAAGCACACTGAGAAAGATTTAAAAAGTCAAATGCATCCATCCTTTATCATCTTAAAATATAACCTTTGCAATATACCTAAGTCTCCTTCATGGTATTGTATGCACATTTTGCAATAGAAAGAGAGACAGTGCAGAAAGTGTTGAGTTAGATGGAGTTTGGTACTGATTATTGAATTATCAATTAGCAAGGGATACAATAACGTTTGAGTTTCTGGCTTACAATAATACCATCTTTCAGAATTCTTCTCATTCAGCCACCCTAAGTGAGTAACTTTTCTTTGATGGCTGAGGAAATACCATCAGGTTGTTCTTTGGTTTGGGTTTTCATTACCATCAGTGACAAATGCAAGTGAGGAGGTCTTGCACCTAGATTGCAACATTTTCCTGATGATTTTGTGAGTTTGGGTAATACTAAATCTAAGAGACTTGAATCATCTGTGAATTCTGAATTAAGCATCAGAAGCCTTAAAAATAACTTGAAGTATGGGGAGTAAACATTTACAAAATAAAATACTGGGTTCTACTTTTCCAGTGAAGCTAATCAGGCTAAGCACAAGTAAGCCTAGAAGAGATCAAATTAATTGTGTCACATTGCATTTTTTCCCCAGAGATTTACACTCTCAAGTAGAAGGGCAAAGGCTGAAATTTCATTTAGTCGAAAGCAATGGCTGGGCCATGCAAGCCTGGGTGCTGAGACCTTCAAAGTCATTACAAGTAGGCTGAAAGTAAGGAATGGGCACTGTTTGCATTCAGGCACTTGGAAAATTCTGGAGAGAAGGATGCCTGGGGCTGTAGAGTTGCTGTGCGAGTTGACACACTCTTTGCATTGCATGCTATTTGCACTGTATTGCAAAATAGCCCTGATGGCTTCTGTCTGCTGCACCCATCACAATAGAGAGAAACAAAAAAATATTATCAAATTTTGAAATTGGCACCTTTTTCCAATCCTGAGCTTTGGTTTTCTTTGAAGCCTCATTGTTATCCCACGTGAGGAACAGAGGTATTTAGTTTTAAAAGTACATCGGTATGTTCTATCAGTCACTGCTTCAATTTGTCTATCCTCACAAACTTTCCATGCAGTAGTTTTAGTCTTTCCTAGTTATACATTTGATGACAAAACACAAATCCAATCAGGACCTATGAAAAGAATAAATGCACCTACACAATATATGCACCTACACATAAATGTTTAGGCTATCTAAACATACTTGAAACCATTTGTAATCATTTTTTTTTCTTAGGAGTGCATCGATCTAATATTTATTTACAGGGTTGTTTTTTTTTCCACTGGCAGAGTGTGAGTGCACTTAGTTCTTGATTTTGTTCATTTTAAGCACGTTTTCACTAAAGTGTTCTACTTCAAGCTATTCTCAATTCAATTTGAAGTGAAAGGTTTCCGAGTTTGGTTAATTTACATATAAAAGCTTTACTGTACGTTTTATAAAATGACTGTGTTCAGAAAACAACCATTTCTATTTAACAATATTGTTATTCCATGAGCTGAGTAGCTTTTCCCACTGTCTTTCACTTTTACTAACAATATTTGTTCTTGTCTTAATTTTAAATTGTTAGTGGCTGAAAACGTGTAACTTCCCCCTTTCCTCCCCTGCTATACTGAAGCGACTAGAGACCTACTGTGGTTTGCCTGTGATGTATGAAGATTAAAAATATGTTTCTTTTGTCAAGGTAGGAGTGACATGCATACAGTTCTTTTGAGACTCTCCTCTTTTGTTTTGTTTAAATAAATGATCATTGTTGATGGCAATTTTGAACTAAAAACCATTGCGGCCTGTACTGAATTTTAAAATGAGTCTTTGGGTTTTATTGTTATCTATAAATCCCTAGCAACCAGTTCCTGAGGCTCTGCATAGTCTGTTGTATCTTGTCTTAGAGGAGTAGAGGCACATAAGCCTGTAAAGTGTTTCACAGTGGCTGCTGGATAAAAATGAGATCTGTCCATGTAAAGGTACAGACAACTTTTCTGATGCATTTTCACTCTTCAGGAATTAGCATATGAGGTTTCTCCAGTTGCATTACAAACCTGATTGTAATGGTTTCGTCTTCAACAGCAGTAACTAATTCCCTTTGAGGACAATAAGCATCTATTTTAAAGGTGAATCGTACAATGACATTAGATTCAATATTCTGATCTTAGAAATATTTAGTATAAAGCTTTTTTCTTACGTTAAGACTACTCATGGCTGGATCTTCTTCCTAGAGCAATAAGCAAAAGCCCAATGTTTGCTGATAAATTAAAGATTCTGTATTCTGCAGTGTTTTATTATCACTAGAGCATTTATTTACACTCAATCTTCTGAAAGTTTTGAGTGCTCAGGTTGTATTCAGGATGTTCAAAGGCCGTTTGGGGCAGGGTGATTCACTTTGCACTTTTTGGCCAGATTTCTTTTCTAAATGAAACTTATCCAGTATTGTAGAATCATAGAGTCATAGAATGGCTTGGGTAGGAAGAGACCTTGAGGATCAAGGTCCAACCCCCTGCTGCAGGAATCAAGTGCAGTCACGAGATAGAATGGTGCTGTTTCCCTTAGAAAGGGGAAACATTACATTTCTATATGAAAGTTTATAAAGGCAGTCTTTCTCTTAAAGTAGATGTTGTTTTGCTGGTTTCTAATCTCCCAGTTGTAGAGAGTTACTTATTTACCTCTATGTTTAAGGAGGAGAGTGAAGTTTGGAGTCAAGAGAAGCATACTGGGAAGTGGAAACAGATGATATCTTTGTATTCTGCATCTTATATCAGTGCCTCCAAGCATGCTAACTATTTCTTCGTGTCTGATTATAAGGCCCTGCCCCATAGAATCACAAGCTTTCTGCTCTCTGTAATTCTATTGTCTTAGTTGCTGAAACAGCATCTATATATTTTCTTTTTTTCAGAGATAATGTTGTCGAGTAACAGAGGGCTTCATTTAGGACATTTGTTATCTTAGTTCATATTTTGTTCGTTTTTTTAAGAGTGCTTCAACAGAAGGGATTAAGAGAGAAAAGAACAGACCATCTATTTTTACTGCTTTTCTGGGCTGATTGCTCCCAGTGTCAGAAAAACCCCACAGTCACAGCTATTCAAAGATTTGCAGTATGGCTGGTGCAACCACAGCTGGCAGTGATTTACAAGTTATTCCAAATACCAGCTCACAGCAAATCCTAACATAGCCTAAAGATAAAAAGCATTTCATACGCTATACAGGGTGAGACCTTTGTTTTGATAAATATTTCCTTAAAATGTAGATGAAGATGCTTTGCTTTCTTCATTTAAATACGTAATGCCATAAAAAGATATAGTGTGGGCAAGGAGACTGGCAAGCTATGGAGGAAAGAGCAACTTGTGGAAGTATTGGCACAAGAAGAGTGTCCTGGGAGGCATTTTGCTTCTCCCATCCTGCCCAAACTTTGTGTGGCTGAGGATTGGGTTCCTCTGAACTTGGAACTGTGGCAGATGTTGGTGTTATTTTTATTGTGATACACATTCCCTACCCAGGGTATTACATGGTAAACTCATGAATCTTATTGCAAAAATGTTCTCAAAGGAAAGAGTGTTTTGCTTTCTAATGTTGCATTGCAGTGGCACAGCATTGTTCCTCATTATTCCTATGATTCTGCTGTAATTGTCAGGTCAGGCGTCAATATAAATAGTACTGTAAATATATGACAATGTGCACTGCAATGCAGGTAACTGAAATAAAAACAGTTGTTTGGAAGCTGTGGGAACAGCCAAGTTTTTGCTGCACTTTTGGCCACAGAGCTTCTCTCCCAAGTGCAGCTTTTGGCTGTGCCTCTGGGGCTGCAGGAAGCGTGGGCCATACTGCTGCTTGGAGGAGCTGCTGGGTACATCTATATTTGGAGCTCATAAGCTGTGATATGGCAGAGAGTCTTAGCCTCAGTACGGAATTATTTGAGCTTATGGTACCGTTTTTTTTTTTTTTCTCCCTCTCAGTCCTCCCATAGTAGAAAAACAAAGATATTTTACATCTGATTGAAGGACAGTGGGAGGGAAGGAAATGAGGGGAAGAGAAACAAACCACTATTTATAGCGGTACAAAGATAAGTGAGTCATCTTTATTTTAGTGCTAGATTAAGAAAATGTTGAAATAGTCTGGTATTATTGGTAACAAGGCTCTTAATGAAACCTACTTGACTGGGATGTGCAAACCTCAGGAGTACTCTTGCTTATCTGGTAGTTAATGCTGTGACTAATATTTTACTGTCGACATTAATTAGAGATTTGGGAGGGTAACTGGCACAGTGATCTGGTGCCCTCCCGTTCTCAAGGATAACAGATTAGAGCAGTGAACAACATAAGGGCAAAATGTCCCCCTTCAAGGGCCAACGCAAATACCTTAGATAGAGGCAGAAAGAGAAAGGAACTCCGGGCAAATCTTTGATTTAGAGCAATGTATTGTGCAGGTTTTCTCCAGCAGTGGTGTTTGGATTGTATCTCTGTGGCTTCTTTAAAATGATAATTTAAAATGTGCCTATAGAAAGAAAATTTGACTGAGTCTATGGAATTTTCTTTTGCATTTCCTATATCCTTTTCCAACAAAGCCTGGTTTTCATGTTTCCAGGAGGCATGCCAGAATGCATCAAAATACTCTCTGCTATGACTTGTCAGAAACACCAGTGACCATGGCAGCACTGCCAAGGATGTTTCCTTTGGGTGTCTCGGGAATAGGATAGTGGGGGGAAAATGAAATGCCATTTGGTCTTCCTCTGGTCATGGAAACTGTTAGGCATTATACTGGGGATCCTGTTAAGAATTAGGATAATGGTATTCTCTTCCCAGATTTGCTACCATTGTACTGGTGACTTTAAAACTTAGTTCGTATCCCTTTCCTCATTTGTAATGGGAGAAAAAAATATTAGACTCCTTTGTAAAGCACTAAAGGTAAAAAGCTCCATGTAAGATTGTGTTACTAAGGACAATTTTAAGTATAGACTTTAATAAACTTTTTAGCAGACTGTTTTCTGATTTTTTTTTAACTAGTACACTTGCAAAATCCCTGTTTCACAAGTAAAATAAAACCCATTTTTACTCTGAGTTGCTGTAGGGAGGTTTCAAAAAGTGCAGGTAGACTCGTTGCTGTCCCTGGCATTTATTTGTGTCAATTTGTTTTTAATCTACATATAAATAATAGTTAGGAATTACTATGTTCAGATTTGTTTCACCTCTTCACTACATTACAGCAGTGCTGTAAATGCTCTTGACATTCCCCTCCTCTGTTCAAACCCTATTTCATAAGTTTAACTAAGACGATGAGGTAATAAATCTTAGCTACCAGATACATGAGCAGGCTAAATTACCCAATGGAGAAGTTGCTTATTTGAATAATGTCCAGGACATGAGGGCCTGATCTGGAGCTAACCAAGGCCAAAAAATACTGATGTGCTATATATTATATAGCACAATAGCTATGTGTTTTTAATCCTGAAAGACACGTTAGAAAAGAAGCTATTTTCTAGAGTTACAGCTACAGATAAGACCAAACAGGGACGTTTCTTTTAAAATGTCACTGCTGCTGTTATTTTTATAGTCATGATGACTTTGTATCCTCACGCAGTGCATCCGAAGGGCTGCTGATTCCTTCATCACCAGTAGTGTGGCTATTGGAGAACACACACTGTTTCTGGTCACTGTTGCTGTCAGTCACTGTGTGTTGTTTCTGTCAAATTGTGTTCATTACAGTTCACAAATTGGAGAAGATAGTTACACAAGGGCTTCCAAATTTGAGGAAAACTAGGTAAAATCTCTTTTTTTTTTTTTTTTTTTTTTTTTTGCTTGATTTGTTTTAAAACCAAGATAACTTAATCTTGATTTAACTGATTAATTTAATTTAATTGCTTGTAGCAGACCTGATATGAGTTAATAAAACTAATAGAATGTCTGAAGTCCTCATAAATTTTGGTAGCTATTCTGTAACAGGAACATCTTATGTACTGAAGAGCATGCATATATTTGGCATGTTTAAAAGAATTACTTACGATGTATGGACAAATTAATTATGGATGCACAAAGATTAGAGGAGGAGCTGAGCACAGATAGTTTCAAAAAATCTAGTCATGCAAGTGCCAAAAAAGGGCAGGAGAATATGTGCTAAATATGCAAAGAACATCTTGGAAATAATTTAAGTGCGTGTTCTTAAATATGTTCACTTCATCAGTGCTGCCTCAGTTTCTAAATAGCTCTGAGTATCTCTCCACGACAAACCATATTTAGGACCTGGATGTTCTCCAGGCCCATCTCTAGTGAGATGGACTGGGGCAGAATTTCTGTAGTGTCTCTAGAAAGTGTCCTCAGAAACTTTTAATAACGTAGAAAGTTCTCTGCAGCAACTTTTTCAAATGTTTACCTGCCTGTGCATGTGTGCATATATTTTGTATGCGCACAGACTTGAGGGCTCAATGCTTTAAGGGTCTGATAACCAGTTCCTACAAGATCAGTAGTAATGGAGAGCATTGTGCTCATATTCATTCAACTCCTGTGTTTTATAGCAATGGCAAGGATTGGAAATCCTTGAAGCTAAGAGCTATGTACATGCTTCCTGCAAGTGGCTTGGTGAGTTTTTCCTGCAAAATGCTCAGGAGCCTGGATTGGCCTTTTCCAAGGTCACCTTTGGTAGCACTTAGTGGAGCAAATCACTTGAAGTGTAGGAAGGTGAAACCACTATTAGCCTGTAGTAAATTTCAATTCTGTTATCCAAATAAACATTGACACTTATACTTTAATGCTTTTACTCTCTGACCAACTCTGAGTTTCTCTAAGTAATGTGTACTTTATAAACACAATTGGCACGAGAAATATTTTCTACTGCATAGAAATAAAAGAAAAAAGTGAGGAAGATGTTATTTTTGTTGGTTTTCGTGTTTCCTATTTTTAGAGAAGTAAAGAAAAAAAAGGACATTCACTACTTTAAATGCTTCCTAATACTTTGCAGTCAGAGAGGAGTGAGGGCCTTCAGGACTTCCCAGCAGCTGATCTGGAGCTCAGCATGCAGATGTGGTAAAGGCCAGGTCATCCTTGGCTGGACCTTTCCTGGGAAGTTGTTTTTATCATTTTCTTCTCATTACTTTGACAGAGGTTTTGAAAACGATTCACATTTATGTTTGATTCCACCTGAATATATCTGGACCAAGTCTGCCCACAGTGAGACCTGCAGACCAAAATTGAGCTGCAAAAGAAAAAGATGATAGCAACAGTGTAATGCGTGGGATTGCTCTGACCAAGTGGTGCTCAGGGCTGTGAGGGTGCAGGGGGAATGTAGCAAATGAAAGCTTTAAGTGGCTGCTGGGGAATGGGCTCTTGTTGAAGTTGCCTTAGAGCTGAATTTCAGTGTGGGTAACTGAGGAGATTTGTGCCAGCAGTTTGTCTTTTCTATCCTCTGCAACAAATTCTGCAGGAGAGAAGCAGCTTAAATGCTGCTCCATCAGAGAGCTCTTTGGAACGAGGAGACTTGTCCCTGTCTTTTATCTTACTCAAAATTCTGATTTGCCATTGTGTGTGTTGAAGCCAGGCTTCACAGGAGTGTTATTGTTTGCTTTGGTTTTGCTTGTATTTTGCATGTAGCTTTTAAAAGCCCTTCATGGGTGGAGAGTTTTTACTGTAAACATAAAACATTAATTTAAACACTAAAATTTTACAGCTGCTTTTTAGTACATAAATTTTCACAGACACTCCAAGACAGTAATTTTGGTTTAATATTTGCTTTTTCTTAACTGCTGCAAAGTTAGTTGCACAGAGAGAGGAGAAAAACAGCACACTGATAAAATACTTCATGTTTAGATCTTCAAGTTGTAAATGCAGCATTCTAAACACAGGGAAGAATTCCTAGTAAGGGATAAATATTAGTGCTGCCAAAAAAAGCAAACATTCCCACAGCTGGATTTTTTGGGGAGAGAAGAGGGTTCTTTTCCCCATTACATTTTTTCAGCAAATCAGAAGCATTAAAAAGAAGGAACAGCAAATCAGTCTGCTTACAGACTGCAGCAGCACTATCATCACTTCTCATGCAATATGTCCATCACAACAGGCCTTTGGAACTGTTCTCCAAGGCACAAGACAGTAACAAAGAAATGAACAGAAAATGTATGACAACATCAGTGTCTGGCAGTTCAGTGGCCGAGAGAAACAGCTGCTTTGGAGTTGAGTGCCTTGGCTGATAGGAGGTGGGTGGCTTATAAAAGGGGTGCATGTAACTCTCAGCTATGGAAACTGGAGAGGCTTCATTGATTTGAACAGGCATTATATTGAACTTTCATAGTATCTAGAGAAAGAACAAAGCATGCTGCATCTGCATGGCGAGGAGCACACTCACCCAAAGCCTCCTCCATGCAGGCTGCTTTTCCAGAGCAGATATTCTACCTCAGCTTCTGCTCTGGAGCTTGCACTTGTGTAGTCAGCAGGAGGTGAGAAGGGTGAGGGTTATTATGGAGCTGTCCCTGAGCCCAGAGTGGGACACAGCCAATTTCTCTCTTCTCCCAGCAAGTTATTCTACTTTCATGTAGGCATCTAAGTATATTATAAATCTTAAAGTCCAGTTTTCTCTAGCTTAGAATAGATGAGTAATTTTGGTATTACGTAAATTCCATCATATTTTTATAAGAAGAGATGGTTGCGGGTCCTCATTGTATTAAAGGTATTGGTCTCTGGCTATAATAAGTGCTATGAATGGAAACACTTAAAGTAAGAATTTATAAATGCTGTCCAAACCTATACTTCTATCCTATTGCGTGTGGCCAAACCAGAACCAGAAAACTAGCCAGCTAGTAAAACTAGAAAGCAGCTGCTTTTTCTTTTCAGAAGTAGTTGAGCTGAAGAGAAATGGTGACCAGGCCAGCTCTGGTGTGAGCAACATTAACCAACAGTGGATAAATAGAACAAGAACTGCATCCTGGCTGGAGATGTACAGCAGGCAGTCACAGCCCAGCACCTATGAAGCAAAGGCTTAGATGTATTGGGATAGTGGGGAACTTTTGATTTTTTTTCTTGTCTTTTCTGTACTTTTGGCTTTTCCTCTGGTGGAATAATTTGCAGAGTGACTGCTCTTACCCTTACAAACCTACTAGCTAACTCAATTTCTTCCTCAATCAGTCAGTTTGAATTAAAAGTTCTAAACATACACGTGCTGGCTATAAGGGTACTTTATATGTATGCTTAAAGTCCAATCAAATTTCATTTAATGACATTATTAAATTTCCATGCAGATAACTTTTTGTGACGTATCAAATAAGTACAATGGGAATGCATCCCCAATATACTGCAGCTTTAACACATCTGCAGCACAAAGCTGTATCTTTGTATGCACACATGGAGTTTGCAGGATAAGGGCCCAACAAACATTTTCTTCTGAATTGATCTTTACAGGCCTGGAAAAAAAACAAAATCCACAAATTAAGGAGACGACAGTATTGCTTACTTCTTTCAACTTCAAATACTTGAACAGCATATTTGAAGTTTCCATGAGCTGTGTTTCTTTGTCATTGTTTGTTATTACGCATGTATTTTTGTTACAGAATTTTACTCCTCAAGCCAGCACGCTTGGCAGAAAAGTCCCAACAGCTCACAAACCCTCACTTTGCTTGGCTTGTAAGGATCTGTTGATGGAAATGATTGGCAAGGCACTTAGTGTTTTTTCAACACAGTGTTCTTTTATAAATAGTACTAACTCAAAAAGCTAAGTAATATATAAACCCATCTACTGTAGATTTCTGTAGTTTGTTTTAAAAGTAATAACAATCTGATAGAATGCGGTGCTAGTGGATTACAGAATCTGGTTGGGAGGCTGCTCAGCTTCCCATCTTCAGCTACTAACACACATGTAATTGTGCTCTGATCTGTTTGTGAGTTGCTCTCTCTTTTTTTAGAAATTCAAGGTAAATTCATAATTAGCATACAATAACCCAAATTTAAGTCAAAACACAGTCATGGTACTGCTAATGTCTGTCTAGTCGCCATCACCCCAATGCAGGTCTTCTGGTGCTCACCATTCCTCTTTCAATGCAGGTGTGTAAGAAATCCCTTGTAATGAATTCCTCGTTCATATTTTGCCCCCGTGCCATTTAAGGAGCATGCACACCAGTTATTGATTTCTCTTCTTGTCTTTCAAGCTTGAGTAACAAACTCCAGTATCTCACAACAGCTACACAGGAAACGTTATGCTTTAGGACAAGGTGGCTGCAGCATGGAAGAATCACCACTGTAGCTTAGTTCCATGGAGAGGTAAGCTGGGTGCACAGCAGCAGCAGCAGTCAGGGAGGTTGCATGTGTCCTGTTGAAGTACCAAGCTGCTCATGCTGGTCACACTGCTCTCCCTATGGTGCCAACAGCATCTCCTGAAGTACATTCAAGTACTGGGTGATGTTTTATAAATAAGAAATCACAAGATAAACAGAGAATTTTGTGTATCAAGAAGGCTCTTGAGTTAATGCCTTGGAAATATATTTCATGAAACACATTACAGTAAGCTACCTAAAAGGACATGGGTTACAAAGAAAAAGAGTGAAAAAAATATTCAAACATTCAAGAAATGTCTTATAAGTGTTGTTGTTCATAGCTATGTGCATACAAAATTTGTTCATATGGAATATCTTTTCAAGTGAGCAGAGGTGGTACAGACGAAAATACAACAGTGGGAAATCCAACAACGTCAGAATAGAGCCTCCCTACACTCAAGAAGTGTTGAGGGTTGAAAAAGACTTGCAGGAAGGTTATAGGAAACCTTATTTGTTGGTTTTCCTGTAAAACTTATCTTCACATGTGAAGGGGTGTGTGTGTGCTCATGTATACGTTGTGTACACACATAAATACGTATATGTAAAACACATGCACAAATGATGTGCACATATTTGTTTTAACTATTTGCTTTAACGCTGTGTAAATTGCTGATTACAGATAATATAGCTGCTTCACAGAAAAAGTGAAAATGCAATTAAAGAAAGTGTATTCTGTGTACAGAAAGTGTAATTGCCACAGAGCATTTCAGTCATAAGCCTCATTGTTGTATGTACAAAGTATGTGTGTAACCATCTCACGAGTACATGAAGGTGTGTGTGAGCTGTTATCGGGACTTGGTAGCAGTCTTTATGATGTTAAGAAGTAAAATTAAGAAGCAAGTCCCCAGTGTTTTCACTAGCTTTAGGCTCCAAACACTGTGGCCGGCTCAGAGCGCTGTGTTGGGACATTCCAGAGATGGGAAGAAATATTTGGTTTTTTTTAAGCGCTGTTTTCTTTGCTGCTTTAAGAGCAGTGTCTGCTGTCTTTATTGCTTCATCACTGTAAGGTTAATGCGTTTGCATTTTCCCTAATCAGTTTGGAGTAGACCATTAGAACTCTAGGTCAGAAAAGATTAAGAACCCTTCTGAAAGAATGGTGCTGCAGCTTCCAGGAGCTCTGATCAGCCGGTTTCATTTAATCCGCCTGAATTTCTTGGCTCCTTTTCTCTAGCAGCTTAGTGCAGACACTGTTTCCTTGGAGTATTTGTTGTGTTTACTTGAGCAGCACCTTTGACTCCCAGACAGCCGGCAGGTCCCCGCCGAGCTGTGTTGGTCAATCTTGTGGTCTGCACCAAAAGCCTTCAGCTCCTCCCGCCTGGACCCTGCCTTTGTGGTTTGGAGTAGGTGAACAGTTGCTGACCTCATAAACTCTGCTGCTCTATCGGTGCGCAGTCGGTTTTTAACAGCTGACACACTTTGAGAAAGCTGAAGTCCCAAACAGCGGTGTGTGTGTGTGTGACAAAACAAAGCCAAGGTCACTGCTCCTCCGGTAGCTGAGCTGTTGCTGCTTACAGTTTGGGGGCTGCTCTGTGAGGGCTGACTTCTTATATACTACTCCTGAAAAACAAGTACACAAGTAAGTCAATCAATAAACAGGTCCTTTGGTAGAAAAGAAAGGCAAAAAGAGAAAAAAGTAATAAAAAACTGCCAGTAAGCACAGAGGAGTATTACTTCTTACTCCTATTAAGTGATTTGAGCTTATTTACTTCAAAAATGTGTTGCTCTACGTTACATTGCATGGTCCAATTCCACATGCTTCAGGACTGACGATGTCACGTACAAAGGAAGATGTGTAGAACTATTAGTGTGCTGAAAGTTCAGACTGAAAATCTTCATGGGTGGCTCCGTAACACTTCTTTGGCTTTCTGTGTGGGTATTTCAGTATGCTTTTGTATTTCTTCTACAGTCAGGTTCAGACCTTGTAATCCTTGGCATTCAGATTTCGTAAGTGTGTCTTCTGTTTATCTTACACTAAGGGAAAATACTGCATCTTTATACCTGTATAGTATTTCTATTGTGTGTATTATTACATATAATAAATGAAAACATGGCAAGGTTAAATTTTATCCAGCTGAACAGTATGGCAGCTATGTGAAAGATGTGTTTTCTGATCTTCAGTTTCTTTCAATGTTGTCTCTGGCACTGGAGTTAATTCATTTACTTGAGTTTTGTTCAGTTCCTATATAGGTGATAAGCATTTCAATACTTAAGTATTTACACTGAGGTTTTAATGTGGTGCTCAGTTTTACAGAATGCTGATAGATCTGTTGTAAAAATGAGATAGTAGATCTGAATGTACTAAACAGATTTTATTTTATTATTTTTTTTCCAGGGAAAAATAATTTAGGTCACTTTCAATGTTTTACATACTTAGTGGGTGAAAACCTAGCTTACCATGTCCAATGGTAATAGGGGTACAACAGAGCCATGATACCACTGTAAACTCCATGGCTTTTTGTCATGGAATGTGGCATGCTTCTGAGATCAAGTGGTTCTCACTCAGTAGTGCTTTAGCCCATCATGAGCATCTGAGATTACAGGGATGGTGTCAAATCACTCCTTAATGAAGGAAGAAAGTGTAATTGTGGTTTGCATACAACCAGAATGCCCAAAAATTTTCTTATAGATTTTAGTGTAATCACTTTGCAGAATGTTTTTAGGAAAAAAACCCAACACACAGTTAAACTAAAACTTAATGAACCAAAACAATTTGTCTTTATTTGAATCTTCTTGCTTTAATTTACTTATGACTTACAGTCTTTTTGTGTGGGTTTAGAATCTGTAATCATTTGCAGGAGGTTTTAAATGGTTCTCTTTCCTTTACTATCTTTTTGTCTGCTTAAAGGAAATCGTGGTGTGGGTAGAGTTGAAGCCTGCTAACATAACAGTGATTTATACTGGCAAGGTAGGAGGGAAAGACAAGGGAGGAGAAACAAAAAAAAAAAAAAGACAAAGATCAAGTATGGGTTTTATTAATTAAGGGGAGCAAGAAATTTATATTTGATTTCTGTTATACAGTTCTAACATGATTAGTGTTGAAAACTTACAGATGAGTAAATATTTTCTTAGGTAAGAGTACAATCTTTGCTCCAATGTAAACCTCGTTTTGACCTGAGTTTTGTGTGAAAATTTATTTTCTTCATCATATTTGTATTAGAGAAATGTGCCCAGTCGATTGCACCCAAACTTTAAATATTTAAGTCAGTCTCGTTTTGATATGTGGGATTTATTTTAAAAAACATTGTATGTCCAAGATACACTGAGCTGATCAGGATTCTGAATTTAATTTCACCCCTCCATAAACGTTAACTCGTGGCCACTCCTGGGGTTACGGGTTTTCTCTAGCTCATGCTAAGGCAGGAGAATTACTTTGAAGAGATTGCTCACCAGTTGTGTTTGCAGCACCACCACTTACAGACATGCTTTTCACACACTTTCAGTAGGTGATTCGTAATCAGCTGTGAGCTCATTGTTGTATTGCTGCAGAGGTGGTTTGTGTTTGGGAAAAAAAGCAGCATTAAACACTAAAGTGCGAATCCATGAGAAGTTCTCCGAACCTTTCTTGCACTTTCTTCTTTATTTCTTCTTGCTTTCCAGGCACCAGAACACAACAATATGGGCTGCATTTGTCTACTGGCTGCTGTTGTGCAATTTTGTGTCCCCAGAAGTCCCATCTGTGTTGTTCCTTCATTTAGCAGGAAGGTTCACTTAGGAGCAGGGCAAAGTATTTTTTCCCACTCTGCTACTCAGTGACTCAAATACATCCATGTTTCATGTTTTATCATGTGACATAAATAATCATATCTCTCCCTGCAGTATTTCTGTTAGCTACATCATTGCTAAATTTTGTAACAATATGCCCTTTGCAGTAAAATGTCACCAAAAAGTTATATACTGTAATAATTTTCAACTGTTTCATAAAGACAGACAATTTTTAAGATTCATGTTCATTTCATCATTGAAGTCTGAGTCTTCCTACATTAATTTATAATGAAACCTCATGCTCCCTTCTACATTGATCACTAATTTTCTGTCTTCTTGATATGTGTTAAAATAAACTATGGATATAAAGGGCACGTTATATGCCTGACACTGCTGAGTTAAATAGAACATACTTGTGTAACTCATCCTACGAGGCTGCCGTGGCCTTTTGTTTCACAGTGAAAATCCATGAAACCCAGTTGCAAAAGGTGGGCTGTGTCTGCTGCACAGATCTTCATTTCTCTCTCTGGATGCCCTGCATAGCTGCAGTTTCCAAAAGCTGCCTGCAGCCCTTGGAGTGTTTGAATGCAGTCTGCAAGAAGACTTTTGAAGTTGGGTATGAAGACATTGCACTGCAGCTGAATATGTGGCCTCCAAATAATTAAAGAAAAAAAAACAATGTTGAAAGATAAAGGGCAGTACAGGTTCAGAATGTAACATGAAAACCAGTGCACAGGACCTGAACTGAAGCGTACCTCATTCATTATCTGACCTGACAACAGCAAGTACCAGCTGCGTACAAACACCGAGAGTCCATCAGAGACTTGCAGGCAGATAATGTGTCCTGAGCGCTGGCTTGCATCTCTAATACAGTTAGAGACTGATTTAAGTCATGAAGCAAGATGTTCAGTGTGTTTCCAATTGTTTTCATTAACAGTGACAAACCTATTGAAGCTGACTGCTGCAGTACAGTTTTACAGGAAAAATGTCACATTTGTGAGCTTTCCAAATAGTGGGTGACATTTTCTGCTCTGAGGCAGTCTGCAGGAGATAGCCCCAATATACTTGGAGATAGAAGGGAATTACAATTGAATGTTGGCCAGTGCAAATAGCAGTGGGGAAGAAGGTAAAGCTTCAGAGATCCCTTGGTAAATTAATTTTCCCTAATTACATTTCATGGCAGGAAACACATATTAGAAGTGCCTGTTGAAATAATATAGTATTTAAATTCTGATTAATCTATAGGTCAGACAGGAACTGTTCAGTGCTTAGCTCTAGACAGAAGGCTTTGCTTTGAAAGAAAGAGAAAAAGGGACAAAGAGCAACACTTAAACAGCCAAGCTGGATTATTTCAAATGCGAATTGTAATCGGGTGGCTATGTGCAGGTGTGTTAAGCCAGTAGCTATAACATTATTGAAAGTATAAAACATCATCACTCATGCATCTTTAAGAGTTCTGAGGCAGAATGATTGATTAACTTAGTTTTGTTTCCTCCCTTTTAGGAAAGTTATTTATTTATTTATTTATTTTTTTCCCTAGAATCATTTGGTAAATGCAACAAATGTAGAACAAGTTATGCCTAAGTATGCGTTCAGTTTCTGCCTATGTAATGTATCCTCTTCACTGTTTGCTGGAGTGCAGTGCTGAGAGCTGGAGTTCCCAGATTGCTGCACACTGGGGAGGAACAGGAGGGATGTGCAATCCTATCACAGGCTTGAAGGAGTTAGAACTTCTGGAGCATATAGAAGGAGTAGACAAGGAAGGCTTTCCCTGAGTTTATCCAGTAGCCCTCTTTTTCAAATCCTCCCAATTAAGACATTTTGTCTTCTAGATGTCCCATAGGTAGACATTTACCATACAATTCCAAGTTTATTTTGCCAGTAATAATTTCAATTCCTTTCTGAACCTTTGGAGTAAGTATGCACAGTGACTAGATGTTTGCATGGCATACTTCAAACAGATCATCAAGAAGGTGGTATTTAAGTCTCTCCATGTGATTCTGTTCAAGATATTGCAAAGGCATTCACCAGTTTCTATTATTACTCCACAGTACAAAATGGAAATTTCTGTCTTATTTTTGACATGGAGAAAATAACGACTGAAGTTTGGTTTTCTTGGAGATGTCAGTTGTCTTTTTTGTGTGCAAGAGATGTTTTAACTTGCAGCATGGGTGAAAAAAATGTTAAGTACTATAGCATATATGTTGGGTTTTATCAGGTTCATTGCACTTGGTGGTTGTAGTATATAATTAGTGTGAGGGGATGTCATGCATATTAAAAGAAGAATAACTTAACTTGATGTTCTCTGTTCCTCGGTATCTTCGGGTTCACATTATGCAGTTACAAGGACTGTTTGGAAACTTGTGTTTATGTTGATGATTACTCTGCTGTACAGCATTCTGAGAGCGCTCCTTAAGGCTGTCTCCTGTGAAGTCTAAGTCACAATAGTGGTAATATTTCACTTTAAACCAACATGTTCCTAACGAGCAGCGCAAGATAGAGACGGTAAGATAACCTCCTCTTAAGACCAGGACAAAAATCATATGAGGCCCACTGGGATTTTGAGCAGCTATGCCCAACCAATCCTGGAAGGAGATAGAGGCAATGGTGGCTGAAGTTTGGATGAGGTCTAAAGGCTTAGCAGTGGCAATGGTGGCTTCATCTGGAAAGCAACAAAACATCAAAGGCTGCAGCTGCCTGAAGGGAGTACGTTAATTGAGAAATAACAGCTATAAAACTAATTCTATAATAATATATAAAAGTAAAAACAATAACTGAATATGACTGGCTGTGCAGAATTAAGCAAAGTAAGATGAAATGTCCTTTGCCAGCAGATGCACTAAGTAAAACAACTATCTAATGGCAGCAGTAATTCTTGCAGGCAGTCCTTATGGTCACAGGGCAAAAATCAGCTTCAGTTCCTACTGAACTATTTAATAGACTTCTGAAGTACGTAACATTTTCTGGTTTCACAGACAAGCTTGTTTTCCAGAATTTTTCAAGAATAGCTTAGTCATATGTAAGTGATTTCTCTACATACAAAAAAAGCTGAATAAAATTCAGTCATCTGTGTTACATAGCTTAAATTTAGAAAATTGGATGCTCCCTTTCAGTCTCATAATGTGTTTGTATGGTGAATAGGCATTTTACTTTCCATGAACAAATACAGGTTTTTGCAGCGCAGACTTTGTGCAGAGTTTTTCTAAAGCCATGTTTCATACTGAGATCATTTTGGAAACTGAATTCTGCTGCATACACTTCAGTTTCTAGCACCTGTTGTTTTATGAAAGAGGAAACAGATAAAGCAAAATGATGGAGCAAAAGAAGCTTCAAAAAAAACCCATCTCTCTGTGACCTCTGGGTGACTTCACTGATGTAAATAAGTTGCTCAGGATTTCCATCATCACAGATGAGAGCAGCACTTCCCCTCAGGGTATGGGGAAGAAGCTCTGTGACTTGTTCTTGGACTCCAGCATGCAGACACTGGAGGGAACAGCCAGTGCACTGATGAAAATATAAGCATGGAAAAGTGTAAGTGATAGGGAAATGTGCACCTTATTGCTTTGGTAAGGATGGTAAAAGCATTTCACTGGTTTCAGAGCTGAGAAGAACTTTTTTCTAAAGCTTAAACATATGGGCTTGAAAAAGAATTTCAAGATCCCTGAAGGATTGTGATTAATGACCTAATTAACAATACTTAGTTGGTGTAGTTAAACGTTGTGGACCTCCCCCTTCCTTTAGAGACGTTCTGAAATTTTGATAGGGCTCTCCCTTTCTGGTAGCACGATACTGTCATACAGATTGGCACCAACTGGCATGAACAAAATACTTTGCAAAAAGACTGCAAAACCCAAATTCCCTCACATAAGCACATGTTTGAGCAATCTGTGTGGAAGCAGTGAGAAAAACTTGTTTTCCCAGTTGGGATCAGAGAACAGGGTGTTACAAACCTTGGGAACAGTGGAAAAGGTGCTCTTCAAAAAAGGCAGTGTCATTTTGCTGATGTTTACTTGGCTTCCTAGAACAGTTACCTTCTGCCACCTTGGCTGTATTTGTTCACGGCTAGCAAGAACTGCATATACATGATGAAGAAAATAAGGCAGGAGAAATTCTGTGTATTTTTGTGGTGCTCACTTTTCCCCCTCTGGAATTTGAACCTCCTCACAGAAACTCAACCTGAAACATCCCTTGCTTCAAATTATCAAGTTTTAATATGTAAACAGGGAAACCTCTTTGACCTATGTGAACTAGGAATTATATTTCAAAGATATTTAAATGGTATCTTGAACTACCATCCATCTTATTAACATGCTCTTATTAACAAGTGAACAGTCCAGAAATGATTTTTAACTTCTGAGTATTTGAATAAATTGCTAAGCACTTAGGATTACCTCCCATGTAGAATACAGTGGCTTAGTTCCCATTTAGTAATACATGAAGGTGATTTAATCATAATCAGTAAATGACCTGAAAATGTTCATTTTTGGTCTGAAGCTTTTTCAGCCTGTTGAGATGTAAAAGTGCTTATAAGGTGGGTAAACCTTTCCTCCTCCTTAAAGCCTGAATGTCATGCTGAATGGGCTGACATCTCGTTTCCTCCAGTCTCTATTTAGAAATCTATTGACACTGTAGTTCTAAAAACTGCTTTGAGATGTGGTTTTTAATGTAAACACTAAAAAAGCCTTCCAAGTAGAAGTGTACACACACTTACTTCTTAAGCTGATGTTCTCAGAGATGATCCCCTGGGGGCACACTTCAGGGAGCAGGAATCAAGGAAAGTCTCTGATTTGTTCTGCAACATGAACACGTTTGGTACAGGCTCACAATTGTTTATGCTCAATCAAACTGGAAGAAAGTGGATGAGAAAGGAGCATGAATGGCATGGAGCCTCCCAGAAGCGTGGGATCATGACAGCGAGCCCAGATTTTTGCTGTCCAGCTCTTTGTCAGGACGTCTAAACTTTACTTTTCTGCACTTCTGATGGTGCAGCTCTGTTTCTTCCTCTCAGTTATTCCAGAGCTAAATGATGTGATTTTTCTCTCACTGAAACCATGTATAGAAAATAATTCAAGCCAAGATAGACAGTTGTATTCTGGTGTCTGAGCTGTGAATGCTACACATAAAATTTCTGAGGCAATGAATTAATTGTTCCTGTTTTCTCGTGCTCTGGTACTCTTCCCTCAGCCCAGTCCAGTGAATGTAGTTATTTTAATAAAACATGATTGCAGCTTTTCAGCCTTTTGACTAACATCAAGTGTCATATGAGCTTAACAGCTGATGCATCTTTGGTCTGAAAAATGTATCATACAGATTTGAATGGGTCTTTTGCATCTCTGAGTTCTTGCAATCTTATATTACATCATTTTGTTTGGGTGGAACCTTTTCATCTTGTTCAGTCATTTAGTCACCTAGTTTTCTTAATTATGGCATCTTAACTAATTTGTTAGCTTATTCTAAATAAGAGCCTAGGCAGGCAGCCTTTTTGTTATACTTATCAATAATACGACACTTACGATTTTGAGGTACTAATACGATGTGTTGAGCTTTTCATTGCCCTCTGTCTCCCGTTAGTGCTCCATATGGTAGCATTTAAGCGTGTTTCTCAGGCAAAGACTGTTGTTGCTCACCAGACTGGTCCCTTCAGGTGCTGGTCTCCATCTGTGGATTAATTCACTTCCATCATTCTTAGCACTGATTCTTGAAGCAGCTGTTGCCTTTTCCTCAGTGGCACACAGGTCAGGAGATGACCTTAATGAATGAGCACACGTCTATCTGCAGCCTGTCTGTCTGTCTTCATTTTGCTGGAGCACCACAGTGGAAACTGGAACATTCTTCTTCCAGATTCTCATCTGGTTGAGTCTACATTTTGGTTGGAATGGCTGTAGTGCAAATAATAAATGAGCAACAGTGCTGGGAAGTTGCAAATGTATGGTTGGGATTACATTTACCTTCATACTCTCCTCTTGTAAGTGTGAACATTTCTCTTTAAAATACAGTTGGGTGGAAGCTATTCTTTCGTCGCTGCTCTACAACTTCTAAAGTCAAAGATTGAATTTGTCACTCTGCTCTTACTTGGGAAAAACTGCTGTGAAATGGAAATTCTGACCATTTAAGGATCCAGTCCTTGTGTTTTATGGCAAAAGAGGCTTTTACATAACCTGCTCTCCTTGCCACAAGGAAGCTGTGGCCGTGCTCTCTTGTCAGATGCTGCAGTATTCACTGGGATGTCAGAATCTGAACTTAGTTTGTACCTGGAAAATGTTTGAGTATTCCCTTGTAATAAAACTATCTGAAACAGTCTGACCCGAGAAAATATCTGATTGAATATTTGTAGAAAGAGTTTACAGTATTCTTAAAAATCGTATATGTAAGGAATTTGCTTATTTTTGTTTTCAGTGCAGGACAGCAATGCAGCTGTGGGTAATAGCAAAACCATGGATGCTTCTACTGTTGTCAGTAATTGTATGTAACTTCCATTTAATGAGGAATGGTTCTTCAGAAACCAGTGGGACTTTGGTGCATTATTCTACAGCATAGGAGTATGGTGGAGAAAGTTCAAGTGGATCTGAAGACTGGATGCTAAAGTTGTACAAATTCAGCCTAGAAGTAGTGTGGCATTTTTTATAAAGGAGAGCACTAACTCTTGGCAAAAAGTATTTGTGGATATATGTTTCATTTTCTGTTGCTCGAGCCTTTACATTAAAATTAGCAGTTCTGTAAGAAGTGAAACGAAACCCATCTCCATTAGCAATAAAAACAAAAATAAAAAACCCTCTGAATTCAATGTAAGAATTACTACCTGAAATTGAGTGTTTGGATGATTGCTTATAATTACCCCTTGTGAAAAATAGATTCATCATTAATAAGCTTTTTGACATCCTAGATTTTTTAAAGCTATACAAAGTAATATACATTTAATAGAGTATAGATTTCTCTCTCTCTTCTTCATCACTGCTGTCTTTTTTGTTTTCTGGGTAGCCTGAGCAAACTGCACACATCACTGACTGCAGGAGTGTTTTTGAACAGACTAATTGAAATTTAGATGCACTGGGATGTAGATTGTGATCCAGAAAAAAATAAGTCATAGTGTTAGATGACACTTCTTTGTTGTTTCATGAACTGCACTCGTTTTTTTAATTTTAGAGGAGGACTGGGCTTGCGTACCTGTGCTGTTGGTACAATTTGGAAGGGTGGATAGCTGAGAGAGGAGAAGGGATGTGAAAATAGAGCAACAGAGCTGCTGCCCATGGTGGAACTGAAAAAGTTGGAAAAAAGAAAAAAAAAGGCAGAAGATAAATTATTACTAAGGTGTAATGTTGTGCTAGGTGCTGATTCTGTAAGATGAATCACACAAATAACGTGGTGTTCTCAGATGAAAGCAATGCAATCACACCTACTGGATTATATGTACAATTAAAATACTTTTTTTTTGGGGGGGGGGGGGGGGGGGGGGGGGGGCGGGGGCGGGTATCCATTTCTGCAGCTCTGTGTTGGTTCTGGCACTAGACGTTTAAATTTATATACACTTAGAGATAGATATTTAAATTTCTGTACCTCTTGGGGTAAATAAATATATTAAAATAAGCTATGGGTTGTATAGTACAGTATAACAATGATAAATGATGTTGTGTGTAATTTTTCTACTATTAACATAAAGTAATATAAACTGAAGGACACTAGTCTATTGAGAGAGTTAGTAGCTAATGTTCCATATCAGATGTGGACAATGTCAGGACTGAATACAGATTAGGCAGTGTCCTTTTCTCCCCAGGGGAATTAAACTTTGAGATACCACTGGCTGCCAATGGTTTTACTGCATTTTGTTGGTGCCTGTGGTGCCTTTCTTGGTCTATTAATTCAGAAGCTGTAAATGACAATGTGAGCAAAAAAGCTTTTCCAGTGGGATGCATTTCATTTATGTATTCTTGTACCTACAATGCCTATTCAATCCATTTTGTCACAATAACTGTTTAAAAAATTGGGTAGATTATCTGTAGTTTTTCCTGAACATTATCGGGATATTTCACTTTTTGTTTCTTTTCTCTTCTTTTATTATTATTATTATTATTATTATTATTATTATTATTATTATTTCTGAGAAGGGAGAGTGGTTACTTTAGAGATATTTGGAGTAATCTGGCAACTTTCAGAACTGATAGAGATTTTTCTCATCCCTTCATTTTCATGATTTATTTAAAAAATATACTGTTGTCTTTTGAAACACCAGGGAACCTCCAGAAACATACACACTCAAATACACATCATGTTTAATTAGGAAACACCTATTTTAAAAATTAGAACTAGAATATAGAAAATCTCAGGAGTTCTCTTGCATCTTCTCAAGTGATTGCATGCTTAAATATATTCCTAGTTGGTAATACTATGTGAAAGCAGGGTTTGGTTTTAAGTTTTTTCTGATAGAAAATTGTTTACTTTCTGAGAATTTTCTCCTTACCTGAAATCTGCACATGTAAAAATAGGGATATTGGAAATATCTTTTGCTGCACAAGACCTATAAGGTAATTAGATATTACAGTTATTATCCAGAAAGCATGATGATGAAATCTCTAACATCGATACACCTACCATGTATTTGTAAATTTAAAGTCCCTTTGCAATTAAATTTGTCTACACAGCATGTTTGTGAAAGATTATATTTATATCACCATGTTTTATTTTACTTTGAAAAAATAAGTCATCTTGGTACCATTTCACTGTTATCAAGGGAGTGCAGTCTTAAACATTTTTCACCCCCCCTTCCCAATTCCTATAGTCCTATAAAGGAGAAGTCCAGATTTCTTCTATTGACGTGCACATTGTTATTCTTCTGGTGGTCTTTGGTGTGATACGTTCGTCATGGTTCATAAATTTTATTGTTGCACTAAAAACAGGGTTAGAATATCCTCAATGTAATTATAAAAATGTATTAAAACTGAGAAGGATAAAAATATGGTGCAAGATGAGCTTTTAATAATTGTATAAATGTTCACTGTTCCATGGAAAAAAATGGAGCTTTTCAACAGGGGCATAATAGTGAAATGCAAACGTAGGGCCAAATTTGTTACTCAGAAATATTTGGGTTTTCAGCATAGAAACTGTTTTTATTTTTGCTTGCAAATCTGGAAGCGATAAAGCTTTGAGAAGAAGAACCAAAACTCACGTCCCATTTTCATTTGTAATGATATGAGAACGAACCTCTTTTTGAGATGTTTTGTCTGGAATAGTATGTTGCAGTGTGCACGCTCCTCAGCTTAGTGTGCAAAGGAAATAAATGTTATAGTGGACTAGGCTGCATAGATTCCAAATTAGCATCCCTGGGCAGATACAGAAGCTGACAGCTGCTATTGAAATGATTTGCTGTTCTGTACTTTACTTTCTCTGCTAAATGGTGTGCACAAGTATCTGAAATCCTATCGGCAATACTTAAGGTGAGAGGAAGGAAAACTGGAAATAGTGCCATGAAAAATTGAAATGCCTGGTCTGCCCCGACTGTGACGATTTTGGAAGGTGTTTTATGTGATGATAGGATTGTAGAGGAGATCTATCCTCACTAATACATGGTGCAAGAGGCTCTTCTATTATATGTGATGACATACACAACTCTCTGTAGTACATTATTCATTCAAGGCCTTTTCTGAAAAGGTCTTATGTCCTATATAAAACAGGCTATTATGTGATGCATACGCAAAAGAGGATGGATGTGACATTCCCCTCAAACTATACAAACCTTTCATCTGCTGCTACCAAATATACATTATAGATTGTTGTTGTTTTTTTTTTTTTCCAGCAAAACCATTTGAATTTAAAATTTAGAGTACACTAAGTGTATGGTTTCTTAAAAACAGCTTATTTGCTAAATTCGAGAGATTTAATGTGAACATATAGACCGCCGTAGTCTATTTGGAAAGATTTAGAAACATCATAAAATATTCTTCCTTCAATTAAATTTTCATTTCTCCTGTTAATTTACTTCTGAGTACCTTTTGTTGACACTTCTTTATGTGCTGCTACACAATCTACATACACTTGTTCTCAGCATAGCAGTATCTCCAGAGTGAATTCTGTTGCTGGTGATACAGTGTTCTCATTCATTTGCATTTAAACATCAATTACTTGAATATAATGCATGTCAATAATGCAGAATACAGAGGAGCTGAATATATTCCCAGTAAGCTATACTAAATCATGTGGTTTTCTACTCATACTGACTACTGACTTCATACAATTCTTCTTTGTGCTTTTGTGCAGTGTTGAATTACACTGTGCAAAACTTTCTCCTGCTCTTAATATTGTTAATTAATCTTCTTGAAAGACATTTTAATCTCTCCCCACCTCTAAATATGGCCATTGCATTATGGAGGAGTTCGAGCACTTTGCTTTGCTTTTTCTCTTTTTGAAAAGAACCAATAGTGGCACATCACTGCAAATGACAACCTTGGTCTTGTGCTTTATGTGTGGATACCTCGACAAATAAGGGGGAACTGGAGGGATGCTGGGGATTGGGGATGTCCAGCCAACCCACTGCATGAACATGGATCTCAGAGGAATCCTTTCTGAACTGCACTGAATTTGAAAATCATTGCTTACACACATTGGAAAATAATGTAACCCATGAAGTTACACTTGAGAGCAAATGTTCTGCCACGGCCTCCAATTTCACCTGTATACTTGTTAGTGTTTCTTCTGACAATTTACTTTCTTAAGGGCAAATCCAGAATTTTGGGGGGCTTTTTGAAAGAATGAGCACAGAGGACTGGAGGCTATGTTAACCTTACTATTGATTAAATGGACATGTGGTATGTTGGGGTTTTTTTTCCCAATACAAGCAAGAATACAATTTGCATAATAGATAAAAACTTCTTGGTAAAGTTACCAAGCATGTTTCACGTTGGGATGATAGCCCAGTAAAGGAGCATACTGGTGCTGATGTTGGATCAGATGCAGATGTGCTGTGGAGGTGTTTCTTTGTTGGCACTAAACCAAATGACATCAAGCCAAACAAACAAAGCCTTGTGTTTTTATTGCTGACTTTCCTCAGTGCTATTCCCTGCCTAACTGTGATGCATTAAAAAATAGCATAAAATATCAGAGAAGCATAATTCTTTATGGGTATGTAATAGTAGTTAAAAAAATAAAAGTATTTGATGTATGCACGTGTAGAATGTAGAGTATGTATTTATTGGTGAAAGGCTGAGGTAACACTTCAATAACAGTGTGTGGAACTGAAAGTGCATTTTCAGATCATCTCAAATCATGGATATGATGCCACCTTACCCACTGTTGTTTTGTACTCAGTGTTGCATTCTATTCTGGGACTGCTTCTTCAGAAAGTATTTAATAAGCTTACAGCACTGTTCTTCACCAGCTTACCCGAGAAATCTGACTTCCTTCATAAGATCATTACAGGTTTCCAAGAAAAGGAAAGAATTGTCATTGTGAATTCAAGTTCTCTGCCTAGAACTTTTCCCTGAGTATAGAGACCTGGTAGCAGCTTTGTTCCTTGTTTATGAAAGAGCAGAACTACTATGAGAGCTTACATCTGTAATTTTCAATCAGAGATGAAGCAATCGGATTCACAAGCTATGAGATCACTAGTAGGAAATGAAATAAAACCCCAAGTAATAAGGAAAGCAGAAAAACTAAGAAGCGTATAGCTTATGTAAAAGTGATTGAAATATGTTCAGTCATGTATATATATTCAAGACTGGAAGAGGTAGACTTCCTGATCCCTGAGTTTCCTCTGAGCACCTCGTAGCCTGCAAGCAGCAGCTCCAGAAGTGAAAGATAACCTTTCTTGTGCAGTGTGTAAAAATGGTCAGTACAGACTTAGAAAATTATCGCTGACTCCTTATCAGTGCTAAGCACCCTTTAACCCGTGGTTTCATTGTGACTTCGAGGTATTTAGCAAAGTATTAATCACTTTTCTGGAACAGGACTTAAAACTTTCAGCACTAAGTGGCTGACAAACAAAGTTAGTGCAACATATCCAACATGTCCTATTACCAATCTAACTCCACAGTTAATTGAGCTACATTGCATTAATTTTTGACTATTTATCTGCACAGTATAGGTATTACGTGAATATTACACATCATGGTTTAATGCTTAATGCAAAACCTACCAAATTCTCAGCCCCTCCTCTACATGTTTTCTACCAAACGCATTGCTCCCTCAATAATAAATTCAGAGGGCTGACAGTGTCTAAGTCTGCTGCTCCTTTGCCCTCAATTTCAGTGAGATGGGCCATTGAAAACTCATTACAAGCTGTTTAGACTCTGACTTTGACTTTTGCTCAGCAGTGAACAAAATTAACAGCTCTTGGAGGTAGCAAAAAAGGCACTGAGCCAAAAAAAAAAAAAAAAAAAAAAAAAAAAAAAAAGAAAAGAAAAGAAATGATGAGAAAAGACATTTAATGTTATCTCTATTAGTCATGCAAACAAGCTTATGTCCAAAGTACATGTGTCCTGCCCATGGCTGTAATTGTGTAGCCTTGGTTGCTTTCATCCTTTGTCTCACCTTTTAATACCACGTAAAGAAGTTTACCTGCCTGGCAAGCATACACCCTAGAAGAATTTGCTTGCATGTCAAACAACAAGCCTCTGAGTGCAGCAGAATTGCTTCATAAATTTAACTATAGCTTTCAAAATTCTGTTTTTTTTCTAATTTAGTGCTTGATGGTTTTTTATGTGATAATTTTAAAATGCTGTTTATAGCAAAAGTTACCTTGATAGGTAGATTCATAGGCAAGGAAGTCCGTGTATATCTAGCTATCTATAAATAAATCAATATTGAAATTGCTTTTTAAAAAAATTTTCTCATTTTCACTCAAACCATTTGAACCTTTACTGATGATGAGAATTACATTTCTTAAGAATTTGAATGTCAAAAGTATTATGTACCTTGTAACGACATTCCAATCATTTTAAATTTCTGAATAAATGACAGAGGATTATTTTGCATAACACTTATGGACTTTGGTGATAAAATTGGGTCACAGCCACTTGCTAAACATTTCTGCTATAACATTTCCTCATGACTCCAATTTGTTTTTTCTTTTTTTAATGTTCTGTTGTGAGATATTAGAAAAAGAAGCTGTAAACCAAGTGGCATTTGGAAAAGGAGTAATAAACCTTCATAAAAGTCACTCCAAACAGTTCTTGAAGCAAAGTTCTCTCCAGCTGGTGCACTGTGGTTTAGAGAGACAGGAATTGTGTACAGCAGAAAACAGTGAAAATTAATGGGTATGCTGTGTAGCAAGTTTGATTTCACTCATGTGCTATGTGTGCTTTAGATGAAGTTGTTTAGATGAAGTTCCTGTTCCCAGTTTTCCAGTTCGGGAGACCAAAGTGTGCCCAAGCACATTTTTATGGGCGTTCAGAAAATCCGCTGTTAGAAAGAGAGTTGGCATTTGAAACCGTCTTGGTTTTCAGTGTTCTTGTCCTGATCTTTGAACCACAAAACTCTGACCTTTGTATCAGATAAGGTTGAGAATAGATAAAATAATATTATTTTTGCTTATCAGCCATCGTTTCGCTGAGGTCGGCATCCCACTGCTGTTTGCAGTGATAAGTGCACATACTTGAATTCCGGTGTAATCGCAACTCCCAGGATCCGTTATGATCGCACTGCTGAATGTTGTTATAATTGTTTTGTTAAACAGCAGTGATTACTTCATCCTGCTGGCCTTTCTGAAATGTACTCTGCGTATTTGATCTTACTTCAAAACTGCAGCCTTTCGTTCAGAAATGTTCTTACCTCCCAGGTACTCCAAGCCTTTGTGTTACATCTTACAGCCATAATGAACAGGGCAAAAATGTTTTCATTGAAAAAAAAATAGATACTTTACATGGCATTATTTGTGCATTCGTATCTAGTGTATGTCTCATATACATCTTTGTTAGTTTACCAGCTCTTTTTTTTCCTCATGAATCATGAAGTGGATAGATCTGGTGAAGGTCAGGCAGGAAAGAGATAGCAGCTTCTTATACCACAATGTCAAAATACTTAAAGGTGTTTACAGTGCCCACTGACACACAATGAATTTAAGAGTGGCAGACTGAAGCAGAAATAAAACTATTCTTATTCTTCTAGAGCAGAAAGGGGCCTCAGTGGTTTATGGTTGTTTTAAGGTCCATTAATCCTTGAATCATGAGGCTGTGTGAAAAAATGACAGCTTTAACATTCGGTTCCTGGGCTTATTTAAAATGTTTTTACTTCAACACTGTTTCTAATTAATACCAGTGCCCATATGACCTGATTTGAATGTATCAAAAACATAGGGGTGTGCATTCTCATTCCTTCCCCGGACACTCTGTCATTTATGGCAGGAGTGTTCAGCCTGAATTGAATGGTGCCATCTCTTCACAGGGAAGAGCTTACTCTAACAGAGGAAATCAGATACTGTACTTTAATGTCTTTTAGCCTTTCTATTTATGGATTTATTTGGGGGTCTGGGTAAAGGGAATGTGGTTTTGAAGCCAGATGACAGAGCAATTACAGAAGCGTGTGTGCGCACGTGTGCTCACACAGCTTTTGCTCACACTCAAGTTTTCTGCCAGCATTTTCCCTTCAGGTCCATTACTGATCCTTAAAATGTATGTTACTGGAGGAAAACATCTAGAAAAGCGTTGTCTAAGATATACTACATTGACAACTGAATTGAATTGACTGGGCTTAGAGAGCAAGCTCAAGAGAGCAGTACTGATAAAGTTTTGAGTTTATCTATTCATCATTGTTTCCCAAAAATACCAGCTTCTCTGATAGATGAAAGAAGGTACGTTTTCTGTGTGAATAATTCTCTACCAGTGTTCTTCTAAACAGATGCGTACAGAGCCAAACATGGCATCTGAACCAGAAAATATTTTTAAAATAATCATTGCAAAGCTCAAAACTAAGCAGTGTTAAATACTGCATTGGCAGGAACATAACTAAAGCTTGTCCCTACGTAGTTTGTAGCTCAGTGGTAATATCTGCAGAATGCATTAAAAAAAAAAAAAACCAAAAAAAAAAACCCCAAAAAAACCAAAACAAAAAAAACAATTCTAGGAAAAAAAAAGAAAAAAGAAAAACCCAGGCAAGCCCTCCTACCTCAGCAGACTAGAAGGTGCCTTGTTTCTCAGTGCAACTCTATCATGAAGTAGATTTCTTCAGTTGCACCAGGACGCATTGAGAGCAGAGTGATCTCAGACCCCCAACAGCATGGCTGCTCTGCTACCAGCAAGCAGAGGACAAATGTAAGCAGCCCAAATGAGAAGGCTGTGCAGTGTAATCCTGTGTTTGGGCACAGGAAGATTTTATGTAAAGCTTGGACCAGATAAAATGAGTCTACCTGATAAGAATCTTGTGAGATTTGGATGTCGTAGATTCTTTCTAAAGAGGATATAAATCTTGGGAGATGCTGAAGGCACTTGCTGTCCTCAGTGATAACTATGTATCTCTTTTCAGCTCATACCAAGGCAGCTGTCAGCAATGTCCTTTCCCCCATGATTTTTTGCCTTACCTCTTGCTCCTTTTGCCATTCAGCGCATGGTACAGGGGCATCTCAGCTAGCTGGGAAACGTAAAATAAACTTTTATGCCAATCAAATAATTCTGTATATCACAGTAGATTGTAACTCTGTTCTTAAAATGACAAAAAGTGCTGATTTCCCTTTTTCCTCCCCTCTTTTTTTTTGGGCCCCAGATAAGCTATTTGGAACTGCTTACCATGTCTGATAACACCACCAATTATCAGAGGTATTACTAAATGCTTCCCATCTGATAGCATCCTTTAGTTTTTATATTCAGACATGTGGAAAAACCCTTTTGATAGAGGGGCTCAGATTCAAGAAAAACAAGCAATGTTTTGTTTCAGTAAAGAGTAGTTTCTCTGAAAGTACTATCCTCTGGTGCACTATGATTAGAGCTCAGACACTAATTTCTGTATGGTCCTTGTGTGTTCTGTAACTGGTCTGCATTAAAATCAGTCAAATGTATTTTCTGTAACTAAATTACCGAGTCATCATTAGCCTCTGCAGGCTTGTTTGGTGTGAAGATAATGTTTTTGAGATATGGGAATGGGCAAGGAACAGAAAGAAGTGGATGCTTATCCTCTGAACAATTCATCTTTGCCATTAGCATGCTGGGTACTGGAAAGCCAGGAACTGAAGCTTGCACCTACAAAAGAAATAGATAGAGGCAAAAGAAAAGATGCCAATGTGAGATGGTGTATATACATGATGGCCTATAACTCTGTGAGATGTCCATCTGATATTTGGAATCTTTTTTTAATTAATGATTAATTTTTAAAATCTAGTCAGTATTAAAGTTTCCTGAGGTGATCTAAATCTGCTTGGAAAATATAGTGAATAAAGATATCAGTTGCAATTTAAGCTTTAAGAAAATTTAAGAACTTAAAGTTGAGGAGAAAAAAAAATCAGGCTGATTGTGTAAGTTGTGATGTAAAAAGCATAAATACTTTTAGTGTTAAAATGACAATTGGTGTTGAACATTACTGAAGAGGAAGTAATGTGCAGAATGATGGTTCTGCAGTGTCTGTGATGTCGGTCTGTGCAAAGACCTGGCTGCTGAAGAGGGCCACTCTCCTGGATCATTATTACTGTGTACATGGTCGTCTCTTTCCACCATCAAGATAGGCATAACATCTGTATCACGCAGGTCTAAATGAGGCCATGGCACAGTTTTCATCAAACATTACATATATTATAAGCTAAGGAAAGGAAACCATGTGATATAATTGGCATTTTCCTGCAGAGCAACTGACAGTGCTTTATAACTTATTTTCAGCAAGTGTTATGCAGATACTTTTGTTTCTGGGAAGTGACAGTGCCTCGTAAAGGAGGACAGTGTAAAGCAGATTAGCTTTTCCAGCAGAAGTAATGCCATTATGGCATTCTCTTGGACACTTCTCATAGCATGCAGGAAAACCTGAGTCCATTTTTTTTTAAGATAAATTACAGCACAAGAACAAAAAAAGACAAGTACTCTGTCATCTTGGCATAATGCTGGGGATTTGTGACTATCCATGCGTACTGCCTATACCGTGCTGTACATTTACACGAAGAAGAAATATTACTGGTCTATACTGCTGCAACATGAACACCATAGTTAATGTAGTGTCCATTAAAGCATCTTTATTTTCAGTGGCTTTATAACTCTGGTAAAGAGTGTTTGTGATAATAGGAGAGAAAGTCAGCCCAGCAGAGAGTTGTTTTGCAAAATCTTTCAATTGAAATGTCAACGTAAAAACAAAGTCCTTTTTTGTTATTAGTATAAAACATTTATGCAAATGTTAGCATGCATGTATTGCTGGCTCCTACACACCTATGGAAAGTTAATCTTAACTGTGGGTGAAAGATGGACCTAGCATCAGAAAGTTGTTTATCTTCTTAACCCTTGACTGTTGTTTCCTTTACTTTCCACATACTCAAGATAAGATATTTACTTAGAAGCCAACCAGGTATCAGCAATGAAAAAGCTCTTGCAAGTCACTTTTTTTTTTAATCTTTCCATTTGGAAGAATTACAGCTCATTCAGGGCTGTAGGCATGTGCTTCACACTCATGAAAACTGCTACAAGC
This sequence comes from Lagopus leucura, assembly GCF_019238085.1. Classification (NCBI taxonomy): domain Eukaryota; kingdom Metazoa; phylum Chordata; class Aves; order Galliformes; family Phasianidae; genus Lagopus; species Lagopus leucura. The sequence continues at coordinate 3,324,425 of NW_024962271.1, read as the reverse complement.
TCTCTGCCATTGAACGAGGGGCTCAGTTTGCTGACGTCAAATGGTCTAGCACTGCTGGTTTCACCAGGACCTCAAAGTCTTGCAGTGATGCAGAACCTGGACTGTGATTGGAATGGAAAATGGAAGATTTTCTGCCCCTGATTTCTACAGTTTTGCTGCAAAATATCTGTACAACTGGACTGCTGCTTTTGTGTTAGCATAATTTTCCTCGAGGCTTATGTCAACAGCAGATTGTTTAGCTTTTCCCATTCCCGGGGGTTCCATTGCTTCCTGTTTTGCCCTTTTTCCCTTGACTTTTAAGAAAGAGACACTCCTCCTGCTTTTGTCCCATTTTTCACCTCCAGGAGGTGGTAATTCTATTGCTCAAATGGATTCCTGCTGGTTGCCAACACAACCATGTAATTCTGAGAGGAGAAAAATGCCTTATCTGCAGTTTTGATTTAAAGCAATTTCTTGAAAACATAATAAAGTTTCTCACCAATGGCATTAAAGTTAATAATCCTTAATGTTGAAAAGTGGTGGTTAAAAGAAACGAATGAGCACTTGAAGGTTGCACTCTTTTATTTTAGCAGATAGGGACTCACTTTGGGTTAGATTACAGCTGTAACCCAGTGCTGGCAGGAAGGGAGGGCACAGAGAGGAGAGCTGCTGGGTCTGCCTTCAGACCCTTCGTGGCTTGGGTGGAGACAAGTCGGTGCCCAGGAAATTCTTGTTGGGGCTTTTGGTCCCAGAAGGAGATAGCACTAAGTCAGAGGGAAAAAAATCCCCAATTTCCCTCAGCAGTGCAAAGCACAGAGAGCTGTTACTCCCCGGTATGCAAAAACGCCACTGGGCACTTGTGGGCTTTGTTTAATTACTATTTCCATCTGACTTTTTCTTCTGTCTCTTGCAAGAAGGAGCATATGACCTAGATTCAGGCACTAGAAGGTCCCTCCCTCTTGTCCTTAGCATGAAGTGGAGTGGACTTCATTTGACTAAAGAGGGATATTTTCTTCTTCACTACTCTTTATGACAGAAGGCATCAATTTATTTTAAATAAGCATTTTCTTTAGCTTGTACTATTGTCCCTGATGTATTTTCTCTCTCTCAAAAAAGGCAAGTCCAACTGGCTTCATCTACTTTAAAGTTTTCCTTTATATCTATGCTTGAAATTTCTGTTTAAATATCTTTATTCTAAGCTATGTGAACCTAGGACCTATAAGCTCATACTTTCTAGTCCATGAATCTGCTTCTCTGCTTTTCTTAATACCTTTTCAAGTGCTATATTAATATCATTTTATAGGATGGTCACACAATATTCTGGCTGGGCTTTGCTACAGAACTAGATAATCTTGTTCTAACTTCAATGAACATGTATTCCCTTTCTAGGCAACTGGGTACAAGCATGTAAAAAGAGCAGCTGTGCTTCCTATCATTCTTTTCCCTGTTGTTTCATCCTCTCTCTCTCTCTTTTGTTTTTTAATGATGAGCTTACCATTATCCCAGGGTCCTTTTTGAATTCATTCTACTCTACACTGATCATTTATCCCGTATTTGTTTACTTCCAACCAGCGTATTGTACTTTACATGTGTCAGTATTAATTTCATATGTCATGTGTCAGCCAACTTCGGCTGAGGGAGGAGGCCCAAGCCCTAGCTGTTCTGTTTGGTTTGATGGTGTTGTTGCATTTTTATTTTTTGCCACCCCCATGTTTCACTCTTGCTGCTAATTGTGCAATGTCAGCAAACACAGCTAGGTTACAGTTGCTTCTGTTTCTGTCTAGGTCATTTGTCTAGTTACTGCAGAGGTCTGAAGCACAACTTTTGGGGAAAATGCTTGCTAAGTCCCCCTAAGCACTGCTTATGTCATGTGTGTGCATGCGTGCATCCCAAACATAATTGTTCCGGAGCTCACTAACCCAAAAGATTGGGTTCGCTGGCTCCTAACCTGCTGCTGAGCCTGCTGTCATCAGTGATACAAGAAGCTTTGGGCTTAGTGCTCACAGTTTAAAAGGATTGCTTGATATGTTTGGTCAAAGCAAAAATACTTATTTGGGGAGAAAATTCAGTGCTCTATTTAAAGAATACGTATTTGCTCTAATAACCTTGAATGCTGCAACTGTGTGAGCTGCCACTAATCTGAATGATGTGCCTGAAGCAGCAAGCTCCTTCGGGAGTGTTTGCAGGTGTGTATATCGTTCAGGGTGCGCACATTCATGCACAAATATAAACTGCTTCCCAGCAAGTTTACAGAGAGACAGAAGTTCATCACTTGAGACTTCAGCTAAAAGTATTCTGATAATGAGAAAATTATGCCTTCATTTGGGAAGCAGTCATTTTTGGCGACAGCCTCCTTAAGCTGCGGGTCAGACGGAGTTGGTTGGGATCTTGTGCCTTGTAAATTCTTGCAGGTTGCTGCCTACCGGATTACTACTGTATTAATTCTCATACAGCCTGTCTTTAGGGAGAATAGAGATTATTTTAGATGTTACACATTAAGGCTTAAGTTGACAGATTTAACAGCTATTTATCTCCAGGGAAAGTGGTCTTTCTAACTTTTTGGGTTAGCAAGTGCTCCCTGCTGATATCCATTGCTCTTTTACATGTGTGCCAGGCCCCCTGGAAGTAATTAGCAGCGGGATAAATACCTGGAAGATTATAAGGTTTACATTTTATTAAACGTTTTTGAATTTCAATACCTTCCTTGTCATGAAAGCACTTTTGATAGTGAACATATACCCTCTAATAATGACACAAATCATATTACTCTCAGCCATTTATCAGCATTCATGCCATTTTGCCTTGGCAACATTATTCTGTGATTTATTTTTAAAAGCAATAATCTGAAGGATGCAGCAGTACTTAACACAGCAGAGATAAGATGAGACAAAATTAGTGAACAATTCATATAAAGGGCCTTATTTACTGCTTCAGGTTTGAATTTGTATTTAAAAGTATTTATTTGTTGTAATCTACTTTGCATAAAGTGCAGCTAATTAATCTGTAACTCAGTGTTGCAAGTGACACTGCTGATGAAGAGGCAGATGGTCTACTTTCACAATACTGAGATTTTCCAGGTTGGTCATCATAGACTGATTTAAGTAGAAAAAAAGGCATTTATATGAATTTACCAGGACTCACCCAAATTATTCTTTCAGGTTTTTCTGTGGCTCCTCTTTTGAGTATCAAACTGCCTGGTGCACCCCAGCTTCCCTGCAGGTTGTGCTGGCTGTATTGCAACCAGCTGTGTTTTTTTGCAGATGCTCAACTGGAAAACAGACCTTTGAGTTAGGCTGAGTGGGTTGCAGTGGCAAGAGGAGAGCAGAGCAGGCAGAGGTGTTTTACAGCATGGAGTTGTATAAGGAATTGAGCAAAACACGGGAAATGATAGTTTGTATTTACATCTTAACAGTTAGCATGCACAAAGCTGAGAGAGATCCAGCAGACTGTGCCATGAGTTTCTAAACTGCCTTGGGAAAAAACCACCAGCAGCCTTTACCACTCAGGAGGTATTTTCATTTTGTGTGGTGTGGTGTTTTATTTTTTCCCTGTAACCTACTTCTCTTTGCAACACCAAATGCAACACAATGCACTGACCTGCGTGATGCCAGCAACTGGTCTGCAGGCCCTGCCGCCCACAGGAACCTGCTCAGTCACTGCAACCCCCAACATCACTTAGATTAAATAGTGCTTCTGAGGGCTGGGGTGGTAGGGTTCTCTTCAGGCAATCAATGTTAATTCTATTGAACTTTTTCGACAATTTAACTTTTGTTTTCTTCTTATTTAATTTTTTAATGTATTATATTTCTGGCAACTTAGAAAGAGATTTATGTAAAAATGAAGTGACACATTCTTCTCTTAGACATATGTCTTCTCCTGCCTGAAATGGAGTTCAGAATTTATTAAGCCAGAAAATTGCAGGCTATCTCAAGAATGTGACTGTATTCTCCCTGAGATATGCCATATGCTTAATTCTGTTGTGTAAATAGAGGAAAGGTCTGTTAATGACTGCATTAATGTTATCATGCAGTTTTTATTGGGTGATTCTGCTATCAGGCAGTATGTATGCATGTTATGTTTGGTCAGTGCATAATATTCTTGGTGGAGAGAGGAAAATGCAGCGGTTTATGATAATGTTTCATTGTTTCTAATTGAGAAGTCAGTATTTTGTTTTGGTATATGGCATGTGGAACAGAAAACATGGCATCATTTTCTGGGGCTTTGTAACAGTAGCGTGAGTTTTGCATCTGCTTCATTTTCACAGTTGCATTTTCTTGGACAGACCCAGTACAGATGTCATGAGACAAGCTGCTTAACGCAATATCAAAATGACTATTTTTCAAATAGTTTTGGTCATCAAACAGAAAAACACTGAAAATGTATTTGCCTGCAACTAATCACAAGGAAGATGCTGAAGCACGCATTTTCGTAGGAGCACTTAATATTGACATAACAGTGAAATCTGGTCTTTTCTCATGCAAATCCTGAAAATATAGACATAATTAAAGGGCGTTTTACGTTGGGAAATACAAGTTTGTTTTGCCTTGAAGTATACAAAGAGTCCTGTCTTTTATAGAAAGTGATTTTTGTTCCTTCTGATTTGCTTGAACTCTGCAGTGTTTCAGTCCATCAGTGTTTATTGCAGTCAGGAAGGAGACCTTTTCAGAGGCATCTGGGGGCAGATCTGTGGCAAGGATAAGAAAGTAGCAAATGGGAGCGCACAAAGAAAGTCATTAAAGCCATTTTCAAAACAACAGAAAACTGGGAGCAAAACTGGGAGCTCCAGAAAGACTTTCACCTTGAGGTTTATCTTTGTTTTGGTTTGGACGTTTTTCATCTTGTGTGCCGCAGGAAAATGCACTTTTGTTAAAAATACAAGTGAAGAGAAATCTGTGATTACAAAGCAGTCTTTTCTCTGCTGTGTGGAATGTGTTAATATTTGCAACACTTGTAAGTGTGTTTCATAAAGCCATTAGGAACTACTGTGTGGAATCAGATACCCCATTATGTCACTGATAAAAATGAAACAATTGAATGTGACCCAAGGGTGGATTATTGCCACCAAGCAAAGTAACGGAATGTGCATTACAGTTAGCGTAATTGCACAGCTAACTGATTTCCTTTCCTTTAAATTAAAATTGCAGTATGAAACTACATTATCTAATTTTGCTTACCAAGACATTTAGGAACTGTTTGCAAAGTAGAGCAGGCTCAAAGTAATGTGAAGAAATGGGGGGAAAAATCACTTCTTGCATAAATTATTGCCTATGAGCAGCTTAAAGTTTTGGACTGACAAATTCTGGCAACCTAGAACAAACTTTGCACAGAAGGCAAATAAGCATTCCTTGTCTCACAGAGCAAACGTAGCTATAGGAAATGGCAAGAATAAAATTGGTTACAATTTGCTCATCATTAATCAACCTAAGAAAGAAAAAAAATGAAGAAAAATGGTTTCTTTAAATTCATTGCTTTTGTTTGAGATAATTTTCTCTGTCTGGAAGGAGGAAAACCCAGGGGACAAGAGATTCAAAGTTCTGTACCATACGTAGAGAGTGTGTTATTGAGATATTTAGAAGCCAAGGCTCATTAATGAAACTTATTCCTGCACCTATATACTTGTGAGCTTATGATCCATATCCCCTACTAGGGCATTACACTTTCCAAAAGTGCCTGTGTATTTTAAAAGCTAATATCTTAGAATACCAACTGCCACAACAGTGAAAAGCCACCAGGATGTTTTGGCTCTTTTTTCCAAGTTGGGAAACGCTTAAGACAGAAAACAAAATAGATACAGAACTTGGCTGAACTTTGTTTGAATTTTGCCAATGAAAGCTTGCAAAATACGGCCAACTTGGCTATTAAAAAGAGTCCCTGAGCCAGCACTAATTATGTCAACAAGTAGTTCGTGCTCGGTCCTGACTAAGTCCTGCGCTTTTATGGGATGGGAGGATGAATGTCATGTATGTAGGGAGCCGAGCAGCTGCTTCATTTACCATTACTCCATTTAAGGGTGTGCTAACCTTGCAACAACCTAGTGACATCATCATTTTTCACCTTATTCCTTTCTCATGGGGTATGTCTTCACAATAAGCCTGGGGTGAAAAGGTTTCCTCCGCAGGCAGACAGCCTGCATGACAAATGTGCTGAGGAGTCAAAGAAAATTTTAACCTGCCCTACCTAGCTGGAGTCTCTTCTTGCATCGAAGAGCAAAATGATAAATGTTTTTCTTCAAAATCAGAGAGGGGTGTAAAGGAGAGGCAGGAGAAGAGGGAAAGTAGGATATGCTACGTATCATTTTGTGCTGAATGGGTCTGTGTACCCTCAGGTAAACAAGCAGTGCGACTGACCCCTTGCATCTTGATTATAGTGTTCCTGTGATGGAAGGCTCTTTGTTTTAAAAATCCATGCAGTATTTCTTTATTAAACACATCTATGCTGTCCTCACCTTGGCTGCATTAGGGAACTGTGGTTTTGTCTGTGCTTTTTAAATACTTTTACCCCATTGCTTTGTGCCCTCACCACGTTGAAAACGTTTTCACACAGAACTGGCGTCATGGTAATTTGGTGAAGATTTCCTCTCACTCCAACACGATGTCTGATTATCCATAGATGAGCTGAAATTCCATAATGTATATTGCATTGAGTCCTAGACTAAAGTCAGGTAAAAGTAAGGCTTAAGTATTCAGGTGCTCATGTACGAAACGCTCAGCTTAAGAGCAGTGATTTAAAAATGAAATGTAACTATAAAGTATAAAATGAACTTAAGAGTGCAGTGTAGCCATAGCTGTGTGATATCTGTGGGGACTTTGTGTTGTGAAATGAGAAAAGATACGCTCCAAGAGTTTATACAGCAGCCTCTGGGCGGCATAACAGGGAGGGCTGAAATCTTTGCTGCAGTGTCAAAGTCCAGATGGAGGTCTGCAGACCTGAGTCTGCTCTTGGATGGTGTTTGTGTGCATCCTGGGGTAACACTCTGCCCCACTGCTTTGCTGTGATTTGTAAAGCACATGGTAACAGCATAATGATGTGTGCGTATGTGTGTGTATAGCACGCATGTGCAACCAGGGCTGTAAGCCTACCAAAGCTCCAGAAGAAGCAAGAGGTGTAATCTACAGCGCTGTGTAGCTTGCTATGCATCATAGAGAAGAATTTTCAAATATTTTAATTGTCACATTAAGATTTCAGATCTAGAATCATTGTGATTGAACAAATAGGCTTTTAGCTTGTTTAAGTTAGAATAAAAGTCAGCGTTTCAAAGCTGTGTGGTGGGAATAGCTCATAAATGCAGCATTTTTCCCCTTAGGGATATAATCAGAATGCACAAAAATCCCTGTAGGAAAGACATTCATAAATTAGAAAGAAAAAAAAAAGCTAAACAGAAGCATCGTATTGCCGGATATTAAGCTGGAGGTATGCTAAAAGAACCCTGTCCTTGTTTGTAAAGTTGTGAATAAATCTGTTAAAAATAATTGAATTTATATTTAACTTGAAAAACAGGGTAAGATCTTTTATTCCACACTTATAAGTTTGAATACACTTTCAGTTGCTCTTAGTTATCTCAAATTAAATCTTAAATTGAGCTTGTGGTTCTGTGAATTAATACTCTGGCCTTTCAGCTGTTTTGCTGAGGTCATTCAAATCTAATGGTAGAAATGGTCACAGGGTCAAGTCTTGGTATGTAGAGTATAGAAATGGTTTAATGATGCCAGCAGATGTTTGCATTCTGCATGTTGGAGTTGTAATGCACTGGTAGGCTCTGTGAAGGCACTCGATTATCACGTTATTATATCTCCATTCCATCTGAACTGTGAGGGAGGAAATAAGAAAGCATTAAAATAAGGTGAAGGTTCTGCCTTCAACCAACAAAAATAAGCAAAATCAGAGTTAATTTTCTACCTACGCCCTTCTTAACTGTCCCCATTGTGCTTAGTCATTGTCAGGGTCCTGAGAGGTTGCATAAACTTAAATAAATCGACTGCAGATGGCTAGAAAAATTGAGACGCATAAGAATGACTTTGAAATGCTTTGGGTTTGCTTCGTATAAATCAGAACTTAGGTATTACATTTACAGACTTTATCTGTAGTCCTCTGTTAATGCTGTAATTCCATAAAAGGTTGGAAATACCCACGAATATGAAAATATTAATAACCAAGGAGTGAAAAAAACGTTCAGTGCCAGGCAGGTTCTAGCATATGTGCTCAATGCTGTAAGTATGAATTAGGGCAGACTTTGTATAAAAACATTACGAGAACTGGATATGTAATATGCAGTTGTCAGATTTAATGAGTTGTTAATTATAAAGGTATTAAAAATCATGAAAACAAACAGAATTGCAAACTGCAAAAGAAGTAAGAACTTTTAAATGCAGAACTGCAATCTTAATGTGCTTTTGTTCTTTTTTGTTTAAATTTGACCTCTATTCCACCTCTTCCTAAAACACGTTGTTATGAGAGGGCTTGTGTTTTTCCACTCAGAAACACAGCATAGCCAACATCACTAAACAGAAGGGATCCCAGGACGGCTGCGTTCCCAGAGTTTGTTTTTTAATGACATTTTGCAAAACCGTATTCCCAGGCTAAAAATCATCTATGAACTTACATCCTTTCCTTGGTAGCAATTTTAAAAATAATCGTATCGTGCTTCTAAAAGCAAATAAATGAAGCATGGTTGCACGCTGATGAGCCTTTTGTTGAGCCGTTCCGTGCAACAACAGTATGGGATATTTACTGCTGCTGTGATTTTTGTTTGCCATCTCTCCTAGTTCATCACTGCCACCGTTCTCCTTGATCTGTACAGATAATTATAGCCAGCCATTTTGTTATTAAGGATGTAGCCGTAACAGCTCTTCACAAACACACTATGATTTGAAGCTACTGCACTGTGAGTTTATTCAGTGATAATGTGTGGAGTGGACTTGAAGTGGAACTGCATAGCTGTAAATCGCGGTAACTTTTGAAATCAACGAGGGCTCAATATTGTGTCATATGGGACACACAGTGTGTATGATGTGTATTTCAAAGGCTGCCTTCAAACTCTACTTTCATTCTAAAAAGATTTGTGCGCGTCAGTGTTACTTGTGCTTGCTGCAGAGGGCAAAGTGTGTCTGCTGGCTGTCTGCTGTGCCTGGAGCCAGCAGAGCGTAGGAAAGGGGAATGAGCAGCAGTCTTCGGGGTCTTCCATCACTATCATTGCAAATAAATAAATAACCCAAATTCTGATCCCAAAGCCAAATGCTACCTTCAGGTTCACCTCTGCAGTCTTGTTGAAAACAATGTATGAACTAGCAGAGAGCCCTGCGCTGACTTCCAATTCCCCGGTGCTTTGCTGTGCTGCCATTTGTGCCTGTGCATGTGTCTGGGGAAGGGACAGAGGCCACGTCTGAAAGTCATCGACAAAACCTGCCCGAGAGGTAGCATGGTGGAAGTATTAAGAGATCACTCAGAAAGAAGCTGCACTTGAGCGTGCCGCCTTGTCATGCCACACATTACTGTAGCAGGCTGTGGTGAAGTGTGATAAATTTGGTTCTTCTGCACTGGATTATCACTTTGTTGCTTAAGTGGTCTTGTGAAAGAAGGTGACAGCAGTACATATAGGGCTGTATGATTTAAGTCCATCAACAGCATGCTTTTTCTAATGTGAAATCTTGTTAACATTTGTCAGTGAGGTGATGTGTTTTGACCATGAAGAGATATTGTGCAGGTGGTTGGAATAATTTTGATGTGTTTGGTTTCCCCCCCAATGCATGCTGATTAATCCTGGGTTCATATATCACACCAAATTGGAAAATGCAGCCTACCTGTTTGATGAATGTGTTTTGAAAGATTTAAAGTTTCGTTCGCTGTAACATCAGTGCCCTTGAAGACTTTTTGTGCCAGACCAGGAACAGCACTGCCTGTGTTTGTGGGAAGGGCAGGAAGGCAGCAATGAGCCACTGTTGTGCATGGGAAGTAGTGTCTGGAAACCTTATTCTTTGTCTAGACCCTGTACGTATAACTGAAGTGTAAGTGTGCCTAAGGTTCACAGTAATAAGTAGCAATTTCTTTTCACCTGTGGACTTAATTGTAAAGTTTTGTTTTGCTTCTTTTTTTTTTCTATGTCTTTGTGTGTGGAAATGCGTTGGTGCCCATAGACCTACTAGCATATGACATAGCAGAAATATGTCAGCATCAAAAAATTGTAAATGAAAATTTCCCCTTCTTCCACCCCACGCAAGCATAGCAGAATCTAAATACAAGCAGAATCCTGGTCATTATTTGAAAGAAGACAGACTAAAACAAAGAGGCATCATGCTGTGCAGTCAGCTGGTTTGCAAATAGAAGGATAAATATGCATTGCCAGAAAATGGATTATTCTTTTCTTTTTCTTTAAATTCTGTGGGATCTCTCCTTTCTTCTACTGGGAGACCTACAAGGTCGCCAAATTAAACCTTTGTACAATCCAAAAATTGAATCTTGGTACATCCATTTTCCTAATACAATTTCTGCAATACCTATCGGTGCTGACAGTTTTGGTCACATATCTCTATTGTGCTGTTCAGTTTTATTTGACAGTGCAGGATGGCATCAGCATGTATTGGAGGTAACATCTGAGCTGTGGCTGATCTCTTGGGACTGCTGTACTACTTTACCTCCGTGCCATCACAAATGGATGTTTCTGTCATTCCCTAAGATTTCCTCCTGGGTTAGGCATCTTTCTTTAATTATTAATCAAAAGCAATGTAACAATCATTGCAAACAAATGTATCACTGTACTGAAGCAAGTGTGTTAGATGGGATGTTAGTAGTATTAGTAGAACAAGATTTGGATGTAAAGGTTGTGATCTTGTCTTTTTCACATCTGCTTGATACATAAATTATTATGCAAGTTGAAGTATTGTATTTCCCTGCTGGAAAAATAGAAAAATAAATGCAGTAAGCTGGCTTTTTCTACAGCCTTCATACTGAACAAAGGCCAAGTGACTTACGCCAAGCTACTCCTGAGATCTGTGACATAGCTAGGACAAAAATGTCATGAGTTTGAATACAACCATATGTTTACTACTGGAAAAATGAGTGCACAGTTAAAGATATGCAAAATCCCTTTGCTTTTTGCTTGGGTTGAGACTTCATAAACTACAGTAGTCCTTAATTTTCACATGTACTGGGCATAAGTGGGACCGTGTGGTTTCCCCATTGCCTGCCTGCTCTTCCTGCATGTGGCATGCTTGCCACTTCAGCTGGCTCATCTGCTGACTAAGGCTGGGCTTCTTCCCTACAAAACACTACTCACTTTCTTGTGAATAGAATCTCAGTATGAGAGATGTGCATATCCACCAAAACAAAGCGATGGGTTCATTTGATTTCCATTCACAGCACTAAATTAATCCCACCATTGCATATGCAGATGTACAAAGCTGTGACTCTGTCTAATAAAATGCATGTGATCCAATCTGAACTGGTTGTATCTGTGAGACATTCATTTAGTACAGAAATTTAATATACTTTTCTTTGATAAAACTCTTATTAGGTGTTGAAAACGTTGCCGTCTTAAACATCAGGCTAAGGATATTTACTGACTGCTGCAAATCAGACGTTCTATTGAAGATACTTACTAAGCTCTGAAATAAATTATCCTGTATTGTGTGCAATACGTACAGTACAGTACATTGCACTGTGCCTTTGGTTGTTGGTTTTTTTTTCCTCTTGAATTTCTTACAGGTATCAATTTTGACTAAAGTAAATGCAGAAGCTCAAGTCAGGCTGTCTATTTTAACATTAGCATAGCGATATAAAAGCTATGAAAAAGAACATTTCATTCTCATTTCTGTCCAGGCAAGTTATCACAAATGGTCTGACTCTTCAACAAGGCTCTTGTTATTGTAATAACCCTTTTTAATATGCTTTTATTAGAAAAATTGTTTGTGCAACTCTCAGTCACCCTTTTAGAGGCACTGAACGTAGACCTGTATTGCAAAATTAGCCCCCTTGTTCTCTAGCTAACTGCCTGTCTGCTGTATAGGAAGCAGAAAGCAAAGCAAACTTTGCAGAGCAACTGAAAACTGTCAGATATGCTGCTCACAGTGAGACTGCTATGAGTTCTTAAGCTGATTGGAAAAATACAAGTTTGTCAGATTATCCCAACTTGATTTTATTTAAGTAAATGATAGCTGTGTAGAAATTACATCAGTTCGTAGGTAATTTTAAGTTACCTGTAAAAGAATGCATAGAATAAATTTCTTCTAAATTACTAGCTGTCTTTAATATGCATTCTAGATAATGTACTTCAGTGTTATTCCAAAAGGATTTTTAAAGTGCAAAATTAAATAAAAACTGAATATTTGAATATTTTGTTAGTGATTTTAAAAGATAAAACCTTCCAGGAGTTCACGGAAATAGATGTATCTGTGCATGCCAAGGTACCAGTGCTCTTAAAAAGTGTCAAATTGAGGGTGCTGCTTCTTTTTCAGTGAAGAAACCTTTGAGTTATTTTTATCTGCATGAAACATGAAAGATGTGAAGTACTGCTGCTAAATCCATGCAAACATCCAAATTACAGGTGCTCCTAAAGGGTCTCTCAGAGTCAGATTCACAAGAGACATTGTCAGCTGATGTCATCAAAACATATGCAGAAAACCCGAGTTCTGAGTGGATGATTGTCAAAACCTATGATGAGGGACAGAGGAAGAGTAGGAAAAAGCTCAATTTTGAAGCTGGGAACTCAAGGTTTGATGTCTTGTTCTGCATTTAAGCACTAAAGTAGCACTTAAATGTATAAAAGCTTAAATAAATGTTTCGTCTCCCTGATATGAAAAGGACTGGGGTGAATGAAAACATCCCTCCCAAATGCTGGGATGTCTCACATGCCTTTGTGATGTGAGGGGTGAGGGAGATCCCTCCTCAGGGATAAAACTGAATTTAAAGCTCGTGTTGTACAACGAAAACCCAATGAACCACAGGAAAAGAAAAAAAAAAGAGCAAGGCGACACAGGCAATCTTGGGCTGTATGTAAATTGTTTTATTGTACCTGCTAAATATAACATGAAAACTTGAGAGTTATAAAATTTCACCTGCGCTTATCGAGCTTCGAAGAGATTACCTCTTAACAGAAGTTTCATTTTCATTTCCTCCAACATTTACTGAAGGGAACGAGGGCAGTGACTCCTTTATTTCCTAATCCCAGCCAGCAACTTGCTTTTTTCTGTGTTTTCTGTCATTCCATATGACATTGCATCAAGGCAATTCAGTGCTGCATGCAGTTGAACCAAAAGCAATTTAAGTCAAAAAATGGACAAATATGGATGTCATTTATAAAGCTTGTTCAGAGGTCTCTGACACAGCTCAAAGCCTGCTCTCCTTTTTGGTGCAGCAAGGTTTTTCTCCTTTTATTTCCGAAGCCCAGCAGTGAGGTTTTGCTGGAGCTCCTGAGTGAGCAGCAGACAACAGTTTGCGCTTAGAACAATCCTTTTGTAAGCCGAAAGTCTTTTCACTTCTGTTATTTACAGGAACTTCTTAGAAGAAAAATAGAGGACCCAATACAAAAACAAGTGTAGCAGTATCAAGGAAACATGCTGAAGAGTTTTCCTGATTAATTAGCTCACTAGATGAAATCACGGTGGCAAATGAAATATCCAGTGTACAAATGTTTCTTCGTGTGATTCGTTTTCTTTTCTTGTCCTCGGTGTTCAGTTAATAGGATTCATATGACCTTAGCCTGAGATTTCAAGAAACATTTGCAATTGCTTATAAATGTATTTCTTTATTCTTATTATTGGAGTGTGTTTCAAAACATGCATGTCTTGATAGGAAAATTCAGCAGATAGACCAGTGATAAGTTCATCTGTGCAGCTGTAAATAGCCCTCAGCTCCTCCCTGCTTTCCCCTGGGCCGGGGAGCTGCTCCTGCTTTTGCATTCAACATTACTTTGTCAACTGAACTGTGTTCAACATCACCAGGGCAGATTTATTTTCTTATTTAACATGTGCTGTTGCTGTCTGTTGTCTTCATAATAGTAAGGGGTCATGGCAAAATAGTGCCATGAGAATTATTTTCATTAAGGACATCAAAGGACAGTTTGTAAATGCATCTATTACAATTAATTATAGTATGTACCCTTTGTTTTCCAAAAACATGTTTGTCAGAATGTTCTGTTGGTGAAAATGGATTTAAGGATCCATGTCAGTATGCTTTCTCGATTAATTAAGGAGCTTGGTTTAATATCAGAATAACATCATCATAGTTTCTTGGAACAATTAAAGTAATGAATTGCTTGCATTCCCTTACATTTTATCTTAATTCTAGATCTTTTGCTACACTCTTTTCCAAATACTGAATATATGCAGTAATTATATCTGATAACATGTAAGTAGCTTTATATTAGGTAGTGAGATATAGAATGCAGATAAAGACAGCATAGATTGCTTCTAGTGTATATTACATCTATGTTATAAAGGTAGAATGCTTGCTTCCTGTGGGTTTCAGAAGGGCTCTGGCAGCTTGATGCACTGCTCTGTGTTCCATACAGAGCATGTTATTTCATGTGGCTCCTTGGTTGTTGCAGTCACTTCTGGAGCACAACACACAGGAACAGAACTAAAGAGTTGAAGGAAAGGATAAGCATGCATCTAATCCAATTGAAACTGCCCCATGATATAAATGATGCAGCCATCATTTAACATAATACAAATAGCAGAAACCAGCCCATAAGCCAGCATTTGGGGAGCATTTGATTCTCAAAAAAAAGAACAGTCCATCTACCTATGTTATACTGAAGGCATTATCCTACATAGAAACAGATTAATAGCAGCAATTGGAATGGTGCTATAAAATTGTTGCTAATTTCAGATTCTCTCAAGTTTAAAACAAAGATGTGTGCAAGGTGTTGCTGCCCCGGCTGGAAGCCTCACCTCCTGCCTACCAGGGGATGCACCTGAGTGCAGGAGGAGCAGGGTGCCCTGCAGTGCTGGCACTATCCTCTGCTTCCCTATTAAACCTGCTGTTACATGGTGATCTCAGCCTGCCAGATGAGGAGTAGGGATGTCACAGCGGGGGGGGGAGGGCTTGCTTTAAACACCCAATCCTCTCAAGGCCTGTACAAAACGCAGCGAGCACATTCTGCCTCAGGACTGAATACAGCTGACCTCGCAGTTGTCTTTACCATGAAGTTTTGGAGGACAAAGCCCTATGAAAGACTAAGTGTTGTCTTACTACAGCATGGCTCCATGAAATATTCCTCAGCACTGAGCAAACATTACAAGTAACGAATATATTTAATGGAGTGTATTATTTTATTATAGCTAGTTGCTATAATAGGCAGTTAAACCATGATAAACAAAAGAAGCAGAAATGTGATGTACTAGAAGATCAGATCTGTTTCCTCTATATCTGTTTTGTCAACTTGCATTCATCTACTTTCTGTTTTCTTTGGTGGGCAATCATCAAGGCGTGAAATAGCTGCCTTCCCACGTTACCAAGCCATGTAAATTTTGCTTTGGGAATGAGCTTATTTCAGACAGCATTCCTAATCATTGTGCTGGCATGGGAAAGAACACCCAAATAAAACGTTTTAATTCTGAGAGATGACATAATTGAAGTAATTTATTAATTGGTGTCTCAGATGAAGTTTAGCATATGAAATAATAATAATAAAAAATCATAAAATGCTAGAAAATAAGCATAATAAAAAATAATTGTGAAAAAAAAATGATTTAGTGACACTCCGATTGTTGATGTAAAGCAGAGTATCATTAAGTGATGTTCTGAACGGACTGAGGTTTATTTTAATGTTAGAATTTACCAGTCTTTGTGTTCTCTCTCTTTATGTAGGTCCAGTGTATTTTCTTTCCTCTAAGAACTGTATCCTATCAATGCTATTGCTGTCCACTATACTCCTAATGGCAAAGTAACACTGAAAGCATAATTACATTTCCTAATTATGTGTAATTAAGCAAAACCCAGATGATGTATTTGGTAAGCTCTTGGAATAGCCAAGGGTCAAGGACTTCTGGAATTTCATAGCATTTCTCTAAATAAGCATGTTATACTGTTAAAGCAAAGATACAGTTTTGTGCAGTCTGTAAACCTGCTTAACAGCTAAAATATACAGTATTCATTTATTTAGCTGAGTAAGGATGGAGCTGAGATTTCCTCCCTCCCGTTTTTAGATTTGTCGTACTTAGCCCAGGAGAAGGGACTTTAAACTCAGCACCATAATGTTCTGCATGCTGACAAGCTAAGTGATATTTATTTTTTCAAACCTTAATCCTTTTGAAACATGGAGAAATAAATACATCCTCTTATCTAGCATATGCCCAAGACTGGAAATAAATTCTTATTTTCTTGTAGTCCTGTACCAATGGTCTACAATGAATAATTTGGGCAGTCTCACTGAATATAATAGGAAGAGCTTCTCTATTACCAGTGATAATTATAAAGCTCATAATGGGAAACCTCCAAAGCCCTACCATCAATCAAGGAAAATAAACAATGGAAAATGATAGGTATATAGAAGTGAAAATGGCAAAACCACATATGGAAATGCAATAGTTTCTGCAAGGTTATAAATCATGGGGGAGTAATAATTGTAAATGTAATTAATATTCCCAGATTAAAACATAACTTTCTAAGGAATTTAGCCGACATTTTTACAGTCAGGAACTGGATGAGTCAGAGCGTTAGTAATGGGATTAAGGAGACTTTTGCTTCTAGATCATTAGGTCAAATATGACCCAAGTCTGTAGAGCCTGAAAGTTATCACTTCACAGCTGTGCACTGACCTTTGTAAAAAGATTTGTTGATGTTGGTCTAGACTGCAGCAGGCAAGGGTCTGTGGGCCAAAATCATCCATGCTGCAAGCAGTTTTGTTCTGTGTGAAAACAAAAGAAGTTATGTCAGAACTTGGGTCTGGGAGTGTTAGAGCATCATTATAAGTCCCAGGACGTGTATCGTTCCAGCAGCAGGAGCCGAGAACAAAATGGCCTTTGAGAGGGGATGTCTTGCTCGCTCTCTGGAAGGTTCTCTCTCTTAAAACATTGCTTGTCTTTCATGTTGCTGTCTTCACTGCTGAAACACAACACTCACCACCTCACCTGTTTGGTCTCCATAAACATTCAGCAAGTGTCAGTGAATGTCAGTGGGCATCATTTTTTCCACATGAAGAATTCATTGACACCACTTTGTTTCATACACATTTCCATGTCAGACACCATTTTGTCAGACTGTCCCTCTGCTGCCATCTGTCACACAGCAACAAAATGGAATAGAATATTGGGGGGAAGGTTCATCCTTTACTGCCATACCACCAACATCCGCCTCTGATATTGTGGGCCAACAAGAATAAAACAAAAGGTATTACTTTCGGAGCAGCCCTCATAGGAAGGTGGGAACCTTCCTACTGTAAAGTACTGGTATCCAAATTAGAAATACCTTTTTTTTTTTTTTAGCACCTTGTAATTGCATTTTAATCTTACGTGGCCATATATGGAGAAGCTCAGGTGCACATGGTACATAGTCTCAGGAAGGATTTGGACATTTGGGCAGGAATTGGAGTTCCTGAAAGTAGTGCATTATGTGGGTGGAGTCCCATCTGTATTCCCATCTCACAGAGTAAGATCTAGCACTTCAGAGATCAGTGCTGGGTGTCAAAGGCCTGGAAATGACCTCACTCTTGCATGGTGCCATTCCTCTGCAAAAATTGGTAACGTTTTAAATACGTTTGTTTATGCTGGTTGACTTCTGCTCACTTCAGTGAGATCTGGGGATGTTTTAAGGAATATTTGGAGCTTTCTGAAGCTTTTCTATCTATGATAATTTCTGAATGTGCTCTTTGGGAAGGCAGTGAGTTAACTCAGGTTTCCTCCGGGCTGTCTGTATGGTTGAGTGCTCCGGTGCACATTCCTGCTGAGCCAGGTGCAGGACCTGCTCTGAAGTTCAGAAGAGGTTCAGAAACCTCTGCCCTTGCTAGCAGTGCATTGTGCTTACACCTATAAACCCAACAGAGAGCTAGGGTGCCCATGTTCAAGGACAGCTGTATACTAACACGTGCTTTCTGATATGTTTTCCTGATGCTTTCTCAAACATAAAATTGTTAATGAATTAAAAATGCAGTCCTTGAACCAGCTTTGTTTCTTGTAGTTCTATTTACTGGCCTCTGCAAGATCGCTTGCTGTAAATATGAGACTTTTTCACATGGAATCATAGAGTTGGTTGAGTTGGAGGGGACCCACGAAGATCATCTAGTCCAATTCCCCCATAACGAACAGGGACACCTACAGCTCCATCATGTTGCTCAGAGCCTAGCTGAGCATGTCCTTGAGCGTGACTACACAATCAGTACCATAACCAAATATGTTTTTGACAGGTTGAGGAATCCATCAGCAAGCTGAATAACAACTTTTGTGATGTTGTTCTTTCATATGTACACAGTATTTAATATTTTGCCGGGATATTTCTTACAGAATAGGAAGGTTACAAGAAGAAAAGAGCAATGAACCACTGGGAGCCTGGTTCAGCTCTAGCAAATGCATTTTGTTTGCAGTGCTTTGTTTCCTGCTGTGAATTTCATTTACTAGGTACCATGACACAAAACTTTATTAATTGAGCAAAGAAGCAACACAACTATTATTGCCAGTAACGAATGAGTCACTAAGTTTTCAACGGCAAGTGAAAGATAAATGTAAGCATGTGAGAAGATCTGCAATAGTTATGAGTTCTTCTTAAAAACACATTTAAACTGATTTACAGCATTCTTGAATAGCTTAATATGCTGTACCGTGTGTGATGTATTCTGGTTTTCAGTCCTAATGCATTCCTAAAAAGAATTTGTTGTAGTAAGGATTAAATGTCCCTTGGGGACTAAAGGCACCACATAGAGGAGGACAATGAAACATTAGACTTAAAAGTAGGTGCGGTGTAATCGGTAACAGGTCAGTTTGTGCTGAGGTCTGTATAAGATCAGAATGGGAGTTCCAAATTGTCAGAGGCTGATATGGAGCAGAGCTCCTCCTGTCCTGCCCACGTAGAAGAGCCATTGGCAGCCTGCACTGCAGCAACAGTCTCCACTGAAGGAGATCTGCTCAGATATCTTTACTTCCCTCTTAAAAAATTCATATGGTTAATATTTGAGTTTCAGAAAACTGGCCTGCAAGAGAAAGTTCTTCTAAATTACCCCATTTCTGCTAATGTAACAACCTAATGAAAACTTTAATGCTTATGTTTGCATAATCCCAATTCATTTTTTGCTGTTCTGATTATTAAAATTGCTCATTTAAGGAATATCTTTTGTTTTGTTTGAATTCAGCATTCCCTTTAATAAGAGCTGCAAAAATTGTGAGGAAATGAGTTTAATAGACACAGTCTCAAAAAATGGTTAGCTAAGTGGTGCTGCAAATACTCCCAATTTTTCCCTTTGTTCTTCTACATATGTTTAAAGATATTTCTGTTAATTTACAATTTGAAGGGTGGGTGAGGAGCAGAGAGTTTGAAAAATAGATTACTGTCTTCATTAATACAGGTTTGACCTACAAAGTCTTCACGTACTTAATGATTAAAAACCAAAGTACTAAATAATAAATTATAAGAATTTATAGGAGTCATCATCTTGAAATTAGCTTACTGAATGTTCTTATCATAATAAATCTGAGTGGGTGTCTAATTTAGTGGTAGCTGACTAAAATTATATGTTGCAGTCAGATAAAAAAAAAGAAAAAGAAAAAGAAACTTTTGTTTCGAGACAAATGATATGAATTTAATCAGAAGTAACCCCAAAGCCTACTGTATTTTGTTGTGTCTGCTTCACAGAAACTTTGGCAAAACTGGTATGGGTAGAATGAAGATCAATTTCAATTTGTGAATCTGGCAGACAATAACATTTCCTCTTCCTAAGTGATGTTTATGGTAACCGTTCCCTCAACCTATAGCCAACCTAAGCTCAGGAAACAGATGAAAAAATATGTTCTATCTTTTATTCAATATAAGCATGGCAGAATTGTTTGCCAAGGTCCTTTTATGTGATCGTAGAACAATCACTCTCTTCCCTCTTTATCTCTTACTGTTATAAAAGATGTTTTTCAATTCACTTGAAATATATTTCTCCTTACAGATGAACAGGAAAACTCACATTCAGACCATTGTCAGGGCTGGTAGGCTGGAACTAAATTTCAGCTACTGGGAAGCCTTGAAGGAAAACACAGAAAAACAAACAGTAATTTAGGAGGCATATTAAAAGGAATCCTAATGAATATTTTGCTCCAGTCTAGACAGTAGATGATGCAGTCCTGTGCCTGTTCTCTGGACAGTCATTCTGAGCTTTTTTCTCTTACTTTGAAATAAGTGGCTTTGACCATTGTAGAACTAATCTCTGTTTAGTCACTACTTCTGGTGACACACTTGAGATGCTCCATCGAACGAAGCACCGAGACCTTAGTTCGTAAGCAGGCACTAAAATAGCTTACAAGGGGAATTTCTCTCTGCAGCTCATAAAGAGCAGAAAGAGCTGCAGAATGCAGTCAGTTCTGCTTGATCCTTTCCCTCTGCCTCAGTCTCTCACCCTAATTAATTAGAAAGAAATATGCCTTCCAGAAAAGGGGAAAGTACCTTAGGGATTTTCAGCAGGAAGTCGTAGCTCTTGTAGCTAAAAGGGAAAAGATTTGTTGTTGTTGTTTTAAATATTAAAATTCAAAAATGTGATTCACTGGTACTTCATTTTTATCATTAGTACAATTCTACAGTGCTAACTGCTGTTGATAATGTTTAAGTTTCTTTATGTAAACATAATTTTTGATGGCATATTCCTAATCAGAACTAGAAAGCCCATGTGCCTCAATCATTTTCCCAAAGAGCTCCCAGTGATAGCTTCATCTCTGAGAATGCTGATTAGTCTGGTTTCATTACCTTGTTTCAGAGTATTCAAATGTCAAAAAAAGTCAAAACAAAGATGAGCGTGTACAGATGAAAATTAGATGCATTAGATTAGAAGAGCTTATCTCTCTCATTTTCTAAAAAGCACTTACCTGAGCAATCTCCTTCAGTTGTGCCTAATGTGAACCTTTGCCATGCAGCATGCCCCAAACATGAGGTTCTTTACGAGTGCTATATCCCATACATGCTATGAAGTGGAGAGTAGCTTATGTAATTCCTGTGTCACACTGCGTAATCGTTGTTTAACTGGGGAGGAAGATGCCTGTGAAATACTTCTTATTAGCCTAATCATTAGCAATCTGATCCAGTTCTTAGTGAAATCAGTTAAAAACTCCTTAGCAGTGAAGCTGTGCCCCATTTTCAATATTGGTTTGCTTTTCCATCCTTCAGGTATGATCCTGATTGGTGGCATTTGTTCCTGTAGGTGTTCAGGGCTGGACTGAAGCAGGACCACTAGTACCTAGGTTGGGTAGGTGTGGGAACCAGGTGCAGTCTCCACCAGTGTCCTGGCAGAGATGAGTGCTGGCAGTGTGTTTCACCCCTTAAACTCTACGTGCCTCACAGATAAACAATGAAAAGTGTGGGTGAAGACTGAATCCCGAGGATGTGCAGAGGGGAGTTCTGCGCTCAATTCTGTATCCCTTTTCTTTCATACCTGTGCAGAGTTAATTATAGGATACGGTGATGTTTCTGTGACCAGTAAAATATGAGCCATGTATTTAGGAGGTGTAATCTAGTGTATAGTGGAAGAGCACAATGGTCCTTTTATAAGAGCTCCCAGTTTTGTAATGCAAGATTTATCACACGTTGATTTCTAAATACTTTTTTTTCAGGTATCATTATCATTAGTAATGTGTGTGTTACTTTGAGAGGTTCGGCTCAGCAATTTCTGCGTGTTCCAAACTTCTAGCCACCAACACACAGCTGTGTTGCTGTAACAATGCAAGGTTGCTCTTATGTCACATACTTAGAAATAAAAGAATTTGCATTCAGACCAAATTAACGTAACATCTCCTAAGATTACAGTGGGAAAACCTCAGCACAGTTCATTCGTACCGGAATTCAGGGATAATTTCCAGCATGGGCTGTGGAGGTGCTTTCTTACAGACCTGGTCAGTGAGCACGATGCTGTCTTTTTCCTAATCATTTTGTCACAAGTCCATTACTTAATGAAAAATGATTTGATGAGTTGTTTGCTGTTGTTTTTTTTTTCCTGCTTTTGTAAGTTAAAATGCGGATCAAGTCGAATCTTTGTAATACAGATAAAGATACAAGCAGGATAAAAGAAGCAGCACTAAGCAGTATTCAATTTCTTCATTATAAAAGTGGTGATAGTTTTCTTTCCCCTTGCAACTTGAGGTTCCATGTGACACCACGCATTTGCAGGAATTGTTTAGGAGTCAATTGGCCCACTAACAACTTGTGAAAGAACAGGAGAGCTGTGTACTGCCGACATCCATTACACTTTGTACCCAAACACTAACACTCGTGAGATGAGAGAAGTGATAGATTTTTCATTTTTAAAATAAATTAATGAGTGAGCAGTTAAAGTGAGAGAAGGAAGATGAATTACTGCTCTAATTAAATAAAGCCGTGTGGTTCAAAAATATAAACGTACAGTCTGGTGGCCAGGCAGCTTGTTGTTATGTTGGTTTTTTTTTCCACACCAGTGATATTCTTCAGTCCTGCAAGTTAGTAAAACCAAGACCACTTGCCATAGCTATAAGCTATCAATAAAAATTAATGTACCAGAGGGAATTGAAAGGAAAAAAATGTACTTAAGTGTTCAGGGCCATCGAACCACCCATGCATCCTCTGCGAGTGTGTTCTGGCGATAGAGCTGTTATTGTTGCCATGGGCTGCCATTTAATGTTATTTTCCTAAGTAAATGCCTCTGTGCTCTGATCAAGGACATTGGCAGTAAACCAAGACACAGTCTTCGAAAAAGATGGTGCTGAATGGTGCTGAATACAGTTCAACCAGATCTGGTATCAGAGGATAACTAAAGCCTCTCTCTTTTGAAAGTCAGTTCAAACACAGCTTTAAAATCTTTTCAAGAAGGGAAGAGGCCTTTTCCTCTTTTTCCTTTTTTTTTTTTTTTTTTTTTTCTGAAAGATTTTTTTTTTTAAAGAATGACAAGAGGAATTGAAAAAGAGAAGACTGGGCTATATCCATTCTAAGGTGATTTTCACTAAGGAGAACGGAAAGATGAATAACAAAAAAAAAAAAAAAGAAAAAATCCCCAAAGAGATGAATTTTTATGTTGGTCCACGCAGCAGAGGTCCAACTCCTTTCTGGCAGGATGGCGGTTCTTAAAGTGAGATCTCCCTTGGAAAGTTTTATTTTGAGGAGAGAAGGGGGAATTGCGTTTATGTATCTGTAGCAGCTGAACCCCCATTTGCAAAAAGAAAGAAAAAAAACCACAACAATATGAATGGGTTTTCTTCTTGCTAGACGTTTGTACCATACACAAATGGAGAATTAAAGCCCTGTTATGAGTGATCCTCCAGGTTAATTTTGCTGTCAGCCTGCAATCTCCATTTCTTGCTCAGGATGATTACTACTGTAGTAAACTGTTGCATTTGATTCATTTGTAGTTAAAGCAATAAAACTACAATTCTTCCAATAAAGGAATAAAGGGCAGGATCTGTGCC
This sequence comes from Lagopus leucura, assembly GCF_019238085.1. Lineage (NCBI taxonomy): Eukaryota > Metazoa > Chordata > Aves > Galliformes > Phasianidae > Lagopus > Lagopus leucura. The sequence goes on along the minus strand of NW_024962271.1, from coordinate 3,300,900 downwards.
CCAGGGGCCCAAAACCAACACTGAGGGTATGGTACAATCAAGGGATGCAGCAGATAACGCTTTGGGATATGCAGTAAAGAGAAATGGGATTTAGCATCAGCATTCACCTGTGGGATCGCTATTCCATAGGGTAAGCTTGTGTTCGTTGCTGCAGGTGTGCGGGAAGGCAGCTGGGTGCAATTCCTATGGGCATTTATTTTTTAAATCAACCTTTGTTAACCCAGAACATAGTGAAGAAGAAGAGGAGAATACTGTGAAGGCTGACCAGGCTTTTTGGTATGTATTGTTGCTAGAATATAGGCAGTCATATTTGTAAGTTTTCCAGGGAGAAGTACGGGTTTGTATCACTCTTCAGGGATGTTCAGCACACAGTGGTCCTCCACCCAACTTTCAATCCAACAGCTCAGTTTCTCTTTTAATTGTATGTTTCATGTGTGGATATTCTTCCTAGAAGATGCCCATGTGAGGTCAGACCAAATTTCCAACCATTTTAGTATACTTAAACAAATGTGTGTGAACTGTTGAGTCATGGCCTGACCCACTGATTGAGCACCTGGGGAAAGGACCCAGGCGGCCCCAGGAGCACAGGTGGAGGCAATTCAGCTGTGTGAGCAGAAGGGCTGCAGCCTGGCTGCACCTCTCTTAGACCTCATTTAAGGGTTGACTGCCCCTGGGGAGGGTTTTCTTTCTGGAGACCCCTTTGGTGAAGTTTTCCCTTGCAAACCTACAATCTTCTGATATGGGTAAGTACGTTTTCACTTTTTGTGAGAAAGAAAATCCAAAATTATGTGTAAATGTTGCTCCATAGTAATAATGATCTTTTTTTTGCTGTTCGTTGTGGTCTTCCCATCCTGTGATAACTTTGTCAAGTAGCAGAACTTCAGTTTTTGAGATTCAGACTGGTTATCAATTTATACAGAGACACAGTGCTGTCTTTTATTCTCTTTTTTATTTTTCTCCTCAAAACTTTGAGCTTCCTATTTATTTTAATTGTATCTGAGTGTTGAGCTAATGTTTTCATAGCACTGTTATAACCACAGCATCTTGTTTTTCTATTCTAACAATAAGTTCATTGAAAGCGTGTTAAGTTGCAGTTATTTTTCCCACGTGTGTCATTTGACATTCATCTACATTTAATTTCATCTGCCATTTTATTGCCTGGTTGCTGAGCATCGTAAGATCTTTCTGCATGTCTTCACTCTCAGCCTTCAGTAAGGATGGAAAATGGAGGGACAACTGTAGAGCGTGTTGGGCAGATACAAACTATTTAGAGTGAAATCCAGTGATCCCCACTAGCAGCAATGTGATTAATGGAACTGAAATCTCAAAAAATGGTCTTGCAGCTGCATTTTTAGTACATAATATTGTGAGTTTGACATTCAGCAAAATGCTTTCTCTCATATCTGCTTTGAAGTTAAAAATATATATATATTAATGGGATGTCCAAATTTTTTTAATGCATCTGAAGTTGTCAAGAAGGTGAAGGAGATTTGAGAGATAGGTGGCCCAGGTTACAGCACTGTCCCATTGTTTGCAGGAACTTTTCCTGTTGAGTGAATTATTCAAAACTGGATTGATTTTTTTGGTGATTCAGAATTACATATATTTTTCACTGAATAAGTAGATGTTTGTTTTATTGTCCAAGGGGGAACTCATAATGTCTACTTTGTGATCTTGAAGGGATTGACATAATAAAAAGGCATCTCTGGTGTGCACGTGTACAAATGCATGTGTTGCTGGCAATGGATTTCCTGGTACTATTGCTTAAAGGTTTGCTACAGTGCTTTCTATACAAAAAAAAAAAAAAAAAGACCTGCGGATAGATTGCATTGAAATTTGGAAATCTGGGGGAGAAAGAAATTTTAGCCAAGACTTTACAGTTCTATGAGATCCACAGAATTGAATTGTGTTAATAAATTGGAGCTTAATTTAACTGAATAGTAAATGCATTTCTGGGTTTTGCAAACCTCAGCATTTAGTGGGATTAGGAACTTGCTGTCAAATATGTCTTCAGTGGACTTTTTAAGGTATCTCCAAAACTGTACATCAAAGGTTTGGTATTGTTTCATTTCTTTTTATTATAATTGTGAGAAAGTGACTTTGCAGTTGGAAAAATATGTTCCTCTGTCATTCTTCATTGAGAAATGCAAAAACCAAGATTATCATCATCTTTGTAGTGTTTTAACAATGGGAGATACCCAGTAAATTGTGCTTTTTCTTCAGTGCAACAACAATAATTTTGCTTTTCTGATCTTCCTAGAATTTCACTATTCTCTCAATGAGGAAGTGTTTGCTCTGATTGCCTCTAATTCAGAATTCTTTTTTTCACTTGCCTAATTATTTGTATTGAGTTAAAAGTATCAAGACTAATTGTCATCGTTGGCACAAAACAGTATTTGCTGTTTGCTGGTGTAGTTTATTCCCCCATACCAAATATGCTTTTTTCCCTTTTCTTTCTTTCTGATACTTAAATTTAGGTCTTTTGTTCATTCTCATAGCTCTTACCTTTTGTACATTAAATTTTATTGCTGGCACTCTGAGAATCCAAATAAATTATGCCACGTGTGCTACCATCATCAGCCCACTCGGTAACCTCAGAAAAGTCAAGGAGAATGGGTAGGCAGATTTCTCCTTTCCCAATCTCTACCACTTATTTTCCATTATTTTACATATGTGTTCCTTTCTACCTTGCCTGTCAGAAGGGCTTTCAACTGTTTTCCTTGCTAATGGTGAGGAGGTGATTGACTTGCAGATTTCTGCACTGGTTTTAGATGTTTTGGGAAAAAAATAAAATAAAATATTAAAAAGAGGCTCTTACATTCAACAAACTTTTAGCTGCTTGAACTTCAATTATTATTTGTGGCTTACAGATCTTTGACAAGAGTAAATCTTGCAGTATCGAGTCTGACAGACTCAATTTTTGTTTTCAATTGCCTCCTACTTTTCTAGTAGTAGGCGCTGTGGTAATTATATACGTAGTCAATGGATGACAGCCAGGATATTGTTATTGTAGTTTTTGGTTTAGGGAAAGTATTAATTTCACCTTTTAGTTGTTTTGCATGCTGTCAAGATATCACTCCTTCCTTGATTCTAGAGAATGGAAAAGTTGTGCACAGCACTGCTTCAATTCTAGTTTAATTTTTAGATTCTTTTTTTCTTTTTAATCCTGGTATATATTTGGTTTTATCTTGCTGCTTTTTTTTAGTATGTCTTCTAAGACACTTAAGCCTTCTATCATTTTGATGAAAATCATCAGTTTGTATTGATTACGGTCAATTAATATTTTTGTTTGTATTCGAAAAGGAAAAAGCCTATGGGTGATAGTTCATTAGCTTATGAATACAGTATAACTTCCTGCATAATTAAGGTTTTTATAATTTTTATAATGCTTTTTTGCTTATTTTCCTTTGGATAATTTTCAAAGTACTATTATTCCCTCAAGAGATCTCTAAGAGGCAGAATTTCTGGCTATTAAAGATTTGCCATCCCACAAGCAGCAGACTGAGAGTGCCTCCAGGTTATTTATAACTGGATTTTATCTCAGAAAATTAACTAAAGAAGATAAACCAAAATTCTAGGGGAAAATGCCTTAAACATCTCATGTATTATGCTGTGCTTAAACAGTGATTTTAATTTTAACAGCCTGGGAAGCCCAGTGGAGCTCTTTTTCTGGTTTTGGGCACAAAATAAGATAACGCTTTCTGAATTCCTCCAGGAGATCTAAGTGCACTTAAAGTGGAGGCATAAAATATGAGTTTACAATGTGATATATTTAAGCATCACATGTTGGTTTAATTGATTTTCTGTGTTTTCTAGTTCTACGAGCCCCCAGAACTTCCAAATTTGCCCTTTAAAACGCTATTACATTTTCAAAATGTTGTATTAACAAGCACATAGAGGTTGATCTGTTCACTGCAGATTTTATTGCACGTCAGTCTGTCCGTGCTGTAGCCCTTCCTGAGCCCCAGCCCCATCTATTCATACTTCTAGGGGCTGTTTGCACAGATAGGGTTGTTGCACGTCTGATCCATGTGCTAAATTGAGGCAGGGGGTCGTTAGCTGTGATTTGTGGTTGGGCTCCTGGGGAGCCCTCGGTGTGAACAGGGGAAGAAGGCAGCCCAAGGCGGAGCAGCTCTGTTGGGTTGCTTGTGGGAATTTAGGTGTCTGATGTGATTAAGTTTAAAATAACAAACTCATTTTGTTTCTCACATCAGTTATATTTGAACTTCGGTCTATGGGGGTGAAAGGGTACTGCAATAATTTATTGTACCTTATAGTACAATCAGTGTTTAAAAAAGAATGGTAGCTGGAAGGCATGTTCTATTCTTACTTCAAGAAGTACTATCAGATTGCAGGGACTGAAATAGTTGCAGTTTCTAAGCTCTGCCTTGTAAAGAAAATGATGAGAAAGGATTTTTCCTGAGAAATTCTGAAGCTAAGAATATTAGCTACTTCACTCTTATAACAATAATGAATTGCATTTATGATTATATAATTATGACACACTGCTGGATGACCTATGCAGATGGCGAAACTATTAATGATCTCCTCTGGCTTTTGCTTTTAATTATTCACCTCTGAAGCCGACAACAGACAAAGTTCTAGGATAAATAAAGGTGATTGGGTTCATATCAGTGCCACAGCATGGCAGAAAGATGCTAACGTTTGCCTTCGGTGTGCTTAGGCTTGGGTATTACTGTTAAAGAAATTGGATCTTGGTTTGCACTATGAAATAGGAACTGATATTTACAATACGCAGTCTCCATAGGATATTTTTCTGTAACATCCTGAGAATTTCAGTTGAAGAAGGTAAACTCTGGTACTAAATGGACTTGTTTCTGTGGCCGTAGCTGACACACTGCAACATTTTCTCAGCACAAGAAATAGAATTTGAATTTCAGCTGAAAATTATAAGAGGAAATTTAACAGTTGTACCATCTGCTTGTTTTACCTTTTATTACTGAAAGGTAGTTTAGAAAAATGTCTCAGCGTTGCATCCTGCCATCTGTATTTTCTTTTCCAAATTACCTAGTCTTATGAATATTTGAATGACTTTTGCTCAGGATAAGCATCCCTATCAGCTTAGCCCAAGAACACGCTCTGGCTCTTGAGACCGTAACAACTGGATAAATTAATATAAATTTGCTCAGAAAATTCTTCTTCATCAGTTGAATGATCTCCTATTGTAATCTAGAGCAAAACTTTAAATTCCCAAGAGCATAAGTAGTTCATGACAAACTTTTCCCAGTTAATGTAATTCTGATTACATACAAAATCTTGGGGTTATACTTTCTAAAATATATTGCATACTTTCCTGGAGGTTCATGGAAGGGAAAAGTGCATGTTCAAACCAAACTTTTAATATACATAAATACGGGGCGTAGATCATTGCATAAATGGAAGCAGTCAGCTTTTCAACTTACTTTGGGAGCCACGAAAGATCCAAAGAAGATCCAAAGAAAAATTACATCCTTGAAAGGGATTTGGCATTGCATCTTTCTTTGCCATAAGCCTGTGCTATGATTCTCCAGGTGCTCTTTTAGGTAGCACAGGTAAACTTTCAGAAACCGACCAAAAAAGAAACAAAGAGGACTTCAGTAAATAAATACAAATATATATGTTTGTCTTTAGCTTTATGTATATGTATCTCTTTACCTGACTTACATGAGAATTAATAAAAATACGCTATATTTTACCCCTTCAAGCCATGTGCAAATGCTCAGCATCCATATTTGCATCTAAGACCTTTCAAACTTTATGGTTTGCTGTTTGTCACACAAAAAAGAGGTCTAAAAAGAAGGAAAAGGCAAGAAAGAAGGAGTGCATAAACCAAAATAAAACTGATATTTAATTTGCGTTTTCCAAGTAGACACTGAGTTCTTCCCATATACTTGTGCATTAAGGGTTTTGCTGGGTGAGCTAGGACACTGTCTCTTTAAGTGTTTAACAGTAATTGGTTCATGTCCTGCTGTTCATTGAAAATCCTAGACATTTCATGGAAAATCTTCTTAATGAGGGAATGAATTTTTCATTCACATTAGAAAGCTCACTCTGACAAACAATTTCTAAATAAAACTTTGGCGACATGACATCCCATATTGGACTTGACAAAGAGGACAGGTGCATTAGAATAAAACTGTATGGCGATCCTTCAAGCTGTCAGCCATGAATATTTTATTTCTTAATGAATCATCTTTGTGAAATGAACTTTCTTGTTGTAGTGTCAGTGCCATTTACAACAAAAAACCTGCTCCTTTTAAAAGGTGAACTCCTTAAAGATGCTGATGCCTGCATAAAATACTTAACCCTAACCAAGGTATTCAGTAAATTTAATAGTGCTTTTTTTCTTCCCAAACTGTTTGAAATATTGTCTCACACTACCAGGTGTGACTGTCAAATGCAACCTTTTGCAGTTTCAATTTGGCTACCAAAGCCATTATTCATGTGAGATTAGCAATGAGGCTGATCCATGAGGCATTAATTTTCTTACTAAAATCAAACTTAATTAGTGCTCTGATGTTTCCTTCGTTTTTAATTGTGTACTAATTTCTTTTGTACTTATGTGTAGTGGTAGATTGACATTAAAGACTTCATATATGAAAGACCAAAGGTCTGTTTTAGGCAAGCCATTTACATTATCTTGCATCTCTGTTTCCTACCATGCATTTGTGGTGGTGTTGTCTGCTGGTTTGAGGGGTTGGGGCTTTTTTGTTCCCAATTCTGTAATCCAGGGGCAAGGTGCAGTGAGTATGGAGGCTGCACCCCCACACACACCCCCCAAATTTCCTGTTCTTTGTCCTAAGATTATGAGTATCAGATCCCCTTGCCCTTTCTATCTTTCCTGTGTTTATATGTCAGAGTAGTTTTGAATGTGCTGCTTTTGCTAACAGTTTTACATTTGAGTTATCTCAAAAGCATGTATGTTTCAGCATTCTGCTTTTGTTCTGTGAAAGCAGCTTGATTTGGATTCTCTGGGGAAAGCTCCAATTTTTATTGATATTAAAAATACCTATTTGATTGCAAACCTCAAAGTGGACTAGATTCAATTTAATTTACATAATGGTGCCTTCAGGGATGAAGGTTGCATGTCCTTTGTGGCATTAGTTTGTGGATGTTTGTTTCTAGCATGCATGGAGCTGAAGTTACAGGCTTTAGTGTTTCACTTATAGGCTGAATGTTTTGACTTAAATTTATAGTCTTCATGGTCATAACCTGTATCCTTGGATATATCCTTTGCCTTGTCTGACCATGCACCCATCTAGCACCCTAATCTCAATGGAAAGACTCCAGGAGGTCAGGAACAGGCCCTCTTTAGCAATCTTTTAACTCCATGTTTCTTGTGTTCTGGTTTCTTCCTTTGGGTGCTGGGCTTTTGTTCTTTTAGTTTCTTTTCCATGCGTCTGGGCTTGTAAGGAGAACTTGCTCAGGTTCTGCTCTTGCTGAAGTTCATAACATCCTTCTCACTATCTCAAACTGGAGAAAAATAAAGAGGTGAATGAAATGTTTTATTTTTTTCCCTGGCATTGGCTGTTCACATGTCAGCTTGCTTCCGTTGCAGTTTCAAGCTGCCTATCAAGCTTTTTGAGGCATTCATTGGAAAACCTAGAATAGGTTCACCTGCCTTCATGGAAAATGTGAAGACTATAATCCTTAAATCTGTTTTTGTTAAATTGCAGTTTGTACATGAAGCCTTACTCATGCTCAAAATATTTATCAGTAATTAATAACATTAGAAAGGGGGCATTTTGGACCTAATTTAATCAGTTGAAGTCCATTAATGAGCATTAATGAAAACATAGGATGTTTTCAGCAGGCTTTAGAAAACTAGCAATGTACTTTGATATTTAGAGGGTTTCTTTGGTTGTATTGCTTGTATTCCCATACCTTGAGTCATTGCTGCTTTGTGAAGTTTCACCCAGGGTAAAAAGTTGACTCTTGGAAGTTCACAGTCTACGTGGATGGTGGAAGTGCGATAAGTGAGCACTAGGGCGCAAAGAAGCAACCTTAGAATAATAGATAAACTGGCATGGCTGGCAGGCTTCCTCAAACACCGGCAGCCTAACTATTCCTGTTGTTGACATACCAGCAAAAGAGTCTTTCTAAGAGGAACATCTATAGAAGGACCACTGATGATGCCTCTGTCTTAGTCATCTTTTCCATGTGTAATGTAGGTTTTTGTTGTTTAAAGCATCATTGCTTTTCTCTTGAAATTATTAGACTGTCTGCTCTTCTTCGGTTCTTAATTTTACCTTCATTTAGATCTACTTTTTCAACAGCCTAGCAAGTACTAATCAAATAAACTGTAAAAGATTGCCCCTGATTAAATTATTTTTTAATAATGAGTTCCTGTTACCAGGGAATACAGAGTTAAAAAGGTGATATCACTAAAATTAATTAGCATAAGACATGCTGGACTGGTAGAAGTGACTGGATCTTAATCAATAGCAATATGATTACACCCATGCAGCAATTATAAATTATTTAAAACAGTACCCCTAGGTTACTGAGTAGTTGCCTTTAAATTAAATTCTCTGTCAATAATTGATGCAAAGAATTAATGTGAGAACACCTTCAGTTACTGAAACTTTTTAAGGTGGCATAAAATATTGAACTGTTGCCTGTCATTAGCAGCCATCCTGTCTCTTTTGCACAGCATTGTTCTTTACTAAATTGGTCGAGAAGGACCTCCAGAGCATGAAAGATGACTAATGATTCTGAATGCTGTGTTCACTCTTCTTCTAAGGACACTGACACTGAGAAATATAAATTTTCTTTGTGAGAGGGACTAGAAACTGATGAGACTGGTAAAGCTGCTGGTCCATTTTGCTACTGAAGCAGTGAAAAGAAATCTGTTCGTCTTTGGTTTTTAGGTATTGTTAGATGAAGAGGCAAAAGAGTCTGAAATATGCAAACATTGTCCCATCATGTATATGAGTTTGAAGAAAAAAAAAAAATCCTTCTATCTTCTTCCTTGGTATATATTTATTACTGTCTACAGATTAGTGTTTTCTAGCAGATGTGATAGATTTGATTAACTGTTTTGGGGAGGGGGCAGCAAAAAATAACTGCAGTTGTAGGAACCCGAGAGGAGACACCATGCGAGTTCTGTTACTGAAGTTGGTAATCTGTATGTTTACTGGTAAGACATCAAGATGGGAAATTTACATCAACATTTATTATGGCTTTTGCTATTAACCATTCTCCTCACTGTGTTGAGAAAAGATGAGATAAAAAATAGTGAGCATCTTCTAGGTTAATGTGGCATAAGTTAAAATGCTGCTATTTTGGAGAGATCCGCATCCCTCCATGTATATGAAGAGCTTACTCGACAATTCTAGAAAATATAAGGATGCTGATAACGACATTGTTATTGTAATAAGCTCTGATTGTATATTTGAAACCATAGCCATAATGCTTTGGCTTGAATAACTCAGTTGTGACCAAGGCATTTACATAAACTTGCAGAAGCCAGGAAGTTCAGGAATGAAGCCTATAGCTCTGAGATCGTGTTTGCTCCTACTTTTGGGGTTTTGCTTGCTTATTGTGGGAAGCTGGGTAATTTCCACTGATGTGGGCACAGCGGAAATAATGTAAAAAGAAATTTCCTCTTTTTGACATCTTTTTCTATTCCAGCTTTTTTTTTTTGATTGTGTCCAAAATGCTTCTTTATACTCATTGCTCTTATGAAGTATCTCCTTGTGAGACTGCTGTTGCATGGAATGAAGATTAGTACCCTGCTACATAAATTATACGTCTATTTTAAATCTGTGTTTAAGAACACTGATTTATAGCTTAGCACTCTCATAATTACTCTTTTGGGAATGCCTTAAAGGGACACCAGAATTTTCTTCTTTTCTTGTTTGTAACAGTTGTAAAAAATGTGAGTGAAACTTGTTAGTACCACTGAAAGACTTCTGTACTATGCCATGAATATAAATGGATGGAGGAAATGCTGACAGAAAAAGGAAAGATGATCTATTTGAAGAGTTTTTAAATGGTGCAATACAATATGCACAGAGTATTGAGTTTACTCGTTAGCACATGATAAATGCTGTATTATAACCAGAATCTGTTGACAAGGTGTGGAGTGAATTAAATATTAAAATTAAGTATTGTACAAGGGGGAGGAGTGGAATCAGATGACCTTATCCAAAGCAAAAATTTGTATCATAAACCCTATAAAATGGGGAAAGTTACTCCTTGTTCAAAGACTTTGGCTTAATGCTTTTAGAGCTGCTTCAGCCTCTCTGCATGTTCTCAGTTGATCTTACCAACTCTGGGTTTGCAAAGGTATGAATCATGAAAATAAAATTAGTTTGGAGCCTGGATGTTGGTCTTTTTAGCTCTGGTTTAAGTTTGCTTCCACTCTGAAATTGTTGCTTTTAGCTTGTTTTTAACATAAATGCTAAAATTTAGGAGTATAGGAACAGTTTAGTACTACCAATGACTACTTCCACCCAGAATAAGTAACAGAACCAAAGTCCACGGCAGCATAAAAAGGCTCTGGTCAGAAATCAGGAGCTTGTGACTTCCAGATCTTACCATGCTACTGAATCCCTGCGTGGCCCTGGGCCAGTTACATTTCTGTGCCCTGCTTCCCTCACCTATAAAAAGCAAATGGTAGTGCTGCAGGGGGAGATGTGAGAATTATTTGGTGGAAGTCTGCTTAACATTTTGGAAGTGTAAGACTAACTTGGTTACCCTTATGGCTCACTGAAGGTACTTGAGGGACCGTGGTGCAAAATCAGTGTGCGGTATATTCATATGTTCTAGCAAAGACATTTATATAAATCACAGACCGATCAGATATTAAGTTTAAACTTTCTCAACAACAAAATAAGCAAATAAAGATTCCTGGGGCCTGTTGTTTAATTGTTTCATTGATTTTTTTTAATTTTTTTTTTTTTCCACTAACATCAAGTAAGAAACAGGAAGGTTGTCACTGGCAAAAGGTGTTTATAGTGTTTGATAGAAGTTTGCATTTTAACACATAGGAATTTAACACATAGAACTTTAAGCTACTATTTTGAGATGACTGCTGAATCTGTTTAGTCAGAGTTTCAGTCTAACTAAGCACTCCTTTCTGCACAGGAAGGTACTGTCTGTATGTTTACTTCAATAACAAAAGTTTCTGTATCTTATTCATAAAATACTCCCATCCCTATTGAATTAAATTCTATTAAAGAGCATATGAAATCTACCGACTATCTGCATGATGTAAATTCAGTTTCATGTAGCTGAGGAGTGCTGGTTTAACAGTTTGTGGTCTAGTTGTAGAGCTGCTTATTCTTCTTGTCGTCATATGCACTTCTTTGCCATTTTCTGGTCTAACATCCTGTGTTGGCTATAAGGCCAACCAAGATTTCTCTTTGCTACAATGCAACTGCAGCATCTCCCTCCAAAAAGGGAGCAACATTTCTGCAGTTCAGTGACTTGGAACCTTGTCTTTGCTCACTCATTTTTACCCTTCAGTCCTTTGGCACTTGCACAGTGGGAAATTTAATAAATTGTTAAAATCTTCAGTTGTGCATTGGCCCTGACTTGAGAGCAGGAGATTTCGCATATATAACTCTTAAGTTGATGAGCAGTTGTTCATTTTATGGATTTTTAAGCAAGCATGAAAAGTATTTCAAGTTAGGTAAAGATTTTGCTCACTTGAAAAATGGAAAATTTCACTACTTCTGTCTTCTTGTATTTTGTTTCAATGCAGCACATCAAGTGCATTTTGTTTGGGTAACCAAAATGAGGTTAAACTATGAAGATATATTTCAAAATATTAAATAAAAATATATTTGAACAAGAAAATAGAAACATTGAAGAATTAAAATTAAAAGCCCCATAAATCCCAATTCATCTTTTGTCTACTCCTGCTGAGGAAAAGATGACCCAGAAGAAATGCAACTACTGAAGCAAAACAGCTATTCATTTTCACTGATGTTAGCCCAATTGGAAAATAAAATCTTAGGAGCTGTTTTGGTTTTCATTTTCTATTCTTTGAATTCACCATATTTATTAGCAGGTACTATACAGCTTTTGAGGACAACTATCTATCATACCATTTGGATTAAAGTTCAGCACAATTTGAAAAGCCTCTTTATTTTTCCTCTGCCAAAAAATACCAGCTCAAGCATTGTGCTTTCACAAGGTACTCAAAGGTTCTTCTTCCTGACTGTGTGCAAGTGTTTGAGGGTGGTGGAACACTCCTGGTTAAGTAGAATGAAATTAGAAAACAGAAGTCTGATTGAAACTGTGTATGACAAGTGCTGTTTCTGCTTTTAGGAACCTTATGTATTCAACCTCTTCAACCTCACGAAGATCTCCAGCCCTCAATGACAAAGACGTTTTGAGAAATTGATGACTAAATTTGTCCAGGATTTGCAATTTAATTCTCAGAATTTTCATTGACAATCTGATTAATGGGTTATTTCCGTTTATCTTCTTAGAGATAGTTTTACAAAATACACAAAAAGTGTACTATTCTGAAACATGGTTACGTGACCAAAACGAAAGCGCATATGAACTGCAAAATCCTACACTTATCAACACTGTAGCCTCAACCATATTCTTCCCGTAACACTCTGTGTTCTTGATTTACAAGAACACGTATGCATATATGCATGCGAGAATTTGTGCATGTTACACATCAATGTTGTTGCTACTCACCAAAAAAAAACAATATGCTTTGCTTGAATTGTTTTCATAATGATTGTATGTATTAGATTTGTGTTAATGTGTAATAACCGGTTTTGAAAACCACATTTCAAGGTCTGACAGATTTGTCAAAGATAAAAAGTAACTTGTTTGATGAAAGCAGCAAACAAAGTTTGTGAAATGACCATTATCATTTTTGTTATCTATTTTTTGAATCAATATTCAGTTGTTTATTGGCTCAAGAAGTGACCATTTTGGAAGTCTGAGAGAGTAAACAATCTACTGCTCCCATTAAAATCTAATTCTATTTTCTCTGCATGTTAAGCCCCCCTCTGTGAAATTAGCTAGTGATGGCTGTATCCAGACCAGACTTTCATTCTTGTTGGCAGTGAGATGCTTGTTTAGTGTTTCCAAATGGTTTTACAAACTCCCGTGCTTGGATGAATGTTTCAAAACAACTGAGGCTGAGGTGTTACTGGTGTGGTGGGCTGCAGGGGGCCAGCCATCACAGGCTTACATCAGAGGTCTGAGCTGGGCAGTAGGCCACAGCTATCCACACAGAGTTGGTCTTCTGCTGAGTTACCCAAGCAGGCACACATTGTAATGTTGTTGTTTTGGATAGATTGGAGGCAATTCAGGGAGCTCTTCGCATGTGCGCTGTGCCTCCTGGCTTGCATCCCTGCAGGTAATTCAAACCTGGTGGTTTCCACCTCCTCGTACTGTGGTGGAGCTTTCAAGGTAACAAGATGTTGGTCTCTGAAGATAACATGGATCTGAGCACCATTAATGATGGTTGCCTCCTCTGTTCCTGGGGATTGTGGTGATGCTCTGAACACCTGGAAGCTGCAGGTCAGATGGAAAGTCCTTCCTCTGCTTTGTCCTTAAAGACATGGGGTTTACATCGAGGGAACAAAAGGATGTGAAGGTTCCCCCTGCTGTTAGGCTGCACCAAAGCTGTCTGTGCTGGATGGTTTTGTTCCAAGCTGTTTAAGCACCTCCTACAGCCTCAAGAGGTTTGTCCTCACACAGAAGGAGCCCCTGATAGACCAGTGTGACAGCTCCTCCTGCAAGATAATGCAAATCCCTACTGATTGTCATGTGGGTCTGCCACACTTCCCATCTGACAGTGCTAAAACACAGCCCTACATCAGCTCCTATTTTCACAGCTGTGCAAACATCCTTGCTGACATTTTCACTGATGCCCTGGAAAGCACTGATGGTCTGTCCACCACTGAACTGCTCAAATGGGCTGGTGGAAGGGATCCATGGTAGTTGCCAGAAAAAAAAGAGGAAGAAGTGTTACTGTCAATACTTTAAAGAGGATTACAATGTAGGAAGGAAAAAAACCTTAAAATATGCTTTTGGCATTATCCAGGGGGAGGCGGTGGGGGCAGGAGACATTAACCAGACCTTGCATTCCTCTTCGTCCAAGACGCGCATCTTTAAATCAGCTTGAGTTCTTATGGATCATCCTTATAAATACTCTAACCTCTCCCTTGGGCAGCTGTGGAGCTCAAGGTGTATTTGGGAAGTACACTAGAGCCTGGTGTACTTCCAAAAAGAGACTGACAGCAAAACTGTTTAGGCCTTAAGGCAGCATCAAACCTTTAATTAAAGGAGGAAGAAAAAGATTTTCACTAATCTTCTGCTGCACGTCCCTCTCACATTGCATCCTTGGGCTCACAGCACCTGGGCCTCTTCTCTTAATGCACAACCCAAGAAAATGGGTGCAGGAAATCACATCAGTCTTGATACAGAGCTTTTCCTCCCCCTTTGGTTTGGCACAGTATGTATTCATGCAGGGGCACCTGGCCTGATGGCTAGTTGCATTTTCCTGTAGATCTAGATGTGAAAAGCAGTATTTGTTCTTGTGTGCCTGTGGTCACATAGAATGAAAAGGGTACTACAAATAGAAATGTTTCCTGTAATTTTTTAAATCAGAAAATTTTGGGTTGACTTTCTTAATTACTTTTTTGTGGTGGCTATGAATGTTTGAGAAGCTGAACTTGGTAGTCTGAGTTCTCACAAAAAAAAGAAGCTTGTGTTGCTTAATGCAGCTTCAAATTGTGTATTCAGTTTTCATATGACATAATTCAAGCTCATTGATTGCTCATATAATTGGTCTGATCTGAAATGACAAAGTATACTGCATGACTTATTTAACTAAATGGAGCGAATTCTAAATGCTTACAAAGAATTACAGGATCAATTAATAGAAAAAAAGATGTGAATAATTCTAATCAAGTAAGTCTGAGAACATAAGGAATAGTTTGATTTGCAATCAGAAGTAGAAGTCAGGTTTAGAAAACTATTTGTGGGAATGCTGAATTAAGCCCTATACAGAAGAGATCACAGAATCACAGAGGTATTGCTCTACAGTCAAGGGCACTGGTAGAGAGAACGTGTTCTGGTAAAGTTGTGCTTAAATGGTGTAAAAAGATGGTCGCAATTGTATTTAAAAGGACAAAGTAAATCTTGAGTTACAGGTACAAACATTTCAGAGGAGTAAAGAAATATTTACATATACATGGTAGAAATATGAAGATTTAGAAAGCAGCTGCAAGGATGACATGAGATGAGAAGAGCTGTTTTGCAGGAATAAATGTACAGGTCTCAATCTATTTAATTTATCAGAACTGCAGCTGGGAGGGGATCAGATCACCACCAGTATACACTATGTAATTCAGATGTTACAATGCTGTCCTCATGGCCATACTCTCAAAGACGATCCTTGCTGAAGCTGTATGTGTAGCCAGTCACCAAAATGAGGGCTGAAGGATGGAAAAATCCTATTTGAGCAGCATATATATATTTTTAGTTTGGCTATAACAGTTGCACTAGCAGTAAACAAACCAGCCTTGCTGCAATAAAATTGCAACTTTGGTGGTAAACACATACAAACTATTTATTCATACTTAAAAATACTTAGCTTCAAGGTATTTTACTACATACAGAGAGAGAAGCAGCATGGATATATAATGTTCTGTACTCTTCTGGCACGAAACCAGAGCTGAGACTGGTGGTACCATATGGCCTGTTTACAACCTGGGCTAGAGGAGTGCCGGAGACCATAAGAGGCCTTGTTTCCCACAGGGCTCTGCCTTCTGAAAAGGTGCCCAAAGTCAACTGAGATCGTGTCTCCTGAGCCTCAGTACACAGAGGAAAAGCTCTCAGCACTACATTTTGTGAGTAGCTTTTTTTTTTTTTTTTTTTTTTTTTTTTTTTTTTTTTTTTTT